>NC_140514.1:30560729-30915729 GCF_964339955.1 Pipistrellus hanaki
TGCATGTTATCATTTGGCAGGCGTTCAAAAACTTGACCTAAAAATTATTAACAGGGCTCTGCTGTCACCTCCTTCCTTCAGAGCCTGAGCGTTTCTCCTCTGATCCCCACAGCAACCTCCCAGCCCCGGGCTGGCTACCCTGCAGTCCACTCTCTACACATAGGCAGTATGGTCCTTCTGATAAAATTAAAAAGAACCCACTCGCTCTGCCACTTCGAATCCCTCACTGACCTCCCACTGCCCTCCAGAGCAAGCCCAAAGCTCTTCAGTGACCACAAGACTGAGCAGCAGCTTCACTCTCCCGCACTCTCCCTTGGCACCTTTGCTCCATGCCTTTTCTCTACACTGGTCATGCTCTGTCTGCACCCAAACTGCACATGCGTCACTGCTCTAGCTCTGCCTCCTGCCCTTTCTCACTGGCCCGCCCTCACACAGCCTTAATGACAGCATAAGTGCCACCTTCTCTGTTACTGTACTTAGGCCAGAACCGTCATTTTCTTTCGAATTCTCACATTAGACTGAGAGCTCCTTGAGAGTAGGCCTAGGTCTTTCTGGTACCACTGCATCTGCAGCAGATGTAGGAGTTCTTCAGACGTCTGGATACGTGTTTATTGAATAAATGCACAGATCTCCTCTCAGCAGAAATGAAACGACTACTTCCAGAAGCACCTACTTATTGTAAAGATGATATTCTAAACCCTGAAAGTGCCTTAGCACATATTCCACAAGATGAATACCCTATATTTATTTTCATTCTGCTTATAAACCCCTCTCGGGCTGGAACATCACTCAACTGCACATTCCCATCTTGTCCAATAAGAAGAAGTATCCCATTGCTAGCACAGAATTAACAGGGTTGCTCTGAGCATGGAAATGCCAAGGCCACGGGGACCACAGTATATAATTGGGGGTGAAGGCAAGGCAGTGTGCTGTGGCAGAACAAGGCTAGTCAGAGAGTCAGGAGCAGTGGGGCCAGCCTGGGGCACTTGAGGCCCATGCTGAGTCCTTGCAACATCAGAGAAAGGTGACCCCTTTTCCCAGCAGACAGCCCCAAGCTTGGGCACACAGGGGGTAGAGCACAGGCTGGATTCTAGATTCCAGAACACAGGCTGGATTCTCACCTCTTGGCCTAGAGCCTCTGTGTAATACACAAACCACACCTCTAAGCCCGCATCATGCTGGCCAAGTCACCAAGCCCCTCTCTATGGAGCCACCGCCTCCTCTGCTGGAACAGGACGCACAAGACTGCCCACCCTCCTCCTGTAGGATTGTTGTAAGGATCAGGGCATGAAAGCACTTTGAGAATAACTTCAGTAACTACAGAAAGGACATTTTGAGAACTGTGCTTGGAGGACACCCTGTGGAAACAACCTCCTTCCCTGGGCTCAGTTTCCTTATCAGACACCCAATCCTCTGTCCCTCCGGAGGGGAGGCAGTAACACTGATGGCACCCCGAGGGCCACAAGCTGGAAGCCCTGATTATAGACTTACCGCTGTGTGATTTTTCCATATGGTTTTCCCAAACAGGAATCCGGAACATCCGATCTCCGTTCTTCCCCCTGTGCACGCTGAACAGCAGGGGTATAAGAAGTTGGCTTTAATGGTATTTAATCTAAGATTTCCGATAGGCCTCTAAATCTGCCTCACCAGCCGGCACCCAAGTACAAAACGCATGGCCTCAATTAGCACCAGAACCTTCCACTCCATTCCAAGTGGGCCTCTTGTTCAGCCTCCCGCCCCGCCACCCCATAAAAAACAACAAAACAACAACAACAACAACAACAACAACTCTACAGCAAAAGAGAATGGCCAAAACCTTACCAAAGATACTGAGGGCAGGGTGGTAATCTTCCCCCAAATACCTATGTTCGGGAAGACAAGCCTGGGAAAGAGGTGGGATTCCAGGATGCTTGGTAGAGGGAGTACCCAGGAACCTGACTATCTCAGGTAAAGGGGCGGGAAACATCGCAGTGAAAATCTTAGAATTGAAAAGTAGTTTCAAAAGCAGATGTCACACTGAGAACAAACAGCCTCTTGGCTTCTCTTCCAATCAGAGGCGTTCCGGTTCTGAATTCTTCCTGAGAGTCCCTGAGGGTGGTGAGGGCACATGGCTGGTTGAGGACATTTTAGAGCTGTACCCCTTACATCTGATAGTCACATCCCAGAGCCGGGCAGTAGAGAGAGGACTCACAGGGCTCCCCGCAGCAATCTGCAGGCTGCAAGTTCGAGGCGCGGGTTCCTCTGGAGAGGCAGTGCTGGAATTGAGCAGGTGGTAATTCAGGAGTCCCACACACACTGCTGTAGACAACTGAGAGGAAAACTAATGAAGGAAGCAGGCACTCAAAGTGGAGGAAGAGGGAAGGTCATCGTGAAAGTGACTATGCCCTGAGACAAGTACTGCCTGGGATCACACGTGGGATGAGATTTAACCTAATTCCCATCATCATTCAGTAACATATTCTACTGCCCCGATTAGAATCACAGTGCACAGGACAGGGGAAAGAAGCAGGGCAGCTTTAAGTTGGGACCACCTTCCCCAAACTGGCGGGCATTTGCTCCTGACAGAGCCACCTGATGAGGGACCATCTTGGAGCATGGAAACATAGACTTTGAAATCAGAAAAGAGTTCAATGCATAGAAGAACATAATAAGTATCCCATAAATGTTTCCTCCCTCCTTTTCTTCCTTCCTTGCTTCCTTCCTCCTTCCCTCCCTCCACCCACCCTCGTTTCTTCCTTTCTTCCCTTTCTCCCTCCTTCCCTCCCTCCCTCCCTCCCTCCCTCCCTCCCTCCCTTCCTTCCTTCCTTCCTTCCTTCCTTCCTTCCTTCCTTCCTTCCTTCCTTCCTTCCTTCTTTTCGTTCAATGCAAACCACTTCAGACACCTCTTCTTTCCAAGAACATAAAAGGGCTCATCTTCCACTGGACACACATCAAATGCCCACTTGTACCCAACTAATAACATTTGGGTCAGATTCGTACAAGAAACAGCTTCTGTTTTTTTTTGTTTGTTTGTTTTGTTTTGTTGTTTTGTTTTTAATTGGAGAGGCTGAATAAATGGGATCTGCCTGCATCACTTCCATAAAATCACACCACAGTTCTGGAACCACACTGTCTCTGCATACCTACTAGTAAAGAAGGCAACTCTTTGAGGCTCAAGTGGCCTGTTCTAACGAATGCCAGCTGTCACAAAGACGGCCGTGTGCACTCTAGCCAGATTCCTGCCACTGGGCAGGTTGGGAGCCCCAAAGAGGGTGCCCAGGATTGGACACAAAGTGGCTATGGAGGACACTGGGCCTCTGGCCTGACTTCACCAGCCCCAGGCATTGCCTTCTCCATGCCCTGCTGATGGATTTCGGAAAGCCCAATTCTGCTCCTGGTTCTCCCTCACCCAGAAATCTTCCCCTGATCCCCATTCCTCACCAAAGGAAACAGAAGTTCCCAGTCTGGCAGCTGAGGCCTCAGCAACACCATCACTGGCCTCTCCTCTGTGACCACAGGCTTCAGCCAAGTGCTTAGATCCATGTCTGCCAAACCTCAAGGCCTGTTCCCTGGCAACCTCCTGCCAGATGCTTTCTCCTGGGACCATTGGCTGCGCCTCCATCAGATGAGATCACTTGGTATTCCCATAGGAGGGCATCTCTTGGGCACTCGCACTCTTCAGTAAATGTATTTGTGCTCTTGCTCTCTTCAAACCGCTCTCCCCACAGTATGCACACGTGCACGCACGCGCGTGCACACACACACACACACACACACACACAAGATCATGCACCCTTTGAGGGCAGGGGCTGTCTGTCCACTTGCATCCAGTAGAGACTCATTGCTGAAGCAAATGTTCAAATGCACGATGACACCTGAGGAACAGTCAATTCATTCGTATCAGCCCAGGTAAACAGAGTGCTTACAAAGGTAGGAGCTCTACAGAGGACATAGTCGTCAACAGTGATTCTAGTTCAGTAATAACAACAGCCACTAACCACCAAGTAGCACTGGCCCAAAGGAAAACTAATGAGGAAGCAGGCACCGGTTTAGCTCAGTGGATAGAGCGTCGGCCTGCGGACTCAAGGTTCCCGGGTTCGATTCGGGTCAAGGGCATGTACCTTGGTTGTGGGCACATCCCCAGTAGGAGGTTTGCAAGAGGCAGCTGATCGATGTTTCTCTCTCATCAATGTTTCTGACTTTCTATTCTTCTCCCTTCCTCTCTGTAAAAAATCAATAAAATATATTAAAAAAAAAAAAAAAGAACCTGACAAGCACAGTCCTATGTTTCCTAGTATTAACTTGTTTAAGCCTCACAGTCATCAAACAAAATAACTATTTTCAGGTGTAACATATTGCAGGTGAGGGAATAGGCCTGAAGAGCTTAATAACTGGCCCAAGGTCACGTATCAAAAAGCCTAGCCAGGACCACCTCTGGGCAGGCTGGCCTCAAAGCCAGTGCACTTAACCAGCACATGGCATCGGCTCTTGGTAAGGCACTGGAGCACCAAACAGATGCTGGTTGGCCCCGGCGGGCTCATAAGGAGAGGGGACACCAGTGAGTAAAACCTCAAACTGTCCACACTCACTGCACAGCTGATGAAGAATGGTGCTGGGCTTTCTGTTTAAACGTATTTGGTAGAAATGAGGCAGCATCTGCCCTGGCCTAGGTTACTGCCTGCCCTGAATTTTCCCTTTGAAGATAATAGATCTGGTCAATTTAAAGGGGCCAGAGGTGAGGTGAGAAACCAATAAACCCCTTAAAGTTTGGCTGCCTAACTAATCGGTGAATTATGTGCTCATCAATGAATCACAGAAATGAGAGATAGTGGAGGCCCCACTGGGTCATGTGCCCATCCCCCAGCAAGGAGGATTTTCTTTGCAGCGTTTTCTGTGAGTGCTTCTCCAGTCTAATTAGAAATGACCAAGCAATGGGGTTCCCACCATTGTCTCTTGGGGAACTATTCTGCTGTCTAAGAGACCTAATTATTAGGAAATTGATCATTATATTCATACTAAACTCTTCTCCGCACAGTTGTATCACATCGCTTCTTAATTGTTCTCCTTTTGACCCTGCCTCCTCCTCCCCCAAACAGTTCCTCTTAAGCACTTCAATTACTTTTGTCCTCCCCTGATTCGCAGCCAGCCCACCAGGGAATGGAATCCAGAGGAAAGAGAGAAATGAGCAAAAAAGGAGGAAGGAAGAGAGGCCTGACAGCCCAGGAAGGTCACGGAGTCCAGTAGAAGTCCCTTCATGTCACTCACAAGCTTTTTCCTACCTGCTAGACCCACAGCAGACAGCAGGACACTGAGCACTGAGTCCCCTCCTATGACTGACCACTTAGTGGCCCTTCCCTTGGCCAGTCCCTAGCCTGCCAAGGTGTCCAGCAGAACAAAAGGCAAGGCACAGCCTTACAGAGAGGAAGGACTTTGGGGGGGCACACCCCACTACCACTGCAGCAGCAGTAAGGCCCCAGACAGGCTGAGGCCAGCCAGGCAGAGCTGATACTAGAGGGAAGGATAGTGGCGAGAGGGTGCCACATTGCTATCATCATTCTTTTTGGAATAAGAATGCAGGTCTGGAATCAACAAGTCCTACAAGATACGTTTTAGGCAGGAGGGTAGGAAAGGTCAAGAGAAACTGATCCACCCTCCCAGTGACTCTTGCACATGCCTGGCCAGCCCCAAATGATTGAGTGAGTATTGTGGTAGCCGGCCCACTTACCCATGATCCTCACGGAGTTTATGGGCATTATGGTGCCAATGGCCTACATTGTGTCCTCTCTGATACCCTGGCTGGGAAAGGAAACTAAGGAGCAGCCTCTCCACACAGAATTGTGAGGATTTGCCCTGGACAGGCCTGGCCAGTGGAGAGTGGGCCATCAAAACCAGAAGAAGGGCCATCGTTTTGCAATTCATACAAAAGAACTGTATGTGCTATGCTCTGGTCAAGAGGCTATCCATCAATCCCCCAAAAACTTTGCTTTTTCTCATCTTAGAGAACAACAAACACGCATTCCAATACCTATGTAATCATAAACATATATGTACAGGTCTCATGAACTTGAGTGCAAGCTCACTGAGGCAGTGATCATGTCTTAAACTTGTACTGTGGTCCCCACAACAAGCTGGATTATGGCCTTCACACAGCAGATACACCAGAAATGCTTACCAATCAATTATAAGATTCTGGAGGCATGAGATTCAATAGGAACATGTTTCCTATCTTATTCTTTCTTCATTAATACTTTTCTCATTTTATCTTCCCTTTTTCCTGTCTTACCCCATCCTTGCTTTCCCCACAAGTTGCTTCTCTGCAGTGGTTCAACAGACTTCTGATATGTTTCATCCATATGTCCCCTCCTGGTTCCCCAGGAAGCTCCAAAATCCAACAGACTCCAGCACAGAATCCCAGAAATTAGTAAATTTTGAGACCCTAGAGTCTAATTCCGTTCTTTTCTAGAAGAGAAATCTAAGGCCAAGCAAGAGAAGCAACTTCCTGAAGTCACCAATTATGATAGCTTCAGAATAGGAAGAATTCTTTTTTCCAGAAACATGTTTGAATACCAACCATATATAAAGTTCCACATTAGATACAAGGGTTACTAACATGACTAAGCCTTGATTCCTAAAATCAAGAAGCTCGTAGCCTGATAGAATAAACTGAGATATGTACCACTATCTCCAACACAATAAGTATATGCTTTAGTAGAAGATTGGATGAAGCCCTCATAAGGTAGGGGAAAGAAAGAAGGCTTCTTGAGAAATGTGACATCTGAGCCAGGTCTTAAAGGATAAATAGCTGACTAGAAAGAGGAGGTTAGGCATGAAAACAAGTTCAGAATGCAGCTAGTAAGCAGTGTGGCTGAAGTCCCAGAAAATATATGGATAAAAGGGAGGAGGCAGGAAAGGAGCCTGGAGAGGTGGATTGTGAAATACCACACTAAGGAATTTGGATCTGAGTTTCATGTGGTCAATGGGGAGTCACCAAGATTTTTGATCAGGAAAATGACAATACCAAACCTGGTATTTTAGAAATATATAAAGGTAAGAGACTACAGGCAAGGCCAAGTGAACAATTAGGGCTTACTGAATTTGTTCAATCAAGCAATAACAAGGGATTAAACTAAGATATCAACAGTAGGTAGAAAGAGGTCGATTTGAAGAAACATTTTGATGATATTCAAATGATTGAATATGAATTGAATTAAAAAGAAAAATTAAAAAAAATGATTTTGAGATTTCTAACTTTCTTAGCTATGCCTTAACGAAGAAGAGAATATACAAAAGAAAACAGGTTTTCTTTTTGGAAAAAAAATAGTTTTGTTTTGGAAATACTGAGCTTAAAGAACTGGATCAGGAGTTTAATGGGGAAGTCTCAGCTAGAAACAATGAATGGGCTTCATCATGAAATGTATACCGTAGGTGGTAGCTGACATAATACAACTCAGGTAGACAGACACTCAGGGGAAGGATGTGATATAAGGTAAAAAGAAAACTGAGTACAAAACTTGAGAACCAGCTGCCAGTGAAGATCAGACAAGTGAGAGATGCCAGTAGAGGGGACTGAGGAAGAGACAAGAGATGAGTGGGGAACCAGAATGGAATGCCATAGGCACCAGGGAGAGCAGGGTCCAAGTGACAATGCTACAGAGAAGTTGAATTAGATGAATACTTAGAAAAACCAATGAATGTGGCCACTGGGAGATAACCAGGAACTCTAAAAGAGAACATATTATAGTGATGGGAGAAGAAGTCAGAATAAAAAAAAAAATAGATTGTACTGTTTAGGTAAAATTGAAGATGAGGACGAGTATAGACCATTCTTTATAGACACTGGATATTAGGACTAGCTTCAAAGAAAGGTAACATTGGGAAAATACTATTATATATTTTTAATAAAGGTGAGACTTAGTAATATTTACAAGAAGTCAATGCAAGAGAGGAAGAGGACAAGTAAGGGGTGAGGATTCTAGAGGGTTTGTGAAGCAATGTGACCAAGAGTAAAGGTGAAGACTGTGGAATATCTCCAAGGCAAAGGGGATGAAAGAAGGTAGCTGAATAATTAGGGGTGTTTGGTGGGAGGATGGAACTTAAAGAAATTCAAATCTGGTGACCAGTATATTTTCACTGAAATAGGAAAAGTCATCCTCTATATGTGGTGAATAAGAAGATCGAGGACAGTGATAAAGGCTAGAATGGCTACACCTATTGGCACATAAACAAGGTAACTAGCGATGAGCTAATGTCAGGGTTGGGACTAGGGTGAGGCCAGTGAGGCACCCAGGGCACAATATTTAAGGAGGCACTCATTCTCAGGGTCAGTAAAATGCAGGGTCAGCTCCAAGAGTGAGTGTCTCCTCAAATTTTGCATTCTAAGCACCTCACTTGCCCCACTCTAGTCCTGGTCCTGGGATTATCATCTATTGTAGATGAAGTTAGAAGTCATGAATTTCTAATGAGGTAGAACATCCTGATTAGGAAACTCTTTTTCCATGAAGCCCAGAACAACAACAAAATAAGAAGAAGAAATTGAGAGGGAGAAAAGAAACAAGGAAGGAAGAGAAAGAGGGAGAAGAGAGAAGGGGAGGGGGATATGAGGTTAAGAAGATAGAAAGAGGGGACAGGGAGATGGAGAAAAGAGAAATTATTACCCAGATTGGAAATATAGATAAAATAAGAAGTCAAAGGAATGAGATAAATGAACATAATTGTGAGAGTATAGCTGAAATGGTTGTACAAACAAGGTAGGAACAGGAATGGAGTTATGAGGGAGTGATATACTGCTAACATAAGGAAAGGTCAAAAGACCAAGAGTCCCAATGAGACCAAAGAACATATTTCAAGGGCATGAAAGACTGGGGACTGATAGAAGGATCAGAGGTTGTGGTCAGAAAGGAGAATTTCAGAGTTCAGGATTTCAAAAATGGAGCAACTCCAGTAGATGACAAGGTCTAGTAGTTGCTATGGGAGCAGCTGCTAAAGTGAAGTGGAGGTTGAGGTTGTTGGAGAAAGGGGTGTCAGGACCTGTGAGGCTGAAGCAGTGGACAGCATCCTCCATGAGAATGTGGCTTACAATAGTTAGAGGTGGGTAAAAAACACTCTACTGTCCAAAGATTGTTTTTACATAACCAGAGGGGATAAAGACAATTCTTCACATTCACCCATCTGTTTTTGTTACCTAAATCAAAGTAGTTTTATTAGCATAAAGTACAGCAGACTTCTGCTCTCAAATTAGTTTGTGGCTTGCTAGAGCAACTCCCCATAGTAAGCTTTTACCATACATCATTATATATCTCGGGGTGATGTATGACTCAAAGTTTACATTAATCCTTGCAGTAAGATCAGTATAATTAAGTACTATTGTAATATCATCAAGAACAAAACTTCTTCTATCTTCTACAGATAAAAACTTTTTTTTTTGATGTTGCAATAAAGCTTACATGTAGAAGAGGAAGATTGCCATTTCTTATATTTCCTTTTCTAGTATATGAAAAGGTTTAAATATTTTGTTGATTTTGAGAGAGGGAGAGAGAAAGAGAACCATCAATGTGTGAGCAGAATATCTATCATCTGCCTCCTGCCACCTTCTGCACGCCCACCAATGGAGATTCAGCCTGCAACCCAGACATGTGCCCTGACTGGGATTGAACCAGCAACCTTTTGGTGTATGGGACGATGCCCAGCCAAACTGAACAACACTGGCCAGGATTGAAGACATGGGTGGGTTTTTATTTCTGTATTGAGCCCTATTTTCCATCAATTCACATTGAACTACTTAATAAATAAAGAAACCATCTGATCTAATAGGACTTATCTTTTAAAAGATAATAGGTGAGTTCTACCGTGTTTCCCCAAAAATAAGACATCCTCCGAAAATAAGACCTACTTACAGGTTTCCTTCTGTGTGAAATATAAGGCATTCCTCCGAAAATAAGGCCCCCCTAGGCTAAACATGAGAGATTTGGTCCACTGATTCTGAAAGAAATGGAGTCACAAGAAATTCACCAGGAAATTCAGGAATTGGATTGTTATGATGATGTTCCAGAAGATGATGACATGATTGTCATTGAATAAATGAGTAAATTCTTGATACTGTAGGATTCACAGTTTGTCTGGTTTGTGTTGATAACTACCGTACTACCGTACCGTATACAGGTAATAAATTTCCTTTATTTTCATTTAACAATAAATGTGTACCATATTCTTCTTCAAGGAAAAATAAGACATCCCCTGAAAATAAGACCTAGTGCATCTTTGGGAGCAAAAATTAATATAAGACACTGTCTTATTTTCGGGGAAACAAGGTAGCTATTTTTTTTAGTTTCTTTTTTTATTATTGTTGACTCTATTACAGATGTTCCATCCCTTCCCTGTGTAATAAAAACACAGTCCATTATTTAAAGACCTAAAAGCCAATGAACACTTTTATAGGATTTCATCCATTAAAAAGTCGGTGCCATTGCTGGTTCTATTCATTTTGGCAACTCTGTTCCAGGGGAAAATTTAAGGACATCTCCAAATCTATTTATATAGACTTCCCAAGGCTCTTTATATAAAAAGCCCTCAAGAATTTAAAAAAACCACCAAATAACATTGGATGGCCCACACATGCAACTGCAACCATGGGCATAAAGATTATATTTTGTCCCAAACTCTACTATATGAAGTATCCAGCATTCTTTTAATAATCATGACTTTACTGGAATAAGCTCAACTGGCTCCTCTCCCTTCATGTAGAAAACATTAAGAATGTTTCAACTAAATGTCAACATTTTGGAGGACCTGAATTAAGGGAGCGTATCTTTGTAATATTGGGAAAATCCATCACAAGCTTAAGAAGGATGATAGACTTCTACGAGCAATGACATTTAATAAGTCCTTTAGAACCCCATTTTTAAGCTAGTTTCTTTCTACTGTCTCTCTCAAAAAGGCAAACAATGATCTTTTATTTGCCCCAAATAAACTACTCCTGTCCTTCAAGTACCAACTCAGGCACCATCTCCATCCACCAGGAAAGCTTCCCAGTATTCTAGTCCTCAACACTCCTCCTTTCTGAAGGAAAGGAAAGTTTGCATGGCTTAGGGACCCATGTCTGAAGTGAGTAACATTTACTTAAACTGTTAACATATCCATGTAAAGAAGTTAACATTTCCCAATTCCAGCATAGACTAACTGGGTGTGACTAACAAATAAAAAGAATGGAAAATAAAATAATGAAAGTGTTTTATAATTGTGTGAGTTATGAGAATGTATGCTCCATTTGGATTTTAACCAAAATAGTCCTCACTCTAACACTTGATTATGTACTATTTTCATGATGTTGACCTACATTAACCTTGAGGAAAAGACATTCTATACTTCTTTTGTGTCCAAGAGGACAAAGTTATGTACATAAAAGGTATATTTTATAACGGAGAAAGTCACACCCAATGCCTAGATACTAAAAACCAAAGGTTTATAATACCATTCTCAAAAAAAAAAAAAAAAAAAAGGACCCAGGGCTCCTTGGAGAAAAGGTCGATTCTAGGACTAGGGCAGGAAATACACATATGAGCCTAAAGCATTATTCAGTGAGAAAGTAAGAAAGTGCCCTCAGAATGAAATGATGGGGACATGCCAATGTGACATAGAAACCCATTTGAAAGAGCTCCTAATGGTTCCCACCTGAGTTAGGCTGCACTTAGGAACTTGATTCCAAAGAGTACACAAAGGAAGAGTGGGGCGACTGCAATGGGGAAATCTGGCACACACTACCTTGTGATCAAGGTTAACATTATTTGTTGATAGCAAGTCCCATGCTATTGATAAGACAGGATGAGAATGTCACTTCTCTGTGTCCTTCCTGCCCCACACTCATAAACCTAGTCTAACCATGAGTAAAATATCAGTCAAACCAAAATAGAGACATTTTACAAAAAAAAGAAAAAAACCTCATAAGTGTTCCTCAAAACTGTCAAGGTCATCAGAAACCAGAAAAATCTGAGAAACTGTCACAGACCAGAGGAGACTTAGGAGCCAAGACAACTAAACAGTATCCTGGATGAGAGACTGAAACAGAAAAAGAACTTTATAAAACGAGTTAAATCTAAATAAACTATAGACGTTAGTTAACAGTAATGTAGTAACACTGGTTCCTTAGCTATGACAAATGTACCATGGTTATGTAAATGTTATTCATAGGTGAAAAGGGAAGAAGGACACACATGGTCATTCCATACCGTCTTTGTAACTTTTTAGTATGTCTAAAACTATTCTAAAATAAAAAGTTTATTTTAAAACGGACAGCATGGTGAGAGAATTCATATAGAATGTTCTAAAAGGAATCTTAGAGGCCACCTAGCCCGAATACATTGTTGTATGCAGATTCTGAAGCCCAGGCTAGTTCAAGGTTACACAGCTAGAAGAACCAGAACCAAAGCCAGGGCCCCTGCAATCTCAGTGCAAGATGCTCCTACTACACTGCACTAAGAAAGGGTAAGTGAGAACCCTCCAATCGGGAGATGAACGTTAACTCCGGAAGGGAAGGCAAGGCTCCCCTTTGAATCGAACAGTGTGTCTTGTAAGGAAGGAGTGAAGGAGGCAGGGTCAATCCTCCACACGGCCTGGGGTGGTGGGGAATCCCTGAGGCAGAGGCAGGACCTCCACAGCACTCCTGGGGCGAAACTAGTCTGCATCTGTCATTAGCTTCAGATGCTAAAGACATCTTCTTTTGCTCACTGTGCCTGTTTTCCTCGGGGGGGGGGGGGGGGGGGGGGGGAACTAGGTGGGAATAGAAACTTGGTTCAAATATTAGTTGCCAGCCAGCAAAAAATGAATTGCAATGAGGCTATTTCTATCAAAATAGCTTCATTACCATGCCAGTGTCTGATAAATCCACCTGCTCATCTCTCTCTCTCTCTCTCTCTCTCTCTCTCTTTCTCTCTCTCTCTCTCTCTCTCTCTCTCTCTCTCTCTCTCTCTCTCTCTCTCTCTCTCTCTCTCTCTCTCTCTCTCCTGAAGGCAGTATCCTTATGTCTTTGGGGAGGAAAAAATCCATACTTTAAATATTTTAAAGGCCTCCTCATCCATATATACCGATTTCTTGATTGATCCAAATTGGGATACACATTTTCTTCAGTACAATTTTGAAAGACTCTAAGGTGATAATAAAATAGCAATAGTCTTGGCCTCTTTTATATTTGGTTTTATTAAAAACAAAAACAAAAAGACCACATGCACTTGAGAATGCTATAAAAATGTTCCCTAATTCTCGTAGGGAAAATATTCTTAAGTATTGAGAAAGCTAATGTGTCTTGGTGGTGGGCCAGGCTTCAGGGACTATGTAAAATTATTAAAATTTCCTTGAATTTTTCATACTCAGGATAATAGAGTGTTCACTTTACGTGCAGAGGGGAGTCTGTCAGCGGAGGTCCGGCACTGCCCTTGCATACACCGGAGTCCTGAGTGAAATCAGACTCTGGTTCCTCGCCTCCAACTAAGGAGGCTGGGCTATCATCTGAGTATCTCCACTTGGGAGATTTATAATTGATTTCAGAGAGGAAGGAAGAGGGAGAGAGAGAGATAGAAACATAAATTATGAGAGAGAATCATTGATTGGCTGCTTCCTGAACAACCCCTACTGGGGACTGAGCCCACAACCCAGGCATGTGCCCTTCACTGGAATCCAACTCAGGACTCTTCAGTCCGCAGGCAGATGCTCTATCCACTGAGCCAAACCAGCCAGGGCAGGGAATCCCATTTTTGACAAAAGTTGGTTTCTGTTCACTTGGGTACCCACCTTTCATTCTTCCGTTCCCCAACTCACTGTAACCTGTAATGAAGGAAGTGCAGAAGGAAATAGCTACGCCAAGGAAAAAAATACTCAGAAACCATGGAACACAAACATCAGTGCATTATTCCTTCCAAGAAAAGGATGAATGGGCCAAACTCTGGAATGGTGACTCCTGAGTCACTCACCTCCTGTTACCACCTGCCCCTTTCCCACGGGGAAGAGTTCCAGAAGCTTCTCACTTGGCCCCTGAGTCAGAGCAGTCGGTACATCTACTTTGTTAATCCAGGAAAGTTAACCTGGGTCATCGTTTTCCGCCAGGTAATAAACCTTTTTTCTTTACACATTTGAGAGTTCTGACTACTCACTCCTAAGCCCGTAACTTCGGGCAGGGTGAGTAGAGAACATCATTTGGAAACTTCATTTGCCAAGGCAGGAGGCGTGGAAGGCCTCCTCAAACCACTGCCTCTGAGCCTTTGGACATCAAACTGTGTAAACTGTCCAGCAGAGATGACTCACAATGTCTCTGCAAGACACAGCGCCTGGTGCCCCCAGCCCGGGCCCCCACTGCCTGTCCACCACTTACCAAGGACGCTTACAAAAAGGCCTAATGGAT
Source organism: Pipistrellus hanaki (assembly GCF_964339955.1). Classification (NCBI taxonomy): domain Eukaryota; kingdom Metazoa; phylum Chordata; class Mammalia; order Chiroptera; family Vespertilionidae; genus Pipistrellus; species Pipistrellus hanaki. Next base: position 30,575,095 of record NC_140514.1, read on the forward strand.
CCTCTCTGGTTCTAGTAAAAGAGGCAGCTTCAAATAAATTAGGGAAAATTCACGACGGGAGACAAAAGAATGGGAATCTTACAGAAATTTGAGTCACTTGCCCTAGAGCAAGATACTATTATCTTGCTAGACACACACACACACACACACACACACACACACACACACAGCTACTGAAAGCAAATCCACTTGTTAATGTTCAACTTTCCTATCTGGCTATGGAGCAGGCTAGCAATAAAGGGCAAATAGATCAGTTCTTTTAGGCGGCCACACCACCGATAAATCAGAAACAATAAAGCTGGAGACAGGCTTGCTGGGCCCCAGCTGGTATTGCTTATATCTGTCCTAAGCAATCAGGAATCATGGAGAAACTTCTTTTTGGAGCGCCTAACCGCAAGACTTCACAGTGACCGCCTCAATCCCACATGCCCATGTGCTGAAGGGGGGTGCCGGGGACTGGATACCTTTATTCTTTTTGACAAGATCAATCAGTCTCTCTGGAATCTCTCCATGGCTCACTGGCCCGGCCCACTCCTGTCCTCCCCTCCAGTCCACATACAAGAAAGAATAAGCCATGAAGCACTGCCTCCCTCCTTTGCCTTTGCCAGGGGCTATCCAAACCTTGTTATACCCTGACCCACAGCAGAGCTCAAGACAGGGAGCACAGTCACCCCCAAGAGACTCAACAGAGCCACTGAGCACTGAAATCCAGAAATTCAAACTCATGCCCAGCAAACACTGGTCCTCAAGCAATGGGGTCTTGCACTCCCACCTGGCCAACTACCTGAAATGCCAGCAAGGTACAAGGGATGCTAATGCAAGATCAGCCAGGCTAATCTGTACACTCTCCTTCCGACTGCAGCCCCAGGAAGGATGGCAGTGCTCTGGCCAGATCCAACCACATCACCTCTCACACCTGTGCACACCCAGAGACATGAGCCCAGACAGTCCTAGTCTAGACACACACACTGGGCACGTCCCAGCCTTTGCGAATAGGCTGGCTTCTTAGCCATCTTCTCATTGTGGGGGCCACAAATAGCATCTCATTTTCATTAATTACTGCAGCCTCTACCCATTGTCAGTCATCAGGACATGCCATATGGTTACCATCAGGTGTGCTCAAGTTCCTATTATGTGGCATTCCCGGATGCCCTAAATAGATACTGCAGAATCTGCTTGTATTTTTACAGAGCCACTTATATTTCAAAGAAGCTCATCCTGCTTCACGTGATTGCTAAAGGGGGGTGGGGGTGGGGGTGGGGGTTGCTCTCTGTGCAACATTGTGCTCTATTGAAAACCCCTGTGCTTCCTCATGAATGTGGCTTCCCTGCCCCCCTGCACTGCTGCCCTGCAATGGGGAGCATGCGGTACACGTGGCCTTTGGGGAATAGAATTTAGGAATTGGTTTTTCTTTATCATTTTAGGCAGGCAAAACACAGGGGAAGATGCTCAGAGGATTATTAAAGGGAGTATCAGCTCTCCATCAAAACTAGATATAAAAGGAACTAAAAAGAGCCCCAAAGAAAGCATGCCAATAAACTATGCCACATATTATATGACTACGAAGAAATTCTTTCAAGTACTTTATATTGCCACTGGTCTAAATACAAGTGACACCCATCTTTGGGCTTTTGAGGATTCTATAAGAAGAACAAGACTTCAGTAGAAATATCCAAACCATGTAATGTGCTCATGGAATTGCCCCCATAAATTCACTGCTGTATGACCGTTGAGTATCTCCCTTTTACCCACCATCAAGGGTGTAATCAAGTTGGAAAATTCCTCCATGGATCCTGATACTCTGAATAAGGTAGTCATGTGGCCTTAGTAGATTCAGCCCTGTGTTAAATTTTGGAATAAAGTTGGCATCTGATTGGACATATCTTCTCCCTGCAATTGCAGTGGCTTCTAAGTTACTGACCCTATTTCTAGTGGTTGCAGACAGCCTGAGGACCAGATTGATGCTGAAGTTTATAATCTTATGATAGCACTACCATCAGTAGGACATTTTAGGAAAATTACTCCAAAATATAATTTTGTCAGTTGGTTTATGTAGACACGTGTACTTCAATGCCTATGCTAAACTTGGTTTATAGATATAAATACTTTCTATGTCTGGGCTTAACTTGCATTCACACTTTTCAGGACCTGGGGTTCCTAGAGATTGAACCATTAACTCTGCATAGAGGTGCAGAAGTGTCCGTTCACTTACATACGCACGCTCCTTTGCAGTGACTAGGAAAATGGATATAGGATAAAGTGCAGAATTCAGGCTTAAATTCCAAGGTTCTCTGTTCCAAATTATCTTTTATTAACTAAAGATTTTCAGAAATACCTAGTATCTTCCCAGGATAAATGAAACTTATTTTCCAGCCTGAGAAAAATAGGTTCATTGAAACAGGCACCTTCTCTCTATGGATGTAACCGTCCTTAAGAAGGGTGTGTGACAGGAGCACCCTGCATTAGTTTGCCCTTTTTTAAGACAAACTTGTGGGTGACAAGGGATGGCTCTCTGGTAAGAATACATCCAATGTCCACAGTCATTCCTCTGCAGCGGTGAGGAGACTGCCTACATCAACAGTGATGGCATCTAGACTGGTCACTGTGGCCTTCCAGCCACATGATAAATAGAGACCAATCCCTTTCGTGGAAAAATGAGTCACAGAACAAAAGAGGAGGTCAGCGTCCAGGGCTCAAAGACACATTCCTACAAACACCTGCTTGTTCTCAGATAAGACCTGTTCAGAATCACAAACAAAACAGGGCAGGGTTCTGGTGATAAAAATCCTCTGCTCTAGGCTGCAGAGTGAGGCACAACCCTCCTAGTATGGTTAAATGGGGAGAAAGGGTGGGAAAACTCCCAGAGTGTCCCCAAAAGATCACTTTCTCAAACATAGGGATTGGTTGACAAGCAGTCAGGGCAGCTTTAGGTGTCCCCACAGCCTGAGCTAAGATAAGTATTTAGAATGTCCAGAGCACTGACTCATGGGTAGGTTGTCTCAACTGGATAGAATAAGTCCCTAGATGAGACAGTATCTGAAAGAAAATGCCATTAAAAATATAGTACTGTCTTTTCTCTGCTATTCTCACATACCAAACAGCTATTATGATACCTTCCAAACTCAGGTTATAACTCCAAATGCCTTAGAAGAGAGTGCAGATTAAGAGATCAAAAGGAGTCTTAAGTCCCCGAGCTTCTGAACATAATTTACTTTTCATCAAGGTATGGTAGATTGAAGATGAGCACAAGTCTTTGCTACTCTTTCCATTGAGTGATAAAATCAAATCCCATCCAGTCCAGCAATGAGGCCCAAGATGGCCAACAGAATTTGGCAGAGGTAACACTGAGCCAGTTTTCCAGGCCCAGACCTTCAAAAATTTGGAAACTTCCATTTCCTCTCTCATTGAACACTTGCTCCTGGGGTTTTGAGTGAGTTTTGGACTAGGTCCTTACCACCATGCCTGTTGTGGCTGACCCCATACAGGCAACAACACCTCCCAAGCTTCTTTCTTAAAGTCACAGCTATGATAAAAGAGATCTCTGGTATCAGAAATCCTCTAGGATGCACTAAAAGCAGAACTTACTAGAAGACTGAGACCTCCACAGACCTCACGGCATGTTGAGATGAGATGAACAACACCACACTAAGGGGCTGAATTAAGTAATATAGATCATTGGGGAGCTGGTTGAAAGCCATGGCCAGTGTGGTAGAAGGATTTCTTGGAGGAGTAAAATATGTATGTGGTCTTCGATAGGTTGGAACAAGAAGGAAATGAGTAAAGATAGTAATATCAACAAAGAAACTCTAAGAGTAGATGTGGCATATCTTATCCTCTTTTCCTTTCCTCATTCTTGATAAATGAACCTAGCTCAGAAGCAAATATATAATAGATATGCAAGAAATGTGACTTGAGCCTGGAATTGGAATTGAACTGAATTGAAGTGGAATTGATCCCTGCTCAATATAAAAATAAGCCTGAAATACTGACCACAATTAAATAGAGGACCAGGTCTTCCTGCCAGTCCATGAGAGGGTCCACAAAATGAAAGCAGTGGCCTCTAGTGGGTCCCATGATCTACTTTGATCAGGGTAAACTGAGGCTGATTCTCTTGAAGGCAGTGCCAGCCATAGGCCCAGTTGGAAACATGGAGAAAGTGATTCTTGGCATCCTCTTTTCCTCCCCAGGCGTAGAACCTCCCCTTCCCAAGGCTCTCTTCTCTATCTGGCTCCATACTGCCCTCCTCACCTGTCCTGTCCATTTTACAACTTCATTTTCACATCTAATTTAAAATTCCTCTCCCCTACCCTGGAGGACTAGACTAAGCTCAACTCCAATAGTATAGAGCTGAGAGAGTTCTGGTTTGACCTTTAGAAACACGTTCCAGCCCTTCCTCTTCTGGGTGCCCCCACCTCTAGTGTGAGGAAGTGAAGAGGGAAAAGGGAAGTCCACTCCCAGTTCGGCAGAAATAATTGACAGTCACCTCCATGTTGTTCACAACTGTTATTCTAACTCACAGTCTCTGGGTTCACTGAGGGCATCAACCTGTCCCATTGACAGAAGGTGGCCCCCAAGCAGCTCCCATATTTTCTGACTAAAATCAACCACATTCCTCCAATGCACCAGGGTCTACAAGTTAGCACCTCCCACTTTCATGAACCATCCCTAGACAGCCAGGAAATCCATGGGCAAGGGTATGATCCATCTGTAGTTCTCAGGGATGACCCTTTCCCACAGCCATCCCTGCTCTTACACTGGGGAGGTAGAGTTGGTCAGGTTGGTGCTCTGAGCAGCATCTCCCTGGAAACCCTGTGGAGAGGTGGCTGCCATGGTTACATTTTGTCCTCAACCTTAAGCCCAAGCTACAACCCTAGGACCACAGGAAAAGGCACACTATTCATTCTTTAACATTTTTTTTTTTTTGCATACTAAACTTTCAAAAAAATCTAAATATATTTTTATTGATTTCAGAGGGAAGGGAGAGGGAGAGGAAGAGAAATATCAATTAGGAGAGAGAACTATTGATCATCTGCTCCTGCATGTCCTTCATGACAACTGGGGCATGTGCCCTGACCAGGAATCAAACCATGACATCCTGGCCCACAGGTCAATGCTGAACCACTGAGCAACACCAGCTGGGCAAACTTTCAAAATTTTATGTGAAGAATCCCTCAACTTAAAAAGTTTGAAACCACTGCTCACACTCATAAAGTCCAGTGGTTAGTCCTATGGACTCTTGTGTTGTTTCTCATTACCTTTAGTTAAGTCACACTTCCCCACACTCAAGAGAGGACCTTGTCTTACTCCTTCTTCCCCACACCTTGCCCCCCTTCGTGTGCCCGGCACGCCAATGTCCAGGAATGAACCCAGGAGTGGCTGTGCTGCTTGCCTTCCAGGTTCTGCCCTGATGGAGCTCTCTATGCGATATGGATCTCAGCAGGGTCCTGATAACAGCATATTGGAAATGCAGCTTTCCTGGCCCACATGGACAGGTTTTTGTCTATTTTCATCCTTTCCCTGCTTTATTTAAATATGGTGTCTGTGACTGAGTTTCGTGTTCCGGAGGCATGCGGTCCAGAGAGAAGGAGCCAGAGTAGCTTCTCTGCCTTGGCGCTTAGGAAAGAGCAAATGGGGCTGCCACCTGCCCGGTCTGGGGATGGTTCCAGAATGGCTCAGGTTATTCACAGCACAGATCCAACGGGGGGTAAAAATACCATCCCAGAAGGACTCTCCTTCTAGCCACAAAAATACCTATGCGGGTATAGAGAGACTCAAAAAATTGCAGGAGGTTTAGGAGAAATCGTCCCCTTGGAAAAGAACCTAAGTATTAGTACTAGCCTTACAAAGGAGAAGATAAAGCGATCCAGCAGAAAGAATAAGGGCAGCTTAAGAAGGATATAAACTGAAGCTAAAGCAAGAAAAGTATGGTTTACATTGTAGGTAAAACTTCCCAACCATGAGACACAGGGAGATCTTTATAAGGTATCTCCTTGGGAGGTGGAAAATAGGAGACAAGATCAGCTCTCCCTTGTGAGGCTTACTCTGACGCCGAGAGTTATACTGGACAATTTGACTAAGTTCCCTCCAGCTTTGGACATTTACAGTTAATTTTAAAGGGGGGCTGACTTCCTCGGTAGAAGAGTTTATCCTCTGCAAGCTCTTTGACTGTGTGTCCCTTTATGGGCTTCATCCTTCAGATTACAGATGTGTTTATTCAATCACTGTCCCATGCATGAGGCCCAGGGGTGCATGAGATGAAGATTCCTCCACCTTATGCCTCACCATCACGGTTCAAATCTCTCTGATCCTTTCCCTACCTGCCTCCGAACCAGTCTCACACTTACTGAGCTGGTGTCATTCTAGCCCTTGAATGTTATAAGAGATAGTGTCTCCGCATTTCACGCCCAACTCTGAGAGTGGATATACCTAAGAATTCATTGGAAACTCTACATTGCCTTTGACTTGGACTTGTCTCCTGGGACAGAGAATCTATCCTTAGGAGTCAAAGAACAAATTATCACCAACATAGCTGTATTTCCAACTCACTTCTTCAGGGTGCTGGCCCTTCGAGATGTCACAAGCAATACATCTTCTTCAGCTCTCCAAAGTTATTCTGAATCTCTATATAAATCAGGGAAAAAATAAATACTTATCCACATTATCAAAAGGTTATATAAAACAACCAATGTGCTGAAATCCAAAAACAAATGAGTGTGCTTAATGTTTAAAGTAAACTATAGCGTCTCCTTCATGCCAGGCTGAGAAGCAGCTCTGGCTCCTTCCCTTGGACTGCATGCCTCAGGGACATGGAATACAATCCAGAAACCATATTGAAGCAGAGCATGAAAAGGATAAACATAGACAAAAACCTGCCCATGAAGGAAAGGAACAGTGCATGGAACATGTAGAGTATGACCTACTAATTATTCAGAAATGATTCCATCGTGCATTCCAAGGTGTGCTCATTTCTCAGCCTGGAGTTTTATGGTATTTCATATCTTTTGAATACATGCTCATCTCTTGACTAATGTTATATGATACAAAAAAATGGAATGCTAAACAACAGAAAAGGGAACCACTTAAGCCATTAAAACTATGGTTGGAATGATTCAGCCAGCATGCACTCTTAGGCTCAAAGCATCCCTGTGTTCAAGAACACATTCCTATGCAGGTGACTCTGAGCTGCAGCTCAAGATGACATGACAGTCCAAATGAAGAGGACAGAGAGGAAGTAGCTCCAGCTCCCAAAGATCAATAAATGAAAATAGGGTCACATGGTGACATGCTTTCCTCTATTGTTGTGGAAAACTCTGCAGTTCTTCCTCTTTTTTTTTCCTATCTGAGAAATTAATTCCAGAATAAGTATTTCAAGTATCAAACTAACTAGAACATCTGTTGCCACTTCCTCTACTTTGGTATCCCCATCAAATTCCAGTTCAACATCAACATACGCCAACTCCCTGGCAACATCTAAGGATGATGCCCATGAACCTTAATAAATAAATTAAAAAAAAAACAATCATATTAACAAAACAAATGAAAGCTAATGCCATGGTATTGGTTATAGGCCAGATGCTATTCAAAGTGCCTTACACTTGATTGTCACAACAAAGTGTTGATATAGATACTATCATCACTCTCATCACCCCGACAGGGAAAAGGGCTGCTCCCTTGACTGAAGGAAGCCATGAGCTCCCAGGCAAAGCACCTACCTCTTCCCACCTTCTGTCCTTCAGTAATAACGATAATGGTTAAAATTTATTTAACATCCAATGTGTCAGGCACTGTAAAAACAGCCTTTACCATCAACATAAAAGCTAGATATGCCCCTCTTTTACCTAGCAGGCAACTGAGACTCAGAAAAGTTTGGTGTGTGTTTTTAAATAGCCCAAAGTAACAAGCTAGAAGGTAGCAGAGCTTGGACCTAAACACAGCCTGTCTCATTACAAAATCTTGGCTCCTAAGTCTTACTCTATTCTCCCTCCTGAGTACCTCCCATCTCTAGAACACTTGCAATTGCCACCAAAACCCAGCCTGTTGGGTTATTTTCATCAAGTTTAAAAGCCCTTCCTGAGGCTGAAGACGGCCAAGCGGATTGCTCCCAGGGAGCCCAGTGGCACCGTTGCCATCCGTTGGCTTCAGCCACAGCTGTGGTTTCCAAAGGAAATAACTCATGCAGCCGTTGGTCGCACCTGTCACTCACTGGAGCCAGGACTTGCATCAGAATCCTGGGGCCCCACAGGAAGAGAACAGCAGCTACGTCAAACTGATGGGCATCAGTGCAGGTCACTGTGGGATTTGTGAACCTGTCTCCCTCGGTCTGAGATAACCCCCACTGTGCTCCACTCTCCCTGCTTCAGAAGGTCAGGGAGAACCGCACTAGATTTAATTCTAGATCTGTGGAGATAGTGCATCCCAGGGCCCTGAACAGGCTGAGGCACTGGCAAATCAGTAGGCCTGGTCTACATTTAGCACCTTCAAACTTCCTTCAATTAAAAAAGAAAGGAATTGGGAGCTCATGCTAAAGAGAAGATTTTCAAATAAAAAAGGCCAACAAATGGCCGTAAGAACTGGGGTCCCTTTCTGAAGTCCCAGAAGGAGGAAAGGGCATTTAACCTTCTGCCTGATGAAGCAAAAGGAGTTTGCCAAGGACACACACAAAAAAAGAAAACTATCAGGGTTGTATGGGACGGTGGCAAATTCAGAGAAAAGTAGAATGGTGTCCATTTGATTCCACTGAATGCAAAATTCTATAAACATTTAATGGAGCATTGGCTAAGCATTTGCACCTAAATGTAGGGACCGCATACAAGAGTTATTGTACCTGAATCGTCTTATGCTCTTACTGAGGAGCCAAGACGTATGTGCTTGGCACCCTTAAATAACAGGAAAGGCTGGCATGTGAGGAAGCGCTAAGACAAGCGATAAGTTCTGTGAAAATCAGAGGGTGGAGGTGTGTGTTTGCTTAGAAGGGCAGAAAACTCTTTGTGGGTGATGAAGGATTTGGTCTGGGGCCCAGAACTGGTTCTGTAGAATCTAGCACTCAAATCTTCCTCCCTACCCGCAGCCTCCAAATGTACCCGCATAGGTGTCTGAAAGAACCAATAGTTGTACTCTAATTCGGAATTATTTCTGTTTTGTGACAGGTGGTTTCCAACACCACCTTCTTATGGATCTCTGAATCCCTCCCAGGACTCAGCCTTCCCCTGTGGATACAGAAAATCTTTAATCCTATGCCCTACAAGCTGCATCAGCTGCATTGCCATGTGATGGTTTTCTGCAGGTCAGAACACTAAAAGAGGGGGAAAGGCCTGGGTAATTGAGTTACCAGGTTGTCAATTCTTTTCAGTTGGGGAATTTTCCCAAAGTAAAGTAAAACTACATATTTTTAAAAAACAAGCTTCATTTTTTTTTGTCCTGAAAATATAACCATTGAGATGGACTTAGCCAAGATACCAATGCACAAATGTCTTGTCTACCTTTGTGCTATTCAGACGATAGAGAAGACAAAGTAATTATTAAACTCTTCTTAGGAAAACAAATGGCAGGTGGACCCCAAGAATCCAACATCTTCCTATAGTGAGTCAAAAACTACCTTTCATCAACCTTGATGGAGGTGAGAATACACATTGCTTGATGAAGATGTATAGTGACTTTAGAAACACTGGGTTGAGATGCCTTTTCCAATAATCTCTTTTTTTGTTTTACACATTTAAAGAATAAACCTACTCTACTAGATTGTGTATATAAATCCCAATAACCTAAAAACAGTCTCCTGCATCTCATCTTAAAGTGTTTTCTTGAGGTGCTCTGAAGCTCTCTGAGGACAGCAGCACACCTCTAACTGAAAAATCCAATGTGTTAGTTTCTCTCATAACATGCTGAGGTTTTCATTAGCCTTTCCTGAGCATCTGATAATCTTTCCCTTGGAAGAGTTCGGGGTTATTTTTTTTATTATTGTTCTAATTGTCCTAGTAGAATATCAGCTCTTTAAGGACAAACTCATCCTCAAGGTCTTCTCCTTTTTTGTGTTCTCCAGCACCATTAAACAAACCAGGGCAGTCTCAAGTGCAAATAAAAAATCATAGTAGCACTGAAGGCAAGATGCAGGTTCTGGGAGAGCATTTTAGGTTGGGAAATGGGCATGAGGTAGGACCAGATATGCTGAGGGGGCTTGTTAACTTTGGATTCTCCATCTCCCTTTCAAGCCCTCCCCAATCAATAATTCCACCTTGTAAGTGAGTCAAGATGAACTAAAAATGCCAGCAAGCTAACAGGAGACTGTGACCTCTGTCCTATTTCCCCAGAGCATAGCAATGTAATGGGCACTTTGCAGAAGCTGGGCAATGTTTATTGGACAGAACTGGAAAATAGTTCAGTTACATTTTTCAGAAGCATGAAAGATAAGAATAAATTAAAGAATAGGTGGACCCTTACCACCAGATGTTCTGTGGCCTTTTGTGGAATGTAGAAAGTTGGTAGGAATAAGCCAAAGCTTTGCACTCAAAGGCCCTTCCAAACCCACTGTGAAACATAGACATCAAGTCCTATGGACAAGCCAACTACACAAGTGCAGAGCCAACTACAATTCAATGTCTCAACTTCCCCTTTTACTACTATCTCAAGCTGGCTCTTTCTGAAAGGCCTGATGCCAAAAAGGGCCCCTAACAGAGAATCTTCAGGGTCTCCTAAAGAGGAAAACAAAAATTCCCCTTTAGGGCACTTCACCTAGGCAGTCTTTAACTGGAGGCCATCATGTGCTTCATAAAACCCATGAGCTCTCTGAAATTGTCTTATGTCTCTCTGCATTTTCCCAGGAAGGGCTATACCTTGCATTGGTTTCTCAAAGGGGTCCATAACCTGAGTAAAATATTAAAAATTGGTGATTAAGTAGCTTTGATAGTTTAAGTTTGATCAAAGTCATTTGCTGGGTAATAGACTCAAAAATGTTCCACATTAGAAAGGCAGCTTAGGATGTTAGAAAGATCATAGAATTTGGAGTCAGACCCACTTGAGGTTGACTCCTGATGCTGCCACTTACCAGATGCCTGACCTAGGTTAGTCACTTAAACCACCTAGGGTCCTATATAATGGGGCCTTCCAGAAGCCACTAAGGCACAAAGAAAGCACTAAATAAATGCAAGTTCCCTTCTTTGCTTCATTAGCAGTTTTCCTCCCTCTCTCTCTCTTCCTCCCTCCCCCTTTTTCCTTTTCTTCCTTCTTTTCAATAGCAAACACAAATACTTCGAACAAATACCCCTTTTCAAAGAATAGAGATCTGTCATCTGACATACATAAGAGGTGGACATGCTATTACATGGCTTGACAACATTACCCTTTAACTGAAAAATTACTGGGTTTTTGCACCATGTGCAGCAACACTGAGCAGAAAACTTTTCTTTCTCTGTGTTGTTTGTTGTTACTTTATATAAATTAAACTCAATAAACTATGAATTACAAGTAGGAGATCATAATCACTAGTGGTTAATAGTGAGAAATGGCCCGAGGGAAAAAAAAAGGAATAAGAGAAGCTGATTATAATTTTTGAAAATGTGAGCACCAAAATCTCATGTTTTCACAAAGAAAGATGCTGTACAATCAATTCTAATAATGGCAATAAAATGTCCCAGAGCCGTGGTCTACATGTACCTTCACAACTCAGTTCTGCATATCGGAGCTATTCGAAATACTTCTTCTAGTTCGGCGGGAGGGGGAGAGAATCTGGCCTTATAGATGCTTTAAAGTTGCACTATGTGAGTCATGTAAGAGTCTCCTCTGTCCTCTCCATCTGTGAGGAGAGGAGGAGAGAACATTGCAGGGGATGGAGCCAGAGTAACCAAGGCTGGGCGTGTAGGGAGAGGAATGGTGAGATTTCATAGCTTGCCAAAACTTATAAAAGTCCAAAGGTTGATTTTTTGGCATCAGTTTTACCCAAGTGGAAAATTCCCAATTTTCTCTACTTGGTCCTTTCTCTCAGAGGAAATGCACAGTTTTGTTGGACTCAAGCAAATGTATCTTCCTTTCCTAATTTTCATGTTCTGGATTCAATACTCATTTGCATCCACATTTGTGCTGGAGATCTTAAAAATATGCTGTTGTTTCCTTCCCAAGCTGTAGTCTGGGGGTGGGGGGCGGGGGTTGGAGGAGTGGAGTTGAACATGAGGGAAAGGAGAGAGGGAATGTGGTTGGAAGAGTGAGAGGGAGAAGAAGAAAGAAAAACTTTACCCAGTAAGCATTTTCCATACTTAATAATTTGATTTTGAAGGCTAGTCATATCAAAGAGCAAAATATTCAATATTGTTAATTCAGTTTTGCAAAATATATTCTTAATTTAAAAATGATTTTGCTCCGGGTGGCAGTGCAGTAATAAAGCAGTTATTGACCAGATCGTATTGATTGTAGAGTCTGCGGGCAAAGAGCACTGACCTTGCTCACACTCTTATTGCTTCCTCCCTCCCTGGCCTTCTTCATCTATGCTCGCTCAATAATATATTATTAATATATATTTTTAGCAAAAACTGTATGTTACAAGGTTAAGGGCTTCTTAATGATTTTTTTCCAAGCTACTCTTTGCCTTTGGGGTGTTAGAGAAGAATAAAGTCGGTAATCAAGTGTCTGAACATAAAAGGCTTTCTCAGGAAATCCGTCCCCCATCCCTGAGAAGCACCTCGTCGCCATCCACTTTTTTCTGCCCCATAAGGACAGAAGGAGAAAACTCTCTAAGCCAAAGGGGGTTGCAGCAGCTTGGTCAATAGTGTGACTATGGAGAGGAAAGACCAGATTTGGGACATGTATGTGTCTTTTCTGGGAAAGTAACTCTGAGCCCAAAGGAGAGAAATCTGTGGTCACATCAGATTCAGTGACCAGCAATGTCCAAATCCTTCCAGCAGCTCTTTCATGAGTTTGCCCCAGAACCTTCACAACCATCGTCCTTATAACACAACCGGATAGGATATGCAGCAATTACTTACTTTTAGCATTTGCACATAAACCATCTTTTATATCTGTCTGGATTTTTTCCAGGCTGATCTTATTTGCCTAATAAATGTGTATGTCTGCTGAAGGCAACCACTAAACCATATGCTCCTTCACTATCCCTTCCAAGACTTCTAGGACCTGTCATGTGCCATTTCATAGTAGGCATGAAGTTAGTAATTATCAAATTGGAATGTAAATGATGCACAGCTCTGTATTAAACTTCCTTTCAAAGAAAGCAAAAACACAGAGGATCATAATGCAGTTTGCTTCTGCCCTTTGCACTGGGATCCCCCTCTAATCATGTGGTTTGCCTGCCTCCACATGTGCACCAGGTGAGGGAAGGAAAATCCAGGTACTATTGATCCCAATGAATATTCTGGAGAGCTATCTTACACCGTCGCAGCATGAGATAAAATGTTCAAGCAGTTTACTTTCATGTCATGCATGAAGAAAGAGGAAAGAGCACGGATCACATCTCCCAAACACTGAATTCAGAGAGGCCAGCAAATCTTCAGGCTCATGGAGAGACTAGGACTGAAAGTGAATGAGGGTGATCGTCACCTGCCACATCTCATTGTACAATGCCACCCACAACTCCTCATAAGGCACTCGTGGATGTGGTTCTTCCTCAGATCACAGAAGAGACTCATAAAAAAATATCTGGGTTTCCCTGATTCCTTCACACTGTGTGTCCCCATGCCCGAACTCCTGCTTCTATAAAGAAAGGTACATCCAAGAAAGCCAGTATTCATAAAAGATAGGAAAAATGGAACAGGATCCAGATCTCTTACTTGTGTTAGTTTCACTACCCACTGAGAGGGGACAAGGAAGAGGACACCAGTGATGCAGTGATGGAATCTGGTGGCCTCATAAAAACAGTCCCGGTGAGCAAGAGAAATGCTGGGCTCTACCGACCAGCTGTGTGGTCACTGGCAAGATACTCATCCCACAGGTTCCAGAGGGCATCAGTTCAAAGAGTTCAATAAGGAGAAATGCATGAAAGTACTTCTACAAAGATGTGAGGAAGAAAGGAAGCCAACAGAGAACAGCAAAGAGACTGGCATCAGCAGGAAGTCTTCCACATCTCAGGTCTGAATGGGACAAGATGGAGGAAAGAGGCTGCTGGGAAATGGTGGAAGGTGTAGGTGTGGGGGGAAAGCCACCAAAAGCAATGTGGCCATAGAGGAATACGGGAACTACCAACACCACTCAGACAGCGATAAACCCCAACCTCTGTCTCCTGGTGCCTTCTAACTTCATGTCAGAGCCAGAAGACAAGGGAGGCTGGATGATGAGGTTCTCTGAGGTCAGCCGACCAGGGCAAAGAGCCAGGCCAAGCAGCATGGGGAGTGATCTGGAGGAGCAAAGGGATAAAACGCTCTGTTTCTGTGCCTCATTTTCTCCTTTGTCACATAGAAATAATTATGCAATCCTACCTGCCACACAGGATCCTCCCCGAAGGACTGCATGCAATCATAGCTTTGAGTACACTCTGTTAAAGTTCCTAAACTGCTGCAGATCCTACGTTGGTGAGGCAACCCTGTGCTCTCTGTGGAGTCCTCTACCCATGCCCACGCCCAGGCCAGGGGAGGCCTTGTACTCCCAACCAAAGCCAGAATAATGTGAACAGAGCAGCATGGGGCTCTGCAGGTGGCAGGGGGGAGGAGAGGAGCTGCACACGAAAGGAAATAATAGAGACTGGATTGTTTATGCTTGTGGGAAAGGGCGCATGAATATGGATAAAACCCTGTGTGCATTTTGCTAATTACCCAGCATCAGTGTTAAAAGAGAAAAGAGCCCACTGCAGATTTCCAAGCCAATTCCATCCCGTCGAGCCTGCCCCCACCTATGTACACACACAAATCACCGCCACCGCCATCATTTTCTCTCCTGTCTACATAACTGACAGTGCTCCCCTGAATATGAACCACATGGACCCATTTGAGTTAAATACGAATTGACAGAAGATTCCAATCCTGAATCATAACAGAGAGCTCAAGAAAGAAAGTCCTGTTCCATGATCCTGGTTGGAAGGTGCTTCTTCTCTGTCATTTCCAGAGCCACAGCAACCTTATAGCTCCATAGTCAAAGTCATGGGGTGAACCAAAGAGGGAAAGGTGGTGAAGAGACAAAGCATCACCTTTAGATGGAGGCCATTTCTACAGGAAGACAAAATTATGGGAAATCAAAAAAATCAAACACACACACATACACACACGCACGCACACACACACAGGCAGGAACTTTGGTTCCCAGTCTCAATTAAGGCCTCTTTTCTTTCCCTCCTTGGATGGGCCAAACTCTGGCCAGATGTTTGGAGCTGTGTGGATCCAGCAATAAGAAAAGAAAAGATGGTGAATTCTAGTTTTTGTTCTCTGGCAGCTCTTCTCCCAGAAAGACAGCCCCAAAAGATATCTGCTGACTCATCCCTGAAAATCGGGAGGGATGGGGCAGTTGGAAGAAGTGCTCAGGGGAGGGGCTTGCTCAGGATGGGGACTTGGAGTGGGGAGCTCAAACCAGCTGGCGTGGGTCCTGAAGTCCATCTTCACAGGCTGCCAAGGGACACCTTCTTTTGTCTCAAAATCAATCAAGCTAAAGGGCGATCAATAAGTACCTTATTGAGCTACATGCATTTGGGCAATCACAAAGAGAGCCTTTCTACACCATTCCTTAAATTTGTTCTCCTCTGCAAGAAAGGCAGAAGCATATACACTAGGCTCTGGCCTGCGAGTCTGGAGATCTAGATTCTTATCCGTGCTCTGTCCCACATAGCTGTGTGATTATGAGCAATGCACTTAGCCAGCCCTCTGGGCCTCAATCCTACAGTTCTTTTCATCTGAAAATTTTTAAAGTTTGGCCTAAAGAGCTTTCATAGTTCTAAATGTCAAAAATTCTGTGAATAACAATGCCAGTAACTAACATAGACTAAGCTCTTCCAAAGGGCCAGGCACTATTTCATATACCTTAGCTCAATAATCTTCAACAACCTTATGACTTAAGGGTTATTATCTTCATCTAATAGATTAAAAAAACACTGAGTATATTATTGTGGTAAATGGTAGTGTGTGGATTTGAACCCTAAGATAGCACATTGATAATTTAGCATATCAATGAAAAACATAGACTTTTCACCAACATGCATTCTATCTGGATTCAAGGTGTTTCAGTCTAGTGTTTCTTCCTCCACACTAAACAGCTCTTGTCAGTTCCTGGAGGAATTCCTCCATCTATAGATCAGTCTGAGAAAACCCAAGAAAGGACATTCATGACCCAACATTTCCAAGCAAACTTTGAATAGATATGCCATCTTTCATGGCCAATATGGACAAAATCGAACTTCTGAGTGAAAGCTGGTTCCCAGTTCAGGCATACACATTCTACACAATAGATTCTCAGAAAATAGGGCATATACATTGTGCACAGCAGATGCTCAATAAAGGCTTAGCACCAGACCAAGTATGCAGGAAGCACCTAATAGAATCCTGACACTAAGATTAGAAACATGGCAGAAAACATAAATTGGAATAAATGGAAAAGTCATCCAAATAGCATCAAAAAATAAAATGATAAAATTAAGTATACATAGCTAACAACACTGGTAGCTTCAACCTATAGGCTCCCTCCCCCATCTCTCCCACCCTTACCACTGCCCCTACAGAACTACCCATCAAAACCCACACTGCCTCCATATGCCAGAAGGGGGAAAGCATCTTCTAAAAGCTAAATCTCCCTGGGCCTAGACTTACTGCCTTATTTCTGCCTTGGACTTGCATCTAACTTTTCAGTAGGGGAGGTGGGAGCTGATTGGATTATAGGAATACAAATGGATTAATTTGGGGTGGATTAGATACATCACAAAACATAAGTTTGACGTGCATTAACATAAAAATGTCATAAAAATGTAGATGCTGAGGCTGAGCTTATTTGTGATGCTGCTAATGCATTGTTACTCCAGCAAAAGATGTACACAATATTTACGCTGTATCTGACCACATAAAACATGTCGTATACATATGCAATTTTTCATTATGTAGACGGAAAAGAGCCAGAGGGCCCTTCAGAATTCCAATTCTTGAGCTTCTCATTTTTCCTTCCTTTTTTGAATCTTGTTTTCTTTATTTTCAAGAAACAAATACAGTTTTAAACCATCATTACTGTATTTTGAACAGTTAATATTTCATATCGTGACATCTCTACTCAGAGGTAACAGGTTTAGTTGATTACTATTTGTTTATAGAGCCGGAGAAACCTGCAATCACAGAGAACATAGAAGGATTGCAATTAGATCTATTGGCTGAGAGCTGCACCTCGCTGACCCACGGTTAAGTGGTTAGCGCTATCAGAGAGAAAATGCCTACTGGCAGCTGGCACATCTGCACATAATAATATGGGCAAAACTGACACGGCTACTAAAGGCTGCTGCTCTCCTCTTTACCCAGAAGCAAAAAACAGACCATGCTTTTTAATAGTGCATCATCACATTTCCTCTGAATTAGCATAATCATGTGAGTTGTGGGAGGAAGCAGTGCAACCTGGCTAAGCTGCTTTGAATTCTTCAAATTAACCAAATAAAAAGGGATTTTTCCCAACAAACCTGAGTCTACGCTCAACTTCTAGTCTATTAAAAAGGCAAAGGACAGAAAAAGAGTACTAGAAGAAAGAGAAGAGTTCATCTGTTTTTAACAAGACAGGTAATGTCCCATGTGTGAGGGGAGTTGGGAGGGCTAGGATGGAGGAAAGTAGCTAGCATAAATACCCACAAAGGATTCTATCAAAGTGGAAATGACATGATGATGGTAATGGTGGTGATGATGATGATAATGATAACTGATTTTTAAAGGTCCATGATGTGCCTGGAACTGCATAAAAATTTCTAAAGATCTATCAGCATTTCAGTCAAGCCAACACTTCTATACCCAGGCATTCGAGCTATTTTTTCTGCAGCAATCATTTTACAGATGCGAAAAAAAACAAATAGGGGTGGTCAACTCAACTGGAGACTCTCTCTAAGGCACAGTGGGGTGACCACCGGGAGCAAGCCAATCAAATTTCCAGGCTGCTTTCACACAAAAAAGGAAGGACCAGGGTTCCGGTGGCCTCTCCTCCCTACTAGGGGCATGCAGTTCCCAGGAATCACAGCTTCTCTTCCTGCAAACAACTTCTGTGAGTGAGACTCAGGCCACATCAGCACATACAGCACCCTCGTGATTTGGGAGGAAAAGGCATTCAATCTTGGCAGACTAGTTAGAATAAGGCAACCCAATTAGGATAAAAACACCATAAGTAAAGTCAAAAGTGTGATAGATACACACAATAAAGTACTATTAAATAAAGTACTATTAAATAAAGTACTATTAAATATTAAAAAGCAAGCAATAAATATATATATATATACATACATACATACATACATATATATATACATACATACATATATATATATATATATATATATATATATATATATATATATATATATATATATATAAAGCCAGCAACTGTAAGGGCCATAACAACCATAAAGGCCAGTCGCTATGATGATCCCTGTGGCCATCAAACCAGCCTGATCAGTGGGTGGGGTTGGCCAGCCAACTTCGCAGCCCCTCTCCCCTGACAGCCTGCCCCTGATCAGACTCTTCCACCCTGATCAAGAGCTAGCCGCCAGCCAAATACCCTTTCCCTCCCCCCAACACCCTTGCCAGCCCCACCCCTAATCAGCCAGCCTCATCATGATAGGCCCATAGCCCCTCCACCCAGCAGGCTGGCCCCTGATCCCACCCCTACTCCTCAATAGGGGGCGGAGCTGGGCAGCCAACCTCCTGCAGCCCCTCCCCTTGGCCGCCCCAACCCTGATTGCCACCCCACCTCAATAGGGGATAGGGCTGGCCAGTCAACTTCCCACAGCCCCTCCCACCCAACCCTGTCCCCTATAAGCCCCCACCACCCTGATTGGCCTCAGCCCCTCCCCCTGGCCAGTCCTACCCCTAATTGCTCCCCCACCCCAATAGTCAACATATTCCAACTCCACTCAGCACTGAAGCATTTGAGTGTCTTCTCTATGTTAATCACTTGGGATATAAGGATGAATAAGACATGGTTGCAGCCCTCCAAAGTTCCCAGAGTAGAGAAGAAATGCACAACCATGATATCAAGGCTCTGCAGGAGAAGATGGGAATCTGGCTCTAGGATGCTGCTCCTTCCCTCCGGGAGGTTGAAGATGAACTGGCCAGGGATCATTTGATTGCAAAGGAGAGAAGCATTCGGAGAAGCTCAAATGAGGGGTTTACTGGAAGGTGTTGAGTATGGTTGTGCAAGGTTTGCTTTGGGCAAGGACTCCTGACTGAAGGGGCATGTGGCAAGCACACTAACAAAATGGTTGGACTTTCTGGAAGTTGGAGAAGAAAAACAGATTAGCATCTTTGCAGATCCCTCCACCCAGAGGATTACTGTCCCTATGAGGAGGGAGGGCTCCAGTTTCCGAGGAATTTCTGAGTTCCAACTCTAAGCTTAAAGAATGTGTGAGTCTTTCAGATTCTCACTTGGACCAGGTATAACCAGTACAGATTAGAGCCTGAACTCAAAACCCACCATACCCACAACTACTCTTTGACCCTGGCCTCACAAAGAGAGCAAGGAAAACCAAGTAATTAGCCCACAGGAGTAAGCTTCTCCATCCAACTGAGCCCTTCTCTTGTGATTCCTTCCCAAGTTCTGAGTCTGAGTTATGCAGGAGTTAATAAAAACAATGAGCAATTTGAGGGAAGAAATGGTTCTTGGAGGAGAAGAATCTGGAACTGACAAGACCAGAAGCAGCATTAATCACATTAGTCTACTCTATTTCAACAGGGATATGTCATTACAAATTTGACTGGACCAAAAGCATCTAATTCTACTGCCTACCCAGACACAGGCAAGTCTTGAGTCAAATTTCTGTTGGTGGAAGCCAAAATATTCTTTTTCTATCACTATTTTAATCATTTTGATGTTACACAGGGGTTACTATTTGTGCAAGAGATAAAGGAGCTTCCAAAGACAGTTTTGTCATCTATCTGATGCTAATTGGATATTTTCCAAAGTCTAGAACCCAGGAAGTACATCCAAAAGGGAAGAACATTACTGGTCTTGAAAAGTTGAATTATTCAGAGAGCTCTGTCAAAATATCTAGTTCCTACTGGGATAGTTCTAGGGGAGATTCTTAATTGAACAGAGGGAAAGATGTGCCCATGGAGCCTTTAATAGAGCTAAAACCTCTTTGGAATACCT
The DNA here is from genome assembly GCF_964339955.1 of Pipistrellus hanaki. Lineage (NCBI taxonomy): Eukaryota > Metazoa > Chordata > Mammalia > Chiroptera > Vespertilionidae > Pipistrellus > Pipistrellus hanaki. The sequence goes on from NC_140514.1 coordinate 30,595,336, forward strand.
CTGGCACCAACTCTGGTTTGTCACCTGAGGGAGAAGAAAGCCTCAACAGAATAAAAGAATGAACAGACCCTAACAGTGGTTTTGATGAAAAACTAATTAGGGCTATAACAAGGAGATTATTAATTCCGGCCTTATCATGTTAAAAACATGAGCACTGGAAAAGAACAACCCTCAGACCAAGCTCTGAACACTGCCACCAGGAGGGGCATGAATGATGAATTTGAATGCCCAGAAGGGAATCAGATATATGGGCAAGCAGAAAAGTTTAATGCTAAAGATACTATGATGACCAGACTTTGGAGCCATTGCAGGAGTGAGGTCATTATGTCATGTGTGTGACTAAGAAAGATCCGGGATGGGTGGTAAGAGCAAAATGGGAGCTGGTACTAGGCAACTTGACTGCAGGCACTGAGAAGAAAGGAAACATATATAGACAGCAAGTGGGCAGAAGACCCCACCACTGAAAGGAACAGGAACTGCATTCCTCTTCAGAGCATCAAGAAAAGTATGCTTTTAATTCTATCTTAATTTCTTCCCCCAGTCAAACTGAATATGTTTTAGGGCTTTTGCTTTTTTAAAAAATACAGAGAAATGTTGCAATTATATACCAAATGAGACATGAAATAAATGTTATGGATTTTATTTCTAAAATAAAAACTTGAGCTGATTTGACTTAGTCCTTAGCCCAAGGACATGAACAGCAAGAGAATTCCTATTTGGGAGATGTGCAGGGTAAGAACTGAGACAAAACTGAAGGGCCACTTCATTAGCCACAGAAAGCCAGGCCGCTTTAAAGTTGGACTGGACCCTCAGAAAACCTATATTGATGTTGGATTCAGACTTCTACAAAGAAGCGCTTTTCTCTATTCTGTCCATACACATCTCAGGAAACATATCTCTATTTTTTTAAGGTCATTTGTAATCTCCTATCTTCCCTTGTCCCCCATCATAGCTGGACGATGTTATAATTTTCTGTTGCTAAAATTTTTATTTCTCTAAACTGGTCATAAATGCTGGCTTGATGACAATCCAGAAATACTCCAAACATATACCAAACACAAAAACTCGCTATGAAAATTGCTTGGTTTATTTTTGTTTATGTTATTGAGTTCTTGCAAATGACACAGCTGAATGTTTATCCTACCATAAGGAAATGCATGTTGGTATTTGTATTTTTGTTTTTGGGGTTGTTTTTATTTTAAGTTTTGTTTTAAAAGATAAGAGCAATGAAGAAGACACTAAAATGTGAACATACCATACTCACCCATATCACACACAAACACACACACACACATAATTCTAAATTTAGGGGAAAGTTATTTTACAACCTTACAAATTTTTATTTTTCTCTCTTCCATCAAGTTTAAAATATCCTGAATGCATCAATGTTAAAACACAACTTGAGAAAGAGTGGGCTGCCACCATTTTTTCTATGCTGCACCCATACCTTTTCCTAGGATGGCTATGGGAGACCCATGGGCCTCTACTCTACCATCGTGTAAGAGTTCTTCTTGAAAATAGTTGTCAGGACAGGCTGTCCTGGACCAGAAGGGATGGAGAAAAATATGCCCAGTGAGGAACAAAACGAAGGGACCAGGAGAGGACAGCTCTTGTTAATAGCATTAAGTCATATAAGACTCCCAAAATTACAGTGGCAACAGGCAATTTAACCAGATTTCATGGGGACTGCTGTGAAATGGCAATTAAATCTAGATGAAGGAGTAAAGCAAATAATGGAGAAATAGGATATTGAGACATATGCATGTAAAACCCCTTACTTTGCAATCAAATATAATAAATGAGAGCTCTGGGAGTTGGACTAGTAATCTGAATTAAATACTTCTTGGCCACTGTTAGGAGGCCTGTCATCCCTAAGCCTCAACTGAACCATTGTTGGGGCCTCACTTGTCTTCCCTTTGAAGGGTAAAAAACTAAGTGCATGCCCACTTCCTCGTTTTATTCTCCTCTCTTACAACTCGGGAGATGTATGGATGCTACATCAGGTTCTGTTTTTCTAAAAGTTGTCCATTAGCCTCTAAACCACCCTCCCCCCGCCAAGCCTCACATTTACCAAATATTATAGAGATGGCTTCTGGGCTTCCAAACGTTGATAAAACCCAGGGAAAAATCCCATCTGGATGTTTCTTTCTGGGAGTAACATGCAGTCAAGACATTGAGATCCCTTTTGAACATTTTCTATGTAATAAAAATGTATTACATCACGAAAAACAGAAAGAAAAGGAAAAAAAAAAAGTCTTACTAACCAAAGAAAAACAACAGCAAATGATGGCCCACACATCCAAAGAGCAGTGTCCACCTTTGTGATTCCTGAAAGTTTGGCCATGTGCCGTTTTGGTACTGAGAGTCCAATGAGGACAAAACTACTGAGCAGCATCACATAGATTATAAAGAGTGTGGGCTTTGGATAGAACTGGATTCAAATGTTAGCTCCTCTTTTTCCTGGTGATTGTGGTTATTACCCTTCTCTAGTTTCTATCTCAAGCAGAGATAATAGTATCTACATCACACGGCTGCTGTAAGGATTAAATAAAAGCATGTATACAGTACACACTCAATAAACACCTTCCCCTTACATTACGTGAGAAGAGTTTGTCTCTAGGAGGACCCTGTGTTTCCATGGATGACAATGATGCCCACACTTGAGTCAGCCCTAGCTGACGAAGAAAAAACTTCGAAGATCTATCCACAACATAGAAACTGAGGCACAAACTGTGCCAGACATTGAATCCTCTCCAATCACAGGGCTGTGTCAGCAACATCACATGAACATTGGCTCTGTACCCTGTGTTTGACACTAAGGCAGGACATGCAATGATGTACGGTTGGTTTGCTTCTTTCTCTTTAATTTTTTTCTAGTGCTATATTGTATTCAAAATAAACACAGGTACATACTGTGTTTTAAACTTTAGTGCCTAGTTAACTTATACAAAATGCTAGATTAGCTCCATAATATACTCCCATATAGTGATCTGGAAACTTACCTCAGATTAGATTACCTTTATGACAATTTCAGAACAGACCCCTGGTGTTCCAGAGTGTGTTCAATGGACAGGAGTTTCTACAAGGTCAGGTAGGGGCAGTGAAGCTGACAGATGCCTGTTTCCATCTCAGCTTCAGACCGGAGATCACCGGATGGAGCTGGCCAATGACAACTAGCTGTGCGTAACCCCCCACCTACCATTCCTCATCTGTACAGTGAAAAGGGTGGTCTACCAGCCCAAATCTCTTCTAGGCACACATTGTTTTAACAAACTCAATTTTATCCTCTTTTCTTAGTAATACAGATTTGAATTGATAAATGAACATAAAAATAAAAAATGAGCCCTAGCCACTTTGGCTCACTGGATAAAGCATCAGCCCATGGACTGAAGGATCATGGATTCTATTCCAGTCAAGGGCACATACTTCAGTTGCAGGTTCAATCCCTGGCCCTAGTCAGGGCATGTGCAGGAGGCAACCAATTGATGTTTCTCTCTATCTCTCTCCTTCCCTTCCACTCTCTCGCTCTAAAAATCAATGGAAAAAATATCCTTGGGTGAAGATTAACAAAAAAAAAAAAAAAAAAAATGCTTCTAGTCTTCCAAAGCATTGGGTTGGTCAAGTAAACTATTTTTCCCTGGTTGATGAGAGTTGAAAATGCATGTGTGCCAGACACTGGACAAAATGCTTCACTCATAGCCACTCATTATCTGAACACCTGGAGAGAGGGGGTGGGAAATCAGCACATGATAAGGGATATAGGTGCCACCCACTGTGCTAAACCCATTACATATATCACTGAATGAGGGGTGTGCCATTTTCCAGTGTATACAGGTGCCCCAAATGCTAAATATGAAGCACAGCCACAAGTCAAAGGCAGTCAGTCCCTAAAACCTAAAGCCTTCTCTGTACTGCCTGCAGATCCCAATAGCTGGCTCGTCATGCAGACACCTCAAAGCATGGAGCAGAAACGTACCCTCTCTGGGCCTCAACATTTTCACAATAAACTTCCTCAAGTTAAACTTCAAAGTTCTCCAAGGACCTTGCAGCTCTAAAATCCAATGATTCTCTGGTCAACTCAACAAGCACAAAAGCAAGGGTATCAAGTACCTGTGAAGCCTGTGGATCATCTCTATGTCTACTTAGATTTCAGTGCTGAGTCCTTTTTGTCCCTAGTTCTTCCCCCTGGTCCAGTCCCTTCCCAAATAACAGGTAACCTCCAAGGATTGACATGCTGCAGAACAATTCATATTAATGAAATGTTGCCTGCTAACATAAGTCATCCTAAAAAAGCAGGACAATCAGCCTAGGAGAGCTTCAAAATCAAATGACTTGTTTCTCTTCTCAAAACTAATCAACTAGGCCTCCAGGGAGAGTTACTTGCTGATCTCTGAGTGTAAGGTGGTGTCCTCTCAGGCCCTTTCGATTCAGATATCAAGCAAAAGACCTGAGAAGTTACTGTATTTCTGGGACTTTTCTTTGTTTAAAAGGAAAAAAAAAGGTGCAAAAAGATATTCAGCGGAATAAAAGAGAAACATCGACGTTTCTATTGGTAATCTCGTCCATGTGTTCCCTGCTACTGAGCATTTTCAGAAGGCCTGACTGTCTGGGTTAATTGTTTAATGCTTTTAGTTAGAATTAAACTTTGCACCTGCTCTGACAGTGATAAATTAAATGTGCTCCTTTTCCAATACTGTTGCCCTCTTTAAGTAGAGACCAAGAAGTGTATCTCCCTTCTTCCCCTGCGTTTGAGGAATCTCTGCTACACTGGAGTGTAAACCAGCATAATTTGTCACCAGAGCTAGCGCCAATTAAATTGATTGCGTTGGACTGAACTCTGGGACCCCTAATGCAAGCACTAAGGGAAAAATGGGCTCTTTTCTGCCCATTCCCCCATGTGGCACTTAGGCATAGCTCAACAGTGGAAGGCTTTCAAGGTTCAAAAGGGTTTTATTTTCAAAAGAAATGGGCATTGATCAGCTGCATTTAAAGGCAAAGATAATTCCAGAGCTTGAAGGCTGGATTTGTGTTTAAGGTCTAAATCTCTTTCTTTAACCTTGGGGGGGGAGGGGGGGGGAGGGGCAGTATAACATAAAAGCAACAAAGAGATTAAGATTACAAAGGGTTTGCAAGTGTAAATGATGCAGTGGTATTCTCCAAACACAACACAGTCCCCATTCACAAGCTCAGGCACAGGCCAGCATGGGATCTGTTGGTTTTACACCTATAAAAACAACTTGTGTTTATCTGTCACTCAGCAAACCATTTCAGGCGAGAGGGGGAGAAAAAAAAGGAAAGTGGAGGAGAAGTGAACTTGTTCATACCAAAGAGTTCAAACATGCCTTCCTTAAACAGTCTGCGAAGTAAACACACTAAAGGTCAGGTGGCAGAGACAATCTGAAAAGCCCCCTCTCTTTTTACACCACTCAGGAATACCAGAAGCAAGAAGCTCTGTTCCAACCCTTGGATCGTTCCCCTCATTATCCCAGCCTCGGTTGCTCAGGTTTGTTATGTCACGTCCTACTAAGGGAGGTTGTTTCCCCCCGCCCCGAGAGGAAACTATCAGTAGGCCTGGAAAGGTGGTCTGGTGTGTATTAATTCTCTTATTTGTTCACCTTCTACTGTGTACCAGGAACTGAAGGCCCAGTCATTCTAGCTCCTCCAGGAAAACTTCAGAAACTGGCTTGAACCTCTTCCTCCCCTAAACTACTGATTTTACAGTCTGAATTTAACTTAGCTCTCATCAGGTATCTTTTTCTCTAGTTCCCTTTGCACATGTCTTGCTTCCTGAGATGATTCTTTGTGCCTTCTAGAACAGTTTATATATATATATATATATATATATATATATATATATATATATATATATATATATATATGGTAAAATCTTTTAGTAAATTAAGAAACCATTTAGTAGGTTGCAACCAGATTTTTAAAACTGAAATGGTTGGATAGGAAAGGACAGATCGGTGTATTGTAAATAATAAGGGTATTTGGTTTTGTGAAAAATTTACTTTGATGTGTATTTGTTCATGTATCTATAAACTGAAACTTAATTGTGTGATATTGTATAATAATGTAAAATGCTTTGATAATTGTGAATTATCATCAAAAGACAGTTTTAAAGCACTAAAATGCATTGAATAAAGCATAATGTACATGGGGTAATGTTCATGCAGAAATCAGAGTGCATCAGAAAGATGCCAATGAGTTCCACAGGCAGTGGGACAATGGGAAGCCCTGAAACAGACATGCAAACTGCCTTTGCAATCATGGGAGCAGAGCTTGTGTCCTCACCATCTATGATTAGAAGAGAGATAAGAAGTAATATTCATACATGATTTTATCATCAACAAAGATTTCACCTTCTTCATGTCACCAGCATTCTATAAGGAAAGCCAAGCAGACTTTTTTCCATGACTCCCATCTTTTAAAATATGAGGCTTGAGAGGTTAGGTCGCTTGCTTATCCAAGGCCATATTGCAAGTTGGTGTTAAAAAATGAACTCAGGTTTTCTGACACAAAACCCAAGTTGTTTCTTGTACCCATCTGGAAAATTACAGACTGGTTCATCAGAATCCTTCCCAGGGATAAGGCTCTAAAACAAATCCTCCCTCCTCCAGAAAGGACTCGCTGATACTCCCCTTGACCTGACCCACAACTAGCATCGTTCTTGGGTAGCTCCAAGCAAGTAATGTTTGTTCTCTAGCTCCATTATAAGCTAGGGACCATGATATATTCCTCTTGATAAATTCTTATTTTTTGCTTAATCTATTGAACACCGCAGCCTCCCATATGAGGCTAAATATTAAGGAGAAGAGAGTAAACTTAGTGTGGGACCAGGAACCATCAAAGCAATCAGCAAAGCTAGAGTCCAGAACCAGGGGCCCCATCCTTTCATTTCAAATCCCTGGGCATTCAATGGGCACCTATACCAAGCCAGAATGGTGGAGTCCTGTGGAGCTGAAAGTCTGCGGTGCAGATAGGCAGGCAATCAACTGTGATGCACAGTAGAGGAAATGAGGGCTAATTCCAAGTATAAGATATTGGCTCTGGAGATGAGAAAGTGGAGAAGAAAGGATGAGAGAGGGCTCTATTGTGAAAGTAGCATCTGAGCTGAGCCTTGAATGTCCATGAGATTGTCACCAGCAGAGGCTTTTGAGACTTGTCATTAGTTTTGACATTTGCAAGACTCATTTCAAACTCCATGGAGCAATAGGATCAAGAGCCACAGTGATTAAAGTGGGAGGTCACCAGGAGAACCCACCCTGCTTGACTTCAAGACTTCTGCCAATATCTAGGCTGCTAAGGGTCAAAGCTTTGTCCCTGAAGCCACTTACCCGGGTCATCCTGGTGGTCAGCTGCCATGTACAACGAAAGAAGCCTCACTCCCAGCTCTGGGGACTCCGCAACACCAATTGCAGTCGGGTTGCTCTTGTCCATAGTGTAGACTGTATCAACCAGCAGCCCTAATCTGTGACTGTCTGGAGTAGGAATGAGCAGATTAGCCTTCCAAACCCTCCAGGATCCAGTCAAAGTCATGCGAGGCCAGTAATCAAAACCAGGTTAGCTCCATCCTTGAGAATGCCTTGTGCTTTGACATTGTTTCATTGGTGGAAGGGAGGTCTCTCTTTTCCCTGCCCTCAATTTGGCAGTTTTTCTGGTTGCAAGACAAAATATTTGCACATTTTCCAAGTAGCACAGGAAACCCTTATGAGTCAGGGAGAAGAATCCAACCACTGGTTTTTGGTCCAGGTGCACCCACCACTGGCCCTCACACTCCTTTGTTCCCCTGGGAGTGTGGACTAAGGAGCTATCCAGGTCTTTTGACTGGGAAAGGTCAAGCTGAGCCCCAAAAGCAAATATTTTCCCTGGAAAGGGTTTTCAGGGCAGAAGGCCATGGGGACAGAAACCTCAGACTCTCCCAAAGTCTCCTGTCAGTTGAAGATTATTCTGTGTCAAGTGCCAGCTGAGGGAATTTCCACACCTCACTTCCAACACCGCAGGCGAATGCTCGGTATCGGTCATGTCTTTCCTTTACAACCGGAAGCCTGAGCGGAGTTTCTGCAGATCCCTTTGCTCATTACCACCGGCTCACTTTGGACTCTTTATGGATGAGGATTTAAGATTTCCAAGATGGTTCTGAGTGTGAGTTAAGCCCCTTCCCACAAAGAACTCCTTCCCTCTCCCCAGGGAATGTGAGTGAAGTATATCCATCTGAGAGATGAGAAGACTGAGAACAGAGGGAGAGCAAATAATCTGGCCCAGAACCAATGGAGAAAAGAGAATTCAAATTCTGAATTCACCTTTGCTATGTTTTAATCAGAGCTCCTATTTCCTGAAGCCAGTTTTCCAAGCCACATTAGATGAATTTGTACCGTAAGACAGCATGCATTCCCAAGAGGCTTTTTGGGAAGATTGTGTATGAATCTTCCCCATGCAGGCTTCTTTCTTTAAAAAAAGCATTTTTTGGTTTTCCCTGATACAAAAGCAATAAATCGTCTTTGGCAAAAATTAGGAAACAGAGAAAATAACAAATATAAAGATCACTCCATAATCTAATACCCAGAGATAGCAATGGTGAATATTTTGGTATCCTTTTGTTGTATGCATAAATTCATTTTTTTTTTTTCCAAACTAAGGTCTGTTTGAGTCATCTTTTGCTTTACACATAATATCCCACTGTGATCATTTCCCCATATTGGTAACTATTATTCTATAGTATCACTTTAAATAACGGAGATACTAGTAATGCATCATAGGAGTGTGCCATAATTTATTTTACCAATCTACTTTTGGACATTTGAGTTGCTTCCTAGTATTCAAATATAAAGAAGACTGTGGTAGAAATGCCATTATATTAAAGGTTAAGCAACATGATAAAACACCAACCCAACTTCATCCCCATTTATTCATTGTTACTTTCAGGGAAATTGTGCCCTGACAAGGTTCAGTATCTTCTTTCTTGGACCCTTTTGTGGACAGGAATTATGTCCAGCACATACCACAATGGCACATATGCCATCGGAAAGGGGAGAGTATCAGATGAAGAGTTGAGGGATTTGAGTCCATTACCAGCTCATAATCCACTGTGTGACCTTGAGCAAGGCACCTACTTCTGCGAACAACACTCTTCTCACCCATTAAATAAAGGAATTGAACTGGACAACTTTAGTATTCCTTGCAGCCCTAACACCATGGTCCAACGACAGTGTTATGGACACAGCACTCAAGCCCAAAAGAGTGAACTGTATAGGGCTAACTATCTTCAAAGAACTCTTCTGTAAATCAGAGGAGCAGTTCTCAGCTGCATCTGGAAGCAACTGTGTCTCTACCAGATACAACATTATGTCATAGGCAAATGAGTCCTCATAATAATTTATGGTTGAAAAACAATTTATTTTAAGAACGGAGAAGAGATTCAAGATTTCCATCACTTCCATTCTGATATGCTGAGAGTGGAAGAGAAGTGAGTAGATTTGGAGTTCGTTTGCCTAGAAGAGCTCAGAACTTTGCATCCATATTATTGAGCGGTTCCTTAGGGCTGAGAGTCCTTATGGTCTTCAAAGTGCCATAAAAGGACATCACTGCTCCTCCTCACACCCTTCTTGTTCAGTCCTCAGGAGAAAGCAGACCAATCACACCCATTTAAGAAACGAGGAGCCTGAAACCAAAAGGTTCCTTTTTTTTTAAATATATTTTATTGATTTTTTTTTTTTTTACAGAGAGGAAGAAAGAGGGATAGAGAATTAGAAACATCGATGAGAGAGAATCATTGATCAGCCTCCTCCTGCACAACCCCTACCAGGGATGTGCCCACAACCAAGGTTACATGCCCCTGACCAGAATCGAACCCGGAACCTTTCAGTACACAGGCCGATGCTCTATCCACTGAGCCAAACCGGTTTCGGCAAAGTTCCTTCTTGAGACAGTAGACGAGTCTCTGTGTCCTGGTCCTAGGCTTACCTTCATGGATCTGCTATCACCTGTTGACTGCCTGATCTGGTCGGCTGGAGGCAAAGTGGCTGCTTGGCTCACATAAAACTTGTCTTTGCTCGTGGTACCCATATACATTCAAGTGAGCCCAAATATGCTGTGTGCAACAGGGATGGGGAGCCATGTCATAAAGCTCTCCAGGAGGCTGCTGTGTGTGTGAGGGGCTGGCTGTCGCCCTGGCTTTGAAATATGCAGGATACGCTGAGGCGGACGCAGCTCATTTTCATGCCTGTGTCAGTAAACTATTCCTGAAGGGTTCAGCCTCTAGTGAATCATCCCCTCCAAGCCAGCGAGTAGAAACCGTATTTTATCCCTAGCTGAGAATACAATACAGAGCAAACTACCACGCTGGCAGTAACAACCAAGAGAAAGAAAAAAGCCTCTAGTGTGGAATGACACAGACTGATTCAAACACTCCAGAATTACCACCAGGGCCATGTTCCCAGAGGAAGCTCAGCTTAGGAGGAAGAAAACTTCAGTCAGTCCCAGAGCAGCCATAACTACATTTTATATATATATATATATATATATATATATATATATATATATATATATATATATATATAATTCATTCATCTGGGATATATATATATATATATATATATATATATATATATATATATACACACACACACACTAGTATATGGGGCAGGGAAGGGGCAACAGCAAGATTTTCCTGCCTAGGCCTTGCCCTCTCCTTCAAAGCCCAGCTCTCCTCCATGAAGTTGAGATTCTGTGAGGCTAGCATTCCTCTTCCTCCAAGAAGGTTCCACCCATCAGAGGCACAGCTTTGCCACGTTTCAAGAGATCAGAAGTCGGGTGGCCCCAGAAAGCTCCCTGATCACTTCAGAAGAACCTGGATAGTTAAGAAAGAATAACTCATGGTTGATTAGCCAAAGATTAGGAGGACCTTGAGATAATTACAAGGGAAAATCAGGTCAGTCCCAATTTTCCATCTCCCTTAACCAGGCTCATGGGAGACAAAGTGGATAGAACTCTTGAAGTTTTACCAGCAACTCGTTGTGGACCTTGGACTGCCCAAGGCTCAGCCCAGCTCAGCCCTCTTGCCTTCCAGCCTGCCTGGCTGGTTCTGGTGAGGCTGCATGTCAACACCTCCAAGTCAACTAGCACTGAAAGTCCCTTGCATGATGTTCTTTAGAGCATAGACATGGGTCCAGTAGAGTCCCCACCTGATAATCCAGGATAGCCTACAGATGTGTGAGATATGAATGAGGTAAAAAAACAAACAAACACTGTATATATTTTTGAGGAACACAGGAGTATTGGGGAGGATGATAAACCCTGTAAGAGCAAGACCTAGGTAGCTCTGGATGCACACGGAAGGGTATTTCAGCTGAAAGGAAAAGTGTCTATGAAAATGCTTTGGAAAAGACAAATCCATTTTCCAGATAGAATCACTGAGTCCTACAGTGCTTCATAGCCTCCCAGGGCTGAAATACAAGTTTCCCATTTTGGTCTTCAAAATTCTGTGCAATATGTGATTCCCCATGTCACAGATCAGAAGATTGAACTTGTCAGAACATCAGCATTCATATCACCACTACATGTAAGGCAGAACAGCACATTCTCCAGTCCTATTGCCTGGCTTCTCACTCACTAGCCATGTGACTGAGGCAAGTTCTTTCTCTCTCAGAGCCTCAGTTTTGTACCTACAAAAGGAGTATAATAACTGTACTACCTTAAAGGATTATTTGGATAATTATATCAGATAGTATAGGGATAATTTAACAACTCACAGTGGTTAGCCTATAGTTGATAAAACCTGGAGACAATTAGGGCACTGAACGAGTCTAAGACTGCTAGTTGCATGATCTTGGGCAATCTTGAGCGATCTATGACCTTGTTGTTTCTGAACTTGGGTTTCCCCGTTCATAGAACAATTTGTTTGGATTAGCTCAGCTCTATATTTCCCTTCAACCCTAACATTCTACAGTTCTAAGCACATCAAAGCCTGTGATAAAGCATCTCAAAAATCACCCTTCAACAAAATCTTTCTGAACACCCTCGACCCTCCCAGCACTGCTCTAGAAATAGAGAAATTCCCTCAGGACTACAGAGTTTGAAGAGTGGGTAGAGGCAAGGGAAAATACTACAATACAATGAGCTCAGAGCTATCTACGGAGGGCACACAGGTCAGGTGATGCAATGGGCCCAAGCCCGTCCCAAGCCTCAGTCAGTGGTTCTGCAAGTGCGTCCCCAGACCTGCAGCGTCGGCAGCACCTGGGAGCTTGTTAGACTTGTCAATCCTTGGGCCTGCCTCAGACCTCCTGAGTCAGAAACCTGGGAGTGGAGCCCAGAAATCTGACTCTTAGCAAACTCTCTAGGTGATTTGGACACAGGCTTCTCTAGGGTAACAAAGGAAGTCTCTGTGGTTGGGAGTTAGCCCTTGTTATACTTCAGCTTTCTTCTTCTCGGATCATGATAATATAAGCTGGTGCAGCATGGGGAGACCCCCACCCCCAACTTCCCTGAGCCTGGCTTCCTTGCCCTTTGAGCTCAAGAATGCAGAGTTATAACCAATTGGAGGTTGTGGCTAGACCTAACCCTGAAGAAGAGTGACCTCTCTGCATTCCCACCCTCCGGCCCTTTGCCAGATGGTTCTCACGGTCAAACAAAGCCACGTCCCAAGAACATTATCCAGCAGCCCCACAGGAAAACAGATGAATTTCTGGGGGACCAGATGAAATGTGAGGCCACCGGTGGGTTGCTAAAAGCAGACCTTGTCCCTAAGCCAGATGTTTGGTGTCTCCCAGTCACCTCCACAGCTCAGTCTCTGTCGGCCCAGCCCTATACTCTACCCCGGCTATGGAAACACCATCTGAGGAAGGCTGCACTACCGCCCTCCTGGACTGGCCCCTGTGTGTCTCACATTGGGGAGCAAAGTAGAACTCTGTGTCTTGGGGATTTTTAGATTGGGTAAGGCTTTTTTCTGATTAATCCTTCTACATCTGGATAAATTGCCAATAGGCTGCAAACCCTATCAAGAATGTCTAGCAATTACAAGACCCCCAGACCCAGCCAGCATCAAAGCAGAATCATCTTCCTCCATCCCAGCCCTCAATCTCCTGCTAACTCATTGCTCCTTTGTCTCATAGCCTCCAGAAAAAGTCAGTGAGCTCCTTTTAGACTCTCTTTTGAGCATAAGGCAGGCACCCTGGCTGGTGGTTCCACATAGTGGACTCAGGTTCTTCCTCAGCAAAGCCAGGATCACCTTCCTGGTCTCCCAGCACAGGCTGACTCCAAGGCATTTACAAACATGGCACCATGGGTACCCCAGCCACTCTTACCTACCCATGTCTTCACCTCCCTCAGCTATAATATAATTCAAGAGAAAAGAGAACAAGTAGGGAGGATAACAAAAGAGTGAATACTGAGATGACAAAGTGGCAATAAACATAATAGAAAGAGTGCTCAGAAACGGTAGATGGCACCAGCTGAGAATGCCATCTGGCCTTCATGTACTCTGGCTAAATGGCATGGCCACCATGTTTTCTTTATATAAAGTTAGTGAGTATATCTTTGGATTTAGAGACAAAACGATCATCAATAGAGAAGAACAGCCAATGCAAGGTTTCCCACCACCTGTCGGGAGTTGCCCTTGCACGCTAGCTCTGCTCTGCATCCTGGACCGCTGTCTTAGGAACTAATCTCAACCTCTGGGGAGCAAAAGGATGTAAGGACTCTGGACTTGTGACTAAGTAATCCTGTTAGCCATTAATAACCCATTACTCCACCCTACAGATGGTTAAAACCATTTTTCTACCACCTCTGACTTGATCTCATCTTAATTCCTTTCAAATATTTTAAGACACTTGAAGTGAAAATAAGGTGACCAGCCATGTTCCACAAGAACTAAGTCTTCTCCATGGACAATAAATATATTCAAGTGTTGTTTACTAACACTGTGCTCTAATTGTGAGCTACTTATTTATCTTATTTCTGAAACTTGGAAAGATAGGTGGCTATGGAATTTGGGGGGGGGGGGGCAATCTCATCCTCATGACACAATATTGTCACCTTGGTGTTTAACTTTTTTAAAAGAAAATTTATAATTTATCCCTAGGTTTCTTTCTCTTCTTCTCCTTTCGTTCTATCCTTCCTGCCCTTTTATGATTCCTTTCTTTCTTTATATTCTTCCTTCCATCTTTTCTTTCTCATACTAAAAAAAGAATAATAAATAATAAGATTTTTGCAAGGAAAAATGATTGCACACAGATTCATATGGCTGAACTGTATGCATTCCTTTCTCTTAAAAAAAAAAGGCATTCCTAAGACAGAAGAGCTAATAAAGTCCTATATTTTTGATGATAGTGATGCAGCAGTACAAACAAATTATAGTGTTCAGAAACTCTGAGATTGAAAAGAAATGCACAATGTGTAACACCAAATTTGCCTGTCAAGGGTTTTTTTTATTATTATTCCTGCTTGTTTCATTTTATTTTATTCTTAAAGCTGATGTTTGCAGCTCTTTGCCTCACTATAGGAAATTCCAGATCCTAGAATACTGATTTACAGCTTCAATCGTCACCTGACAAATGCAGCCCTTGCTAAGTGAGAGCTGATCCATAACAGGTATTTCAAATTTTCATAAGTCACAACATATCAACCCTGAAGTGAAGAGTTTCATTCACAGGAAACAATTTTCTGAAATCAGCAAATATTTTTTTTATAAAGAAAAAAGGTAAAGAATAAAGGCTGGGTGGGAAAAATCCTATAAAGATAACTTCCTACCTGAATATAAAACTATGTTGAAATATGGTGAGTTCTGTGGTTTGTTCTTTTTATTATAACTCTCCCCCACACCCCAGGTTTAACTCTTATCTTCCCCTGCCCAGGTGGCTTTCCAGGAACCGATGTGGACGGCCTGAGAGCCGCACTGGAACACCCAGGGTTAACCGGTAAGTCCCGCAGTTTCTACCAAGGGCTGTTGGCTGCTTAGTGTCACAAAACATTGTGTCTGAGCCACTCTGACATCCTACTTCAAATTTTCATGGAATTGAGACCATTTAGGCATTGGGTTACTGCCATAGACCTATTGTGTATCACCCGCCAAAGTAGCTGCTGCTGCTGCCAAAAGTGTTAATCCCTAGTCTGATATAGAAGGACAAAGATCAGAAATGCCACTCTCTCAGTAAAAGTTCTTTCTTCACTAGAATTCTTTTTTTAACTTAAAAAAAAGCATATTTTTACTTCTTCCCAAAAATGCAATTATACCTGTAAAATTTATAGTTAACCAGTGAAACTAAAACATCTAGGTAATTTCTACCTTACTCACTAAAAAAGAGACTAAAAATATGAATTTAAAAAAATTTTTATTTCAGACCTTCCCGGTTTGGCTCAGTGGACAGAGCACCGGCCTTTGGACTGTATGGTTCTGGGTTCGATTCCAGTCAAAGGCACATGCCCAGGTTATGAGCTCGATCCCCAGTAGGGGCATGCAGGAGGCAGCCAATCAGTGATTCTCTCTCATTCTGTCTCTCCCTCTCCCTTCCTCTCTGAAATCAATAAGAATACATTTAAAAATACATTTATTTAAAAGATGCTTCCAGTTATTCATTTTGAATATGCTATATTTTCTTATACGAAAGATCTTTTTACTCTTTAAAAAAACAAACTTACTGTGTAAAAGCGAAGCCTCATAGCATTACTAGAATAGCTCCCTAACTTATTTTATCCAAACTTAAATGTCAAACTTGGGAAATGTTCAGTTTTGGGCTGTGGCTTTAATTTCTTTAGAGAGCAAATATTTCTTCAAATTAAAATTTACCAAAATTCATAATATACAAAGTAAAACCAGCTGGGTGCCTCTCTACCCTCAAATTAGTCTGGAAAAGAAAAAAACTAACTGTGCTAGGTATCATATATTAAAGAGCAACACCTAACGGTAGAACCCACACTGCAGGCTAGTTCTTAGACATTGGAAATATACCTGGCAAAGTAATCCGGAAAAGGGCTAAGTTTTAAATGCTTCAAATATAGAACAAGAACATTCTCTGAAGTGAAATGTGTCCCTTGGTGTGAAGTAGGTAGAGATAAAGGAGTAGATAAAGTGAAGTGCAGCCAAGTGCCTTCTATTTCTAAAATAATTGCAAAAGCACACCCAATACGTCTCCAGGAGCCCACAGACCTTGGCCACCAAGTTAACATTGTCTTCATATAACATTTTCAATTCATTATTTGGTAACTTTTTTATGGACGTCCAAGTAACACTTTGTGGAATCAGTTGAAAAAAAAAATGAGATTTGATATAAAGCCAATTCTGCTAAACAGCAATTAACTTATAAGGTAAAAGATACTGATAGCATCAATCACTCATTAAAATAGAAAGATAGTACCAGCACAATGCAAAACTGCACAATCTATTTTATTTCTATTTGGCTTTGAACTGCAAAGGCATGATTTCACTACACAAAGAAAACTGCCAACTCCACGAAATTCAGTAATAAAAATCATTAAGATAATTTAGACTAAAACAAATTTATTTCACTCCATTTTGCGGGGAGGAACTTCCTCAACCCTCACTAGGACACACATAGTCTCCATAGACAAACTATTTTCAGTCAAAAGGACCTTTTTAGAAAGTGGAATCTTAGCAGACTCAAGAATTAACTAATTTGTAATACAGATTTTAAGTAACCAATTTACCAGGTAAAATGTTGAGACGCACCTTTTGAATATAATCAGATGCTCAGATATAAACAGATGCTCAGAGAGCCTCCCATCCTGGCTCCTGCCCAGCTGATCTTGTGAATTCGCTGGACTGCTGGCAACCAAGTGAGCAGAGATAAAGGGTGGAGAACTCTGGCTTCCATGAATAAGCCATGATTTAATCCCAGTAGATTATTGAGAGCAGAATGCTATGGCCCGGTGAATGCAAGGGAACCCAAACCAGGAACTAACCCTTGTCACTTTCAAAAGAGAGCTTCATTTTCTCCTAGATCATGAGCACTCCAAACCTGGTTTCCAAATGAAAGAAATGCATCACCATGAGAGCTGTTGGGTTAGTTTTTTATAGCCGGATAACACGTTATAACATACAGCAGCCTAAAACAACACACACTCTCTCAGTTTATGTGGGTCAGGCGTCTAGGCATGGCTGTGCTGCCGCTGCCCCCATAAGGTGGTGATCAATGTATTATCAGGGGTGAGAGTTCATGTGAGGCTCACATGTGGAAGGATCCACGTCATGCTCCCATGGCCGTTGGCAGTGGGCAGTGCCCTCCTGACGGTTGCACTGCAGGCCTCCATTTCTTCCTGGATGCCATCTAGATGCCCCCTCAGTTCCTTGCCAAATGGCCTGCTTCATAGGCAACTCACACCATGGCAGCTTGCTGCTCAAAACCAACCAGGGAGATAGATGTCTCTTAGCGAACCACTCATGTTTCCCCGAAAATAAGACATCCCCTGAAAATAAGACCTAGCGCAACTTTGGGAGAAAAAAATTAATATAAGACAATGTCTTATTTTCGGGGAAACAGGGTAGATGTCACCATCTTGTGTGAGGGAATCGCACACATGCATTCACCTCTGCTGTATTCTGTCAGTGGAAGCAGATCACAGAGCGCTCGCTCTCTCAAAGGGAGAGGTTGACCGAGGGTGTGGACACCAGAGGGGAGGATCAGAAGGTACCCTAGGAGTCTGTCCGCCACAGGTTACCAGAAGGCTAAAGACAATGAACTGTGGCAGCTACCTGGAACGTGAGATGCTAATCGTAGACTTGTCTACGATTCCAGCACCACGGCTTTGCCCCCGTCCCCCTACAGAGACCACTCTACGATCTAATACCCCCTTCTTTCTTTTTCTTTTTTAAAAACTAATCTTTTTTGTTGGAAGTATTATGTATGTCCCCTTTTTGTTCCCCACTGACCCCCTGTACTCGCCCCCACCACCCCCCCCCCAGGCCTCGCCACACTGTTGTCTGTGTCCATAGATTATGCATACACACACATAAATTGTTTTGTTAATCTACCCCCCCAATCCACCCTCCCCACCCCCACACCTTCCCTCTAATACACCTTTCTGTTAGGTAAATTTTCTCCCTGATATTCAGCCCAATTTTACCTGCTCTTAGCTTTATCCAATTATTCACTGACATACTCCACCGGGCCAGGCTAAGCATTCCTTCTCCCCTTTCCGTATAGATCCCTTGTCAGATTAATTCTGGCATCAGCAGCGTCAGCCAGCCATGCTCATGAGGTCCAACATGGTGGCATTTATGTAGCTGGATCCTGGCAGGAATTCCTCATCTAGAAACTTACAGAAGCACCAGCCCTGACTGCAAGGAGAGCATTCCTTCCATGTCCCCCATTACCTGCTTCCGCAGCCTGCTCAGCGTTCCCAGCACCTTCACTTTTCCCTAAAATCCTCCTCCTCCTCTACATTCCTTTTTCTGGCTTCAGAAAGATCTGAGGGACTTCAAGAATGCCCCCCCCCCACACACACACACACACACACTTTAGATGGCAGTTTACCAAGACCCGTCCTTTGTACACCAATAATGGACCCAGACATTTCACTCCAGCCTTCTGAGGTGACACAGAAGCCCTGAGACAAACAGCCTGTTTTAACTCCCGAGACTGCAGTGGGTTTACAAACCTGAGGAGGAGGTGGTTTCCCCTGGGCTTTTTTCATATTGGCAACCTAAGATGCCAGGTCTGTGTGCTGCTTTGGGGAAAGTAGTTAAGTATACGTGCACGTGCATGTCTTTGTAAAATCACTCTCTCGTTTGTGAATTTTGTCAGGTTTTTTTTTTTTTTTTTTGGTCATAAAAAGTAGTGACTTTCGAACATTTTGTGCCACATGCTACATGCTACATTGTGCCACAGCCTGGAAGAAAAACATTTTCTATCACAACTCAAAGCAGAATATGTATGTGTGTATACATATGGGTATACAAAAATATATAGATACATATAAAACTAAAATGAAATTTCAGGAAGTAATATTTATTTTAACCTAAAGTGTGAGGTAGCCTTACCTTGTTCAATTAGTTAAAAAGGCTGTCCTCAACCCCTTAAATTAATTTTGCAGCCCACTAATGAGTCAAGACCAAGAGTTTGAAAAACCCTTAGTGCAGAGGCCCTGCCTTCACCTCTGACCCTAAAGTCAGTTGGTGTATTGCGGGGGAGGGGGCAGCCACTAACTTTGCTCCATCATTCCTGTGGTAAGTAATCAGACCCTCAGGAGGCCTCGTTCCACTTAGAAACATGTGGACTTCTATCAACTGCCACAGGCAGCCTCTGACTCCCTGACCTTGGCTCCAAACACTGAAGAAGACAGAGGTTGAGATCAGGAAGAAAAACGCCAAGCTAAATCACCACGCCCCTCTCTTCCGAGGGACTCAAAGCCCACCCAACACACTGTGTGGATCCGGAGTGGTGGCAGCAGATGCAGGGTAGAGACAAGAGTCCTCCTGAGATTTACTTTAATATCGAGTTCCCCGATATAAGAGCCCTTCTGGGACTGACTTTATAATCGAGCTCCAAGATATAAGCTCCATGGAGTGGTCACAATTTGACCCTAGTGTAAAACCTATCACTAGAAGACACATCACAAAAAGGGCCATCCGTTAACGTACGTCTACGGTGTAATAATTAAGGCTCTGGAGGCACCTTTTAAAATATTTCCTTCCCAATCCGGACTTTTCTGTCCCCTTAATGTTTATTTCAATGACATTAAATGTGAGAACTCAGGGAAGTTATGTAAAGCGTTAAATACGTTTACCTTAAACTTTCTCTTTGCATTGGTAATTCATTTCATCTACTGGTTCTCCTAAAATACGTTAGATAATAATTCCCCTCTAGAATGATGATTCCCCCTTTTCAACAGGAAAGGAATTGTTGGGTCACGTGGAGTGAAAGATGTCTATTTTCCTCTCAGGCCATCATAACCCTGGATGCAGGAAGCCGGGTTCTCCCAACGCTGGCATGCAGGTCAACCCCTTTTCATGGCTGCCTGCTTTACACAGGCCCCTATTACATGGTGGCTTCGCTAAGTGACAGGTACCTGATTAGTCCCATTTTTCAGCTAAAGAAACCCAAGACCACAGAACACATGAAGAAATTGGAATTTAACCTAATACTCTGAATCCAAACCTCACTCTCTCTTAAAAAAGACTGCCTCTCGATTTACATACATGGATTTGTATGTTTAAAAAAAAAAAAAAAAAAAAAAAAAGTAGTGATACCCCCTGGCCGGGTGGCCCAGTTGGTTGGAGCGTTTTCCCATACACCAAAAAGGTTGAGGGTTTGATTCCTGGTCAGAGCCCATATCTAGCTTTCAGGTGCAATCCCTGGTCAGGGCAAAGACAGAAGGCCACCTATGGTTGTTTCTCTTTCACATTGATGTCTCTTTCTCTCTCTTTTCTCTTTCTCTCCCTTACTTTTTCTCCAAAAATCAATAAAAACATCCTTCTTACTTTCTCTCCAAGAATATAAAAACACATCCTTGGGTGAGGTTTTAAAAAATAAAACACAAATTAATAAAGGTAGTGATTCTATAACTAATATAAGGATTCATTACTTAGACACTTTTCCCGCCCCCCCCCCCGCCCATGAAAATACACTTAAAAAATCAAAACTAAAGTCAAGGTTAAAATGTGGTTTTCTTCCTTTTATTTCCAAAATGTTTGTAGTACATAATGAATTGGATGAAAGTAAACTACAATACTAGAGAGGAGGCACAACATTTTTTTAAAATATGTATCAAAAATACTTATTTTTCAAACAATGGATAAGGAATTTGCTGTATTTAAAAATGAATTCTTTGAAAAAGCAAGCTCAGAATAAAATCTTGTCATCTGTGAAAATATAGATAGACCTAGAGGGTATGCTATGTGAAATTAGTGAGACAGAGAAAGACAAACACTGTATGATTTCATTTATATGTGGAATCTATAAAGCAAAACAAACAAAACAATAAAGAAACTGATTCATAGTTGCAGAGAACAAACAGATGTTTACCAGAAGGAAGGGGTCAGTGAATGAGAAAAACAGGTGAAATGAATTAACAGGTACAAAATTTCAGGTATAAAATAAATAAGTCACAAGGATATAATGTACAGCATAGGGAATATTAGTCAATAATATGGCAAAAGCTTTGTACAGTAACAAATGGTTACCAAACTTAACATGGTGATCATTTTGTAAGGTATTTAAATATCATATCACTGTATTGTGAACCAAAAACTAATATAATTAGGTTTCGTGCACTAGTGGCCCAGTGCACGAAATTTGTGCACATTTAAAAGGGATTAGAGAAAATATTTTAATATTGCTATTTTCCCTTTCTCTATAATAGAAGTGTCAGAGATGAAAGAAAATTAGTAAAATGTATATGAAAACCTTCCTCATCTCAGAGTCTGGAGCGCACCACGGGACCCAGAGTCAAGTCCCTGCCCACCCACATGCACCTCAAAATCACATGAGACCCAGACCCAGACGTTTTATCTCCCTCCTCCCAATTGTGCTAGATCCAGACCCAGCCAGTCCCACCCTTATCAAGCCCCATCGGGCATAGGATGTAGCTTCAGGTCCCTTGGCCTGGTGCCTGGACGGGGGGCATGGCCTGAGGTTCTCCAGCACAGACCTCGGAAGGGGGCATGCCTTGAGGTCCCCAGTCAAGCCCTGCCAGGTGGGGGACAAGGCCTGAGGTCCCCTGTCAAACCCTGCCAGGCAGAGGAGCACAGCCTCAGGTCCCCCGGCCCAGTGCTGGGGTGGGGTGTTTGGCTTGAGGTTCCCCGGCCTGGTACTGGGGTGAGGGATGCCTTCTGAAGTCCCCTATCAAGACCCACCTGGTAGGGGGCTCAGCCTGAGGTCCCCCGACCTGGCACTGGGGCGGGGGTAGCAGCTTGAGGTCCCCTAGCCCAGCACCAGAACAGGAAGCACACCTTGAGATCCCACATCCCTGCTGGATGTGGGGCGTGGCCTGAGATCCCTTATCAAGCCCACAGGGCAGGGGAAGGCATAGCCTCAGGTCCCTGCTGATTGCTTGTTAAGGCTTCTTACGGGAACTTGGCCCCAGCTTTGGGGGCAGCCATATTTGTGATGGAGTGATAGTCAATTAGCATATTTCCTCTTTATTAAATAGGACATGTCACCTTTACTTCAGGTTTTTTTGTTTTTGTTTTTTTTTAAGAATGCTCATGCTCTCTGTGCATTTAAAATATACACTTGATTTTACTTTCAAAGAATATATTAAGAAATATTTAATATATAAAATTAGATTTACTGGTATCTTGCTCTATCAAGTAAACACACACACACACAGAGAAGTTCATCTATATTTAAAATAAGACTCTCAGTACCGTCTCAGAATTGGTAATCCACATGGTATAACCATAAACACTGTCTCTGCCACACGAGGCTTATGATGAAGCAGAGCCCCTGCATTAACACTGGAAGATGTGTCCCTGGCAGATGGAAAATGATGGTCATGAAACAGTCCTCACTGCCTTCCTTCCAAAGGAGACTTAAGCCCTGGTTTGTTGGTTGGTTTTTAACCTTATAAGTGCCACAAAGAGAAACTTCAGTCCATGCTTGACCTTTCTACTGATGCCAACATGCAAATGTGTTTCGTCACTCAAAAAGGCCCGTGGATTATTTCAGATTCAATGGAAACCCAGATGAAGAGACAAACTAGGGATAGAAAGTGAAGGGGAAAATGAGTGGCTAGGAAACCTGAGACGGAATGCTCCTGTCAGACATTTCCCATCAGAGAGACTGGGAAGAAGTCAACTCCCTCACACTCCAGACATTCTCCAGCCAAAGATACTGACCTGTGAGTTTTATGATCCCTGTCTTCCTGGTCATTTTAAAGTAATGTTGACCGCCCCCTACCCTGAATCTTTTGAGCCTTAGGATATATTTGGGGTAATAAAAAAATGTATATGGATTGAGAGCATGGTTCTTGTAAAGTGAAATGGTTAACTTCAAGTTAACCTGTCTAGACATATAAATAAAGTCTCTTAAAAACGGAAGGGCCACCACAGCCAAGATAGGTTTTTCCAGGGCTGTCCTATGGCTGAATACTTTCCCATGAGCTCAACTCACCTCACGGAACAACTTTAACAATAAGAAAGAAATGCCTGGTTGGTATGGCTCAGTGGTTGAGCATCAACCCATGAACCAAAGGGTCACAGGATTGGTTCCTGGTGAGGGCACATGCCCGGGTTGCAGGCTCAATCCCCAGTACAGGGCATGCAGGAGGCAACTGATCAATGTTTGTCTCTCATCAATGTTTCTATCTCTCTTTTTCCCTCTCTCTCTCTTAAACAATAAAAAACATTTTTAAAAAAATAAAGAAATAATCAAGCCCATCATATGAAAATCTCTGTGGCCTCCATTTAATTTTCTGCCTCTTCTTTGTATCACAGCTTCCTACAGGTGACATGCAGAGAGCACTTCCTTATCTGAATCCTCCAAACCTGCAAAGGCTGGAAGCCCAGGACATTTTCTGGGAAGATGGCATGAAGGCCAGCCTTATAAATGCCTGCTCCTGAATAACTCTCCCATTGGCCTATGGTAGGTATCTGATATTCAACCACTAAAATGCCATTTCTTTGGGTTAAATTGTCCCCCAAAGAATCAGCACATTAAGTTATTACTTACAGTCTTCTATTTTAATATGCCTTGGTTTGCTGAACACCCACTGTAATACCACAGCAAGAAAGAAAGATGGAAGAAAGAGGAACCATGATGGATTCAGGAAAAAGCTTATCTCACAGATTAGGAAACTGAGGCTCAAAAGAATGAAGATAATTGTCCAATATCACGCAGCCAATCAATGATGGAACTGCAGCAATGGCTGACCATCAAGCCAATGTCTTCTCTATTGTATATACTCCATGCTCATAGTTCTCTGTACCAGATGGAATATAGAAAATACTTGGTTATTAGAAATCTGGGCTCTATTTAGCCTCTAGCCAAATTCTGCGTACCCAACAGCTAATAAATGCTTTTGACTGATTATTAATAAAACTTTATTGTAAGGCACTAGTGTTATTTTTCAATTGCTTTCACATTTATATTCTCATGTTTATCTGCAGAACTGATAGGGTAGGTGTTATCCAACTCAAGGACAGGAAACTAAGGCTCTGAAAGGTCCCATGCCTTTCAAAAGCAGGCACAGAGCCTAGCTAGAACTCAGGTGTCTTGACTTGCTGCCAGTGTTCTCCCATGGCCCGGATTCAACAATCCTGCAGGAGCCAAAAGAGTTAATGTGGGTGCAGCAGCAGATGGCTCCCTGCCTGCCTATGGAGGTGACTTTGTATCCTCAGGAACCTTTCTCCACCCTCATGGTGAGGGAGGGGGCAGGCAGGCACTGGCTTTTATGAGCCCATTTATAATAGAGAAACAATGGCTCGCCAACATGCCCAGTGCTCCCACACAGGGAGCAGGAGGCGTCCCAGCCTCTGCCTGCAGGGCACCTGGGGTTCCACCCATGAAGAATCAGTCCTAGTTGTCACGCACTGGGACTTCTCCTTTTGGGTCATCAAAAAGTCCTTCAGGCAAAATTAATGCTTTTTTCTTTTAAGGCACGTGCGCGCGCGAGCGCAGACAAACACACACACACACACACACACACACACACACACACACACACACAAACACTTTGTACATAGTTTTGAAATTAATTATTTATATGACTATTTTTTTCTCCCTGGACAACAGTAGCAGAACCTTCTGCCTTGTTTTTATCTTTGTACCTCCAGCACCTTGCTTGAGTAACATAGAGGTTTGACAAGTATTTGTTGAAATACAATTAGGGTGGCTGCAATACCTGTTGGGAGGGGTGAAACATTAAGTCATGAACTCTTTAATCTGAATTAGTGCTGGGTCTTTAGTGAGGACATGAGCTCTAAGAGAGCTGGAGCCTCATTCTCTTGAGGGTGTGAAGCAATGAAAGAAAGAAGGACCCCCTGAGAACAAGTCCCCAAATGGACAAGGAAGTCCCAACCTCAGAATCCCAGATTTCGGAACTGAGTTGCATTTTACTGTAGGTCCCTTCAGTTCCATTTCAGACTTTAAGATTCAGGAAAGAAAAGTTGCAAACATCTGACACCAACAAAGTTCTTGGGGGACGATCAAGGCAATGAGACATGGGGTAGTTCCTACAAAGTCTGCCCAGGCTTCAATTTCCCCTCCCACAAATGTGGGTTCAAGGAAAAGACCTGATAGTTATTGTTGTGCAAAGAAGAGACCTGAGATAGAAACAACCAGTGTGGCCTGAGTGAAGCATTGATGTCTTCTCTAGGGAAAACTGGGGGTGCTTGTTTTCCATCTTACCTCCAGGTCAGCTTTCCCAAAAGGAGTACAAGAATGTGCCTCAACTGGTATGAGGCCCAATATGCCCTGATGTGGACACGGAGCTTGGTGGAGTCTGGTGGGGTTACTCAGTATTGAGTGGAAAAGTGGAAGAAAGACTTTCCCTGTGCAACATATGGAAACAAGATTGAGTTCTGAATAAATCTAAGCTTGTCTTAGAGTCGGAGGCGACTTTTTTGCAAAGGGGAATATTGGGTTGCTGTTCTTATTTCTATGGCTCATTGTGGCATTTCTGGATTCTGTTTCTGTTCATTCTTTATTGGTTTTTAAATAGCCTAGTGCTTACTATGTTCCCAACACTACTCATACATTATCCTACTAAATTTTCTATTTGATCAATGTGTTAGGTATTATTATGTCCACTTCCTAGGTAGGGACATTGAAAGAGACAAATTAACTAACCCAACATCACACACCTAAAAGCCAGCTCAGCAAAGGGATCCATATTCAGCCCTAGATGACTTCAAACTCTTGCAATTTCCAATATTGAAGGCTACTTTTTTTATCCCACGATCTACCTTCCCTGCGTCAATGAATCTTGGTCCAGAACACTGATTCCCAGGGGAAGAAATGGATGCCAGTAAAACCTAAAAGCTCTAGTCCCTTCTAAACCTCTGTAAGACATTGGAGACAACTGCCTCAGGTTCTTCTACCACTGTACATGGAGTGGCATTTGCACCAAAGTAGGTCACATTAAGCAGCATTTGTGGGCAGAGGAGGCAGAAGTAAGAGAGGTCATCTCCAGAGGGGGAGCACCTAGCAGCAAGGGCAGTAGAACCCAGAGAATAAGGCCCACCCAGTGGTCATGCCAGAACAAGAGGAGGAGAGGGCGAGAGAGTAGATTCTGTTCTAGCTGCCCAGACTTGGGTGTGTATACACAGGAGGCCATTGGGAACCTCAGAAATACTAGGGGGCTGAAGAAGGAACAGAAAATGTTTGAGATATGAGATACATCACCATAGCATTTACCAACTTATTTTGGTGTTGAATGAGTGTCCTTCCATGTCCCATCTGGCCTCTTCTAGTCAGAAAAAAATCACAGAAGTCAAGAAGGAAGTGACCTTGTCTAGCTCTACTATATCTCCTGTCCCCCTCCCCCAAAGAAAATTATACAAAATCTGACACATTCTGCCTGGTAATCAAGTTATGAATAAATGAGCCCTGGCTGGGTGGCTCAATTGGTTAGAGCATCCTCCCAATACTCCAAGGTTGCAGGTTTGATCCCAGGTCAGGGCATATACAAGAATCAACCAATGAATGTAGAATAAGAAATTAATGCTTCCCTCTCTCTAAAATCAATAAAATAATCTTTTTAAAAAAATATGAATAAATGAATGAATGAAGCATTGTGCTCACCTCAGGAAAAGTAAACAACGTGATCAAGAGCACAGAGAAGAGAATGAGAAGAAGCACCAGCCTAACTCAAATTAAAGGTGAAAGTTAAGGAGTGGTGAGAAATTGAGTTAGAGAAGGAGGGTGGAACCAGTCAATGATCAGCCTAAAAACCAGAAGCAGAGGAGCTTAGAGTTGGAGCAACAAGGAACTCAAAGGGATTGGGAGCCAAAACTTGTATGTCTATCTATAACCCAGTTGTGGTCAGTGGGAAAAAATATGTAATTTTAGTCAAATATATGGGTTTTTAGGTGCCCTATGATGTTAAATGACCAGCTGAAAATGTGTTCTCTCAACCAGTTAATTTATTAGTTTTCAGATTTTCAGGTTCACTTTGGGGAAAGCTTTTGAGGACAGCATGCAAGTTTATTTTTTGTTGATGTAATTGTACAGGCATATTATTCATGTTAAGCCTAGTGTATGAATAAGAACTTGAAAGAAGTGAAAGGAGCTTTCAATAGGCTTGGCAACAAACAGCCTCCCACATACCCTAGTCTGTTTGGCAGACTGAGTCCTCACCTCCTCTGCTCTCTTCACGTGGGTATTTGAGTGAGTAGCCTGTGTCCAACTAAACTACCTATGCAGCACTCAGAGCTTATCAATTAATCCCTCTGTTTCTGACATCACGTTCTTCATAAGCCCCTAGATACTGAAATCACCAGTGAGATTACAATTTTTCAGAATTATCACACTTCCTCAGAATCTGCTTTAAACTCCAAAAGATTCCTCTGCAATCTGCTTCACCCTGTTCCTTCTCTGGCTCGTGAGCAAAATGTGATAGGGCTGCAGAGAGAGAGGAGGAGGAAGAAAGAAGAGAAGGACAGTGTTGTTCCTTTTTGCATTAGATAGCTCATTTACCTCAGTTTCCCCATTCTGGGAGGAAGCAGATTTAATGGGGCTCATTGGGAGATTTTACTTCTAAATTCCTTTAAAAACTTCTGAAAATCAATTAAAATATTAGAAAGAAAAAGAAGAGATGAAAAAGAAAATGACTGACATATGAGACACATCATCATAGTATTTATCAGGCAGTGTTTGTCAGATCTTGTGCAATTTTCTTTAATTTAATTACCTCTTTAAGGCCCATGGTTTTAGGCCCTCTTTTTGTCCCTATGGAGAGAGCTTTCAAATAATTCATGACCACTTAGAGCATCTGCCCCACCTGTTACACACGCCCTTCAAATTGGCTTAGAATTTTATTACATTTTCAGCTAATAAAATTATCCTTATTCTTAGGACATGCACTCCTCCAGGTACAGCACGCATGTTCTGAACCCCACTTTTGAAACTTGCCCATTGTAGGGTAGATGTGCCATTATTATATTGAATAGATGATTCCCTTCTCCCAAAACTGATGTTTCCAATGTCTTGTCTCCAAGACAAAGTGCCAAAGACTCAGTCCTCATCAGCCATTTATTTGGAGCCAGTGAGAACATGCACAGGAAAAGAAGATAGTGTGCATTTCCCTGTGGATTCTAGATAGAATATTTAAGGTGCTTTAGTTTCTATGATAATGACTCAATGGTCATCTTTCTAAAAGCGAGAAAATAAAGGTTTTTGGGTACTTTTATAATCATGTGTTATTGCACCAGTGAGAAATGGCCTTTTTATCCAGATATCTGTACCTGATTATAGTAATAAAAATAATAATAATAATAATAATAATAATGTTATACTTTTATAGGCCTCAAATTCCAAAGGCCCTTGAGTGCCTCATATCCTCATCATTATAGTAACTCACTGTTAATTATACACGGACAGTCTGGGCATGTAAGTAAGAACACTTGTCTGTAATCTGACTCATTGGTAATGGTAAGATCAGTGGTTCAAATCCTTTGAAGGATGCTGACAAGCAACTATGGTTGCTGCTTCACTAATGTTTCACATCAGCAGGAATGGAGCTAATGGTTGCAAAGGAAGAGGAAGGTTGCAATATCATGGCTCTGGCCTGGAGATGACTAAAGATTAGGACTTCAACATATAAATTTGGGGTGGAGAGCAAGGAACACAATTCAGTCCATAGCAGACAGCATCCCTATTCTGTATTGTAAGTATGACCCATATAGTCCCTTCCATCCAATCTTCAACCAAAATCTGGCATTTTAGTTAGAGAGGAGAGAGGTAGAGCTCCTCCCTATGATTTTCCCATGATTCCCATTCAATGTTAATCCCAAAGTCACTTCCTCAGAGACCTTCTGTGATTCCGAAAAGTAATATTGCTATTCATCCCAACCCCCAATCACATTGCCCAATTTACATTTTTTTCATAGCACTTCTCACTATTTGAAATTGCCTGTTAATTTGTCTACTTCGCACAGTTTGTCTTTCCCACTAGACTCTAAATCCCAAGGCAGCAGAAACCTTATCAGGTTTATAGTTTTGTCCCAGGACCAAGGAAAGAACCTAGCACATAGTAGGATTTAAATTCCTGTGTTCCTAGTGAGCATACCAAGACTCAGTCAGGAAGGCTTAGAGACCAGGTTTTATGAGAACCTGAAAGACAAATCTGTCATGCAGAGGAAAACCCACATTGCATGAAGCTCACCATGTTTGAAGAAGAGAACTTAGCAAGGCTAAAGCAGGATTTCAGAAGTGTAGCACAGCATTGGTATGTACTATAGATTGGAAGGGGCTTTCTGGCCAAGAGGAGTGGCCATAGTGAATCTCAGGAGACAAATTAGTTGATACAAGAAAGATACAGACAAAGCAGAGACTCCTGACCTTCATCCATCCACCTCCTCCCTGAAGATCTTATATTCCTTTTGGGCAGCATGAAAAGCTGAGAACATTCTCCAAGGTGTTGTTAATTTTGAAGCTCTTAAAGAGTCCATTCTAATGCCCATACGCCCTGAGAAAAAAATAGTGCATCTAGTGAATGTTCACAGGCAAACAGACTTGACAATAATGGTGGTGATGCTTAATATGCTGAGTGCTTGGAATATGCCAGCAATGTACTTCACTCAATCCTCAGAACAACCCTTTGAAGCAGATGCCTTTACTATCCCCATTTGAAAGAAAACCGCACCACAAAGCCATTAAGTAATTGGCCCAAAGTTGCCCGCAGTAAGGGAAGGAGTCAAACCCAAGCTGGAGTCTGAGCTACGGAACCACTGCCTACAAGACAGTGGCCTTGTAGAATGAAATGGTCCAAATGGGACAGACCCTGGCCCCAGGCTCAGCAGGAAAAAGTGGGGCCCAAATTACTTGTGGTCAAACTGAAATGCACTGGATGTGTATATGTGAGGGGGGTCGTGATCACAGACAGTGGGCTTCTCCCATGAGGTGAGGTAAAGACCTATCAGCTGCAGAGATCCACAGAGAAAAGCAGAGAGAAAAAAAGAAGCATCCAAATTTAAACTAATACACAAACCTCACGGTTTTCTCATTATAAAACCATCTTTTCCCCAAAATCAGTCCACAGGAAAGTACCAAATTATGGACTTATTGTGCTATCCTGATACCCTGTTTCTCAAGAGAAGAGACCATAATGTATTAATGAGGAATAGAAATGGAATATGTTATCCCCTGGGAGCTTATTTTTCCTATAATTTTTACTTATTTCATCCATCTTTGGCTCCTTCACCAGCAATGGCTGAAGAAGGTATCAGTCTGTGCAGGACATCCTGCAGAGCCTTCCAGAATATGTATCCTATAAATGTACTTATATTAAGTTGTTATCACTCTGGAGCCAGTAAGCTTGATGGTAGCATATAAAGTCAGATCATTCCAAATACATCCAGAGAAGGAGAGATGAAATGGAAGAGTTTATTTTGTTTCTCCCAGTAGGTCAGTTTTAGAATCACAAAGTGCTCTGAGGTCACTTAGAAAATAAAGAAAACGGAATGTATCCGACGGCTGCCCAGGCTGGGGAAGCAAATCCCCAAATCACACAGAACTGGGGAGGATTTGGTTTCATTAAAAGCAGCCACTGGCATTTGGCCCCTAAAGATGAAAGCAAAAGCCCCTTAAACAGGCTCGAACATGAGCTGAATTTCCGGACAAGTCCCCAGGGTGCCGGGATCATTTCAAAGGAAGAAATGAGCATCCACATCTTTCCAGAGATTTGAAAAACATGTTGATCCCAACCTTCTGGAAGAGAACAGGCAATGAGGAACCGACATGTTGAGTGCTACAGAGACTCTTTGATTTAATTCTCATCACAACCCTGGGCATGATAACATTCCCATTTCACTGATGAGAAACTGAGGCCCCGTGAAGCTGCTAACGTTCACGTAAGTGGCAGTACCAGAAGCCCCGAAGTTTTCCCAACATCAAAGTCCACACTCTTTCCAGCACTTAACAGAACAGTGAGCGCTTCCAAATCAGTGGGTCGGATTCTCGCCAGGCCTAGCTTCCCCTGTCGTCATCAATCAGGCCCTTTGGCTTTTCACGTGGGTCCACAGAAGTTTATGTTCTGCTCTAGCTAGTTCCCGGAGCTAATTACTAAGAGCTTAAGTCCCAGGCTCAATGTCTAAGATGTCTAAGTGAAAAAGCTCATTTACTAATTTGGGTGTTCATGTAGGCCTTCCTCCAGAAAAAAACAGAAGTTGGCTATCCAGCCTCTGTACAATTCCAAGATAACAAAAGGGGTCAAAATTGAAGCCAAGAAAAATGTATGCCTCAATAATGCATGTTTTTATGTCTGGTGGCCACATAACTGGGGTTCTGAGCTTTCTAGCATTGGTCTAAGAAAGGGTGGATGGGGGGAGAAAGAAAGGAAAGAAGGAAGGAAAGAAGGAAGGCAGAAAGGGTGGATGGGGAGAGAAAGAAAGGAAAGAAGGAAGGCAGAAGGAAGGCAGGAAGGAAAGAAGGAAGGAAGGAAGGAAGGCAGAAAGGAAGGAAGGAAGGAAGGAAAAAAGGAAGGAAGGGAGGGAGGGAGGGAGGGAGGGAGGGAGGGAGGGAGGGAGGGAGGGAGGGAGGGAGGGAGGGAGGGAGGGAGGAAAGGAAGGAAGAAAGAAAAAAAGAAGAAAAATGAACTTATGAGATTTGCTATGTTCACAAATTTTTAGAAATCCTTATAATAATAGACTAAGGACACCCTGCACAGAGATATTTCTAACTCTTACCCTACAGAACATTTCAAGAAAAGCAGTTCTTCAGGGAGTCAGGGCAATATTATTTCCTAAACGCTCTGCTTATTTCTGAGTCAGCATCTCAGTCTCAGAAGCCTCAGACCACAATCTCTTCTAGGAGACATCTCATACCTACTCTTCACAAGAGAAAGTGCATGGACCCCTGCAACCCTACTGCAAGAGAAAGACATCAGCCTTCCGGAAGTTAGACACCAGCCCCACAGTTTCATGCCCCCAGTGATCTGGGATGGATTCCCAAAGGCCCAGAGTCACCTCTAAGGGGGTGAAAGAACATTCCTTCCCTTCAGGAATAGCTCTGGTCCAGGAAAGCCTACTTCTTATGGATCCGTCTGAAGTTTCCACCTAAACAAGAAAGCCCACCAAGACCTAGATCCTGATTTGAAAAGTTCTAGAAATTCCATTTTTATCAACATTCCCTCCCTCGAAGAGCTCCTAAACTCCAAGGAACAATCTAGTTTGTCAGAAGATTTCCAGCCTGCTCTGAAATTACCCACCCATCCTCCTCTCTCTCTTAAACATCACTTGGAACAGCAAGCAGAAAACACCCCTGCCATCCCTCTAGCAGCCTCAGTGTCAACTTCTCCCATGAGCAGGGCCAGGTCAAGGAGGTGCTGGAATGGGGAGCGCTGGGAACAAGAAGGGGCAGCATGCATGACTCCTCACACCTACTGTTGGACACGGCCTGAGAGGACCCTCTCCTGGGCAGGCTCTCCTGCACGGTGTGCTCTTCAAAGGTGAATCCAAGTGCCTTTCCAGCCAGGGTTTCTGACTGTTGCCATGCTGAGAAGTGAAGCACTTGACATTTGGCTGTCATGCTGCTGTGAGCACGTCTGATTTTGCACAAGGCATGTGGCTGCTGTGAGCACGTCTGATTTTGCACAAGGCATGTGGAAATCAGAGTGTACCTGTCACAGGTGTCAACCTCTGTCTGACAGGTACAGATCTGAAGAGTGGTCACAACTTGCTGTTCCTCGTTGCAAAAACCTCGTGGTGACCTTTCATCTGCAATGTGCCCCTTTATATTCCAAGGGTTTCCTTCCAGGTGGATGGCTGCACGCTGGGAATTCACGAGAGATAGTAACTGCGAGTGAGAGCCATTCTACACCTACATGGAGCATGTTGGAAAATGACACTGACTTTTCCTGGCCAACAGGATACCGATGGAAAGTTACAACTCACATATAATAAATCAACATGCTAATCCTTTATGCATATAAGAATATATGATTCAATACCGTTTGGCATTCTGTTTTGTTTTATTATTTATTTAGCTGCTCCCTGCCTCATTTGACAAAGGATTATAGGCAGCTATTACATTTTATGGAACAAGGGAAATTCTACTTCTGTACTAAGTTTTCATAATTCCATAGAACATAATCAATTGCTTTCTGTGAACAAAAGGGGCCACATGCTACCTAACAAGCTCAGGGGAGGCCTGCATGGCAGTCTTGCAAACTCAGAGACCTAAAGTAACCACAAAAGATGGTCTGAAATTGAAGTTTAACTAAAAACAGTTATGGTGGGTAGTTATGTCGTGGGCTGGTATCTTCATTGACAAGGTCAACCTTTACCTTAACTGAGCCTATCTGTCTTTTTGCATCTATAATAACAGACCCTTGAAATGTCCAGGTAACTTGTAACTTCCCTTTTTCTGGATCCCTTGGGGCACAACCTAATGTGCTGGGCACCAGGACAAATTCCTTCATTATTATCATGATAATTATTCCTGCAGCCTCCTAAGTATGTGTCTATCATTTTACTTTTTATCCAATCCCAGGGCTTCCCCCAGCAACCCTCCGCCACTTTGCTTTCTCCCACCTCCCTAGTCTATCACCAATGGATTTCATGTAACCCACCTATGTCCCTTCCTTTGATTGCAATGTATAAATGCAGATGTAACCCGCCATTCTCTGGAGTGTTACCTCAATTCGCTGAGGTTCTGCTCCCCAGCATATGTCGACAGTTTGGCTCAAATAAACTAACAAAAATTCTTTACAGGTTTCAGTGGGTTTTTTTACGTTAGCATTTCTTTTTAGGGGACACAATTTTTCATTAAGCATACCACCACTGGCAATAACAGTTGCTTGAGTGGCTGATTAGTCAAATGGCATCGTGTTCTTTGATGAATGGTGGCTAGAAATGTGTTAGTCTTATGAATGTTTAGACTTTTCTCACTGGGTTTTTTTTTATTTACTATATTATCACCTAGGATTACTAAAACAAGATGTATTTACAGCCATTAACATTTTGGTTAAAATTTCTGACCAAAAAATTACTTTGTAGTTGTATTGTTTTATACATTTAAAACTCTAAACCCAGACCTTCACAGATGAACAGAGTCATGGCTAAGATCTGCTCACCTGGAGCAGAAACCACTAAAGCCACAAACTGGAAGAATCACCGAAATGGTAATTTTGACAACTCACTGGAGGCTGAGGAGCTCCCAGGGGCCACTGTCTCAGGGAGGCCCCAGGGTTTGGTGGATTTGACTTCTAGGGACCCCAGCAGGTTCTCACAGCTAAAAGCCAACAATGATCTCTTCACGGCTAGGGGAGAAGGATGTGAAACACACCTACACATGGAGAACAGTCTCCATAACAAAGCCCTGTTCTCTAAGAAAAACATTTTGCCTTATCCCATATAGGACTTTTTGCCATAAAAGAGAACGGTCAATTACCCAACTCCAGCATTCTCTAGCTTTCCTGTCTCACCTAAGGCCAAGAAGACATTTCTTAAGGTCTCAGGACCACTAAAAGACTAAGATCTTTATCTTATGATTATTTAACATCTGCCCTCCTGACATCTTGCCACCACATCAACAGACTCCAATATAATAACAGTGGATTACTACTCAAAGAGCTGCAAGGTGCAGACTCCACTTAAGGAGGAATTCTTAAGGAAGCCCAAAGAAGATAAAGGAGACAAACAGAAGGACACCAGAGGAATTTGAAACTCCTGACACCTAAGATTACAGCACACATTAAACACAGCCCAACTCCAAGTTAGACTGATTACTAACTTAAATTTCGTACTAAAGACCTTTTACCCAAGTTCTTATTACCCAATCATTATGTCCAGCTTTCAACAAAAATTACAAGATATGCTAATAAAAAAAAAAGAAAGAAAGAAAAGAAAAGAAAAACAGTCTGAAGAGATAAAGCAAGAATCAGACTCAGATATTACACAGAAAGTGGAATTATCTGAGAATTAAAAATAAATATGATTAATATTTTAAGGGCTCCCATGAAAAAAGTAAACAGAATGCTAAAACAGATGGGTAAGGTAAGCAAAGAGATGGAAACTCTAAGAAAGAATAAAATTAAATCCTACAAATCAAAAATATGGAAGAGAAATAAAGAATGGCTTTGGCAGGCTTATCACTAGACTAGTTATTGCTAGTTACTGAAAGAATCAGTAACTTTAAAAATATCAATAAAAAGTCAATAAAAACTTCCCAGATTGAAATACAAAGGAAATAAAGAATGATAAAAACAGGACATCCAAAAACTGTGAGACAGTTTTAGAAAGTGTAACAAAAAATAATTGGAATATCAGAAGGAGAAGCAAGAAGAGAGCAGAAGTGATAATATAATGAAGTAACAATAATGGCCAAGAATTTAACAAAATTAATGACTAAACTGCAGATCCAGGAACCTCAGCAAACACCACACAGGACAAATTCCACAAAAACCTGACACCTGGATATATCATATTCAAACTGAAGAAAACCAAAGACAAAAGGGGGGGAGGGATAAAGAAAAACCTTATCTCAGAAGAAAATTTATGAGTTAAGAGTTATAGCAAACTTCTCATCAGAGCCATGTAAGTAAGAGAATAGAGGGAGCATGGCCTGTGTGGCTCAGTAGCCTGAGCACTATCCCATGCGTCAAGAGGTCAGTGATTCAATTCCTGGTTAGGGCACATGCCTGGGTTCTGACTGGATCCCAAGTGGGAGAGATACAGGAGGCAGCCGACCCATGTTTCTCTCTCAATGATGTTTCTCTCTCTCTTCCTCTCCCTCCCTGTCTCTCTACAATCAATAAAAACATTTTTTTAAAGAGAATGGAGGGAATTATCTAAAGTGTTAAAAGAAAAACACCAATCTGAAACTATATATCCAACAAAATTTTCCTTCAAAAGTGAAGGCACTCTGGTTTTCTGGATAGTCAGCCAAGCTTGGTGTTACAGGTTGGTGAAGGAATGAAGATTCAGGGAGAGTGGAGAATTCAAAGAGGTCATCATTAACAGTGATAAACCATGCTGATAGTACATATCCTTAATATGATGTGATCCTTAATAAAAATGGCAATTTACCTCTGAGATGTCTTTTTTCCAGAAACTATAACCCAATCTTAATTATGGGGGGAAAAATCTAATAGAGGGTCATTATCTAATATACCTGACCAGTACTCCTCAAAATTGTTCATCCAAAAACAACATCTGAGAACCTCTCACAGACAAAAGGAGACTAAGGAGATATGACTGCTACAGGTGTAGTGGTATCCTGGATGAGATCCTAGAACAGAGAAAGGAGGTCCTGTTAAATTTAGTTCATAATAACATACATTACTGTTGTAATAAATGTACCATACTAATATAAGATGTTAATGAAGTGGCCTAAAGTAGGCCTGGCATGCAATCCAGAAACTATCCTGCCTCCTTCCAGTGACAGAATCTATCCTTAGCCAGCTGTGCCCTAGGGTTTGATTGAGCTTGAATAAGTTTAAAATCCAAGTAGTAGTGAGCACAGCTGAGAGACTTTTGCCACTGTGTTGAGCTAACATGCTACTAAGCCCTTATTCAATATTTGTTGAATGGATGCATTATGAATTTAGGAGGCATTTCTTAGAAGCCATTGTAATGTTTCACTGATGTGTAACTTGTATATATCTAGAGATTAATAGTATTTTCCATCTACAGAAAGGCCTGAGAGAAATCTTGTTGCCTAACCCTTTTATTTTCTAAATTAGAGGCCCAGTGCATGAAATTTGTGCATGGAGGGGGGTTCCTCAGCCCGGCCTGCACTCTTTCCAATCTGGGACCCCTCGGGGGATGTCCAACTGCCAGTCAGTCAAACATCCCTCTCGAAATCCAGGATGACTGGCTCCTAACCACTCACTTGCCTGCCCTCCTGATCGCCCCTAACCCCTCTGCCAGCCTACCTGCCTGATCACCTCTAACTACCTTCCCCTGCCGGCCTGATCTCACTGCCTGCCTGATCACCTCTAACTACCTTCCCCTGCCGGCCTGATCTCACTCCTAACTGTTCTCCCCTGCCAGCCTGATCGCCCCTAACTGCCCTCCTCTGCAGGCCTGATCTCACCTCCAACTGCCCTCCCCTGTTAGACTGATCTTGCCTCCCAACTGCCCTCCCCTGCCAGCCTGATCTTGCCCCCAAATGCCCTCCCCTGCCAGCCTGTCTCACCCTCAACTGCCCTCCCCCACTCGCCTGATCGCCCCTAACTGCCTCTGCCTCAGCCCTTACTATCATGGCTTGGTCTAGAAGGAAGTTGGACATCCGGAAGATGGCTGGTTGACCAGTTTAATTAGCATATTACCCTTCTATTAGTATAGATAGGTTATATAGGATAGTATTGCTTAAATGGGGGTGGGGAGGGAAAACCTTTTTTAGCAGAAGGAGATGCTCTTGGCAAACAAAAACACATAATCCCTATATCTGGACTGATAGGCAACCATATGCACTATACTGTCAAGCTGGTCATTAAAAAATTGAATCACTTTCTTACACCTTACACCAGACAGCTGTTATCCTTAAAACCCCTCCTCAGCCCCCACCTTAGGTTTTGCCTTCCCAGTTCACCCAGATTTGGTTCTGATTGGTCAGTTTCTATGCCAGGCAGCATCTAAAGCCCCACCTCCTAGGCAGCCATTGCCTTCTTGCAATTCATCCAGATTTGGTTCAGATTGGTCGGTTACTATGCCAGTCAGCATCTCAGTCGCTGGGCCTGATCATAGAGGCGGGGCTGATCAGCAGCCTCCACAGGCTGCTGGCAAGCGGACTCAACTGCTGACCTCTGAGAGAGAGAGAGAGAGAGCTTGGCTGCTGGCAAGGCACTGCCACTGCTGATCAGCCCCGCTTCTCTCTGTCTCTCTCCGAGAGGTCAGCAGTTCAGCCCGCTCGCCTGTTGCATGTGCAGTCTGGTGTTTGGTTGAGCCTCTGGTCATTGTGGATGTTATAACCTTGGCTCTTTATATATATAGACAAGAATGGGCCTTTCTTTCCCTGGCTGTGGTCACCACCTTTCTACTCTGGCCCCGGAGCCACCTCTTTCAGCTCTGGCCCCACCTTCCACACTGCCCAGAGGCCCTGAGCAGCTGGGGTGGTGCAGAACGCCTGCATCAACAATGCAAGTGTCCCGCCCCCAGCTGCTCAACGCCTGCATATGCAAATTAACCTGCCATCTTTGTTGGGTTAATTTGCATACTCATTCCTGATTGGCTGGTGGGGATCGCAAAGGTACAGTTAATTTGCATCTTTCTCTTTTATTAGTGTAGAAGATAAGAAAACTGCCTCAAAGAGATCAGTTAACTTGCCAATGTCACACAACTGGTTGATTCTTACACCAGAACTCTTTTTATTATTACCAGCTTCCTACTTAGATATATTGTAGTAGTACAATAATATGTATTAAAGATTAGTACACATTTGTTGGTGTGCACTCCTAGAAAGCCCCTAGGTTCCATCATGTCTGTAACTAGTCAGTCTCCATCTGTTGCTTCCCTCTCTCTGCCTCTCTGTCCCTCTTCCCCCTCCTTTCCACAACTTCACCCTTCCCCCTTTGTATGAATATATTTCTATTTGTGTTATTTTCCTCCCCACTTATTCACAGTTAATTCAATATTAATGCAGATTTAAAGAGTTAATCTTGCTGACTATTACACCTCAACCCCAATAAGAAGGCATCATAAACGCCCCATGGCTTAACAAGGACATCCATGGGACTTTCAAATCAAATCAGCAAACTTATATTTGATATTTTAAAAATCAGCAGTTCTTTTGGATCAGTGCTTAATTGGCAACACAACTAATTCAATTAACAATCTATGTAATCAATATGAAGAAATCTAACCCTGGTGGTAACCTGGCACAAATCTGAGTTTCAGACACCGTGCTTCCCCTACATAAGTGCACTGTCATCACCTCAAACGTGAATTATGTGGCCATTACTAATGCACTCCTCAGCCAAGAATCTATTCTGGATCATGCCTCATACTTTAGAATGCATATGTGAACAGTCCTCTCATCTGCCCTCTAGATGAAAACAAATGTCTAATGAATCCACCCCTTATAGTTTGTATGTTCAGAGGAACCATAACGGGATACACCACCAGTCCAATCAGATCCAACATACAACTACCCACTCAGTTTACATTCCTGGTCCTAGTTCCCAAGAGCATAAGTAGTTTTAAACGGTTCCAACATTCTGTCATGAGCCAATTTCTCTCTTTACTAGCTTGGTCTAATAAAACAAAAAATCCTTGTTTTAGCCTTCAAAGGTTATTCTTCAGATGCAGAGCAACACATGTCATTGTCAGTCACGAACCTGCTGGCTGTAACAAGCTTATCAATACTGTATCCCCGGGCAGCTGAGATTTGATAGGAATGAAAATTTTATAGTCTGGAAGAGAAAGCAGTATCAGAGTAGGTCCTACACAGCCAAGGATCAGTGGAAGGGGTACTATGGAAACCGAATCATCACTCCAAATAATCAGTTTATAGGTCTTTAGAGAAAATGTGCAGTGTGAAGATAGTTGATTGATTTGTTAATAGTGGATGCTTAATTAATATCAGCAACAGTGCATTGAAAAATATTTGTCATGACTTCAAAGAGTTTCCCACCACACAGGGGTTGATTGGTCATGTTGAGGGTTTGGTAGAGGAATTGGGGAAGAGAGTGGTCTAGTACAGGTAATCCCCCATTTGTGACCCAGAAAATCAATGTAGGGGTCCTGGTCAGTATTACTTAATGAACAGAATGTAAAATTTCAACACAGCAAGGATAAAAATTGTTTTGTGAAACTTTGTTCCAATTGTCTGTGCGCACACATGTGCCTATGTGTAACATGTGGTAAGAAAAGTAAAACACTGCTTTAGATGACTTTCACAAACTGTGATTCTATTTATTCATCTTGCCTTTCCACTTAATTTTATACCAACTGGTCCATGGTAGGTACTCAATACCTGTCATGCATAACATCAAGTAAAAATAACAGAATCTTAGAATCTCAACAACTCTTTAAGGTAGGTAAGGTAGGTATTCCGACATTGATTTTAGAAGATAAGATAAAATTACTGGCCCTTGCTAAATGACTCAGTCAAGGCCACACAGCTGACCAACTTGTGCATTCAACATTTGAACCCAGTTAGAACAGGGCCTTCAAGCCTGGATGTGGGCAGTACTCCACTGCACTATTTAGAAGCCTGATAATGAAACAGCAAAAATTAAAATAAAAAAATCATCAAAAAATTTTAGCTAATTA
This sequence comes from Pipistrellus hanaki, assembly GCF_964339955.1. Taxonomy (NCBI): domain Eukaryota; kingdom Metazoa; phylum Chordata; class Mammalia; order Chiroptera; family Vespertilionidae; genus Pipistrellus; species Pipistrellus hanaki. The sequence continues at coordinate 30,635,663 of NC_140514.1, forward strand.
AAAATGAATCTATGAGGCTCTTATAGGAATAGCAATCATGGCAACTTGCACATTCCTACTATTAAAATAAATCTTTGAATCACATCATCTATAGTGGCAGTGCCCAAATGCCAGTCCATAGAATGGGTATATCACAATCACTGGAGAGGTTTATAAAAATACAGATTCTCAAACTTCACTCCTAGAGAAACTGACTGAAAAGATATATTAACAAAGCTCCAAGGTTCTAGATTTAGAACCATGGATCCAGTTTCAGTTCTAGATGGACTGAAAAGATATATTAACAAAGCTCCAATGATGGTACACAGACAGGTTTAGAACCATGGACCTAGTTACAGTTCTAGATGGAACTTCTAGCTGGAAGAAAGTGTGACACCATCTAGGCCTTCATGTGCACCAAGAAACCTTTCCACGAAAATCAAACTGAGTTCTATTCAACTCCGGGCCCTATTTGAACTGAGACTTCCATGGATCATCTCAGGCCAAAAGCCAAAGGCAGGGAACACTGTTACAGAGCCAGGAAGATGGGACTAGTCATTTTGAGGAACAACTGCAAACGATAAATAATGCTTCTTGGAAGATCAGTAAAGATATATTTCAGGCAGCATCTAGGCTTGATCATTTCCATTATCCATAATAAGGCTTATTAGAAATGCTGGTTTCTAGAGTGCTTCTAGCTGGTGTATGACAGAGAAAGCCAACATTTACTTTACTTGAAAGATTAAAGCAAACCTGCTCTAATTGTTCCTACTCATTAATGCCTCAGCTACTTGAAAAGGCAGGTAGAATATTTTATTCCATTATTAGCTACAACATTTAAAATACTGAGATCCATTGAGACTTAATCAAGAAGAATCACATGCAGCCTAGCAGTTTCTGACTTGGGTTTAAATTCATACTAAGAAATACATGACTAATATAAGATTTTTTTTTTTTTTTGGAAAAAAAAAAGGTTTTGATGAAAATATAGAGCATGGAGAGAGAGAAAGTACTGAATGCCTCAAGGGAAGAGGAAACATTACTGAAGAAGGGGAAATATACAAGAGAAGGTGCCTGGGGTACCCAGGGGAACTGGTCTACGTCACAGTTGCCTGACTTAGAACAACCAGGTCAAAAAACTGTGCCCCCCTAGTTACTTATATGTAATAACCCCTATGCTCAGGATGGTTTGAGAATTCATGGAGAAAAAACTTACATTCCAGAAAGGATGTGGCACGTTTCCTGGCATATAAAGTGCCTCAGTACGTGTTAGTTAATCTACAGATTAGACTTAGGCAAAGAATTTCAGGTGTACTGACTGACAAACCTTTCCACGCAAATCAAAATGAGGTCTATTCAACTCCGAGCCCTATCTGAACTGGGACTTCCATGGATCATCTCAGAGGAAAGTCAGAGGCAGGGAACACTGTTACAGAGCCAGGAATCAAAGAACTCCAGGGTAGTCCATTCAGGTCCTTTACAAACCAGGAAACTCCACTCCCAGGGAACCATTAAGGCAGGTGGCCCCCATCCCAGCTTCTCTCAGCGGTGTCTGGGAGGCACCTTAGGAAAACAGGTATTTCTGGCACTGGGAAGCTCCATTTGTCGGTTACACAGAAGGCTTTACCAGGAACTAAACATTTTGACTTCTTTTTTTCTCCAGCCTGTCCATGGAATATCTCCAATAGGTACTTTTGAACACCTATTCTGAGGTGATGTGGGTAAATTGCAAAACATTAATTTACTATTAACATAATTACAGGAGGTTTTTTTGTTTTTGTTTTTTTCTGCTCTCCAAAATTTGTTTAGTGCTTGGGATCAAATACCTTTCACTCTCACAATACCTCCTTTGTTTTAAAAAGAAGATACTACAGAGTCTGGCTGGTGGGGGGGATGTGCCCTTTGAAATTTCCTGTTATCACAGTCATAAGCTGCCTCTAATCAGAGGCAGGGCAATAAATAGACACAAGGCTTCTTTAAATGACCACAGTCTGCTAAGAATTAAAGGTCTTCCTTTGCTTCTCTCCTCAAAATGTATTTTTAAATAGTTGCTCAATCCTAAGCGTTTCCTAATAAGGTTCCATTTAAATAAATTTGGAAATATTTCCCTTCATTTAAAGAAAGCCACTCAATTTGGAAATGTCAGATAAAAATACACGGACATTTACAAGGCTATCACCTATTTTCAGCTGTTTTGTTTTGTTTTTTTCCCAGGCTCGCTTTCTGTCTTTCTTTCCTTTTCCTTTCTTTTTTTCTTTTGATTCTTCCTCCGCTTGCTGTTCCCAGTAGCTTCTGGGAAGCATCCTCACCCCAAGAGGACAGGGCTCATCAGATCACAAACAATTTCATCTGTGTTCCTGGCTGTAGCCATTATATGAACAAAACTGGCCCCGGTCGGCTGATACAGCCCTTCTGAGTCACCCCAGTTCCCCAAGCCCCAGCTCAGGCCACGTGACTGAAATGAAACCAACTTGCCCTTAACTTTGGAAAATTAGCCACTCTCCTCCTTGCTGTGCCATGTCAAAATTAAAGAGTAAACAGAGGTCCCCCCAGTCCCCCTGATTGCATTAATCATTCAAATGACGTATTAGCATTCTTCAGACTCTTCTGTTGTGCTTCCAAATTAACACCTCCAGGTTCAAGGGAATAGAAATTAACTGAATTATCTGGCAGCCCCAGATGTCCTAGCATGCTCTTCCTTCTCACTGATTTAATATGCCTGAAGAACAGTTATGAGGCAGAAACACGGCTAATGGTCAAGAAATAATTTATGACATGTGTAACCAAAAGCCTTAGCCCCCTCCTCCCATATTCCAAAGTGGCTGGGATTCCGGGGAAGCCCTGGCAGCTACCCTGGCAGCTACCCTCTCTCTCTCCCAGGTCCGGGTGAGAGTGCTGGGAGTCACACACCCCCAGCACAGGCTATGTAGCACCCAGCAGCACCTGTGCAGGGAGTCTGTCCCAGAGCAGGATGAACAGGAAAGGTGGTGAGAGCAGCGCCCACAGATCAGACAGGGGCCTCTCTGGCATTTCCCAGCTCTGGCCACTGGCAACCTTCTTGTCAAGGCATGAAAAGTATCAGCGGTGCCTCAGAGCTGTGTGTGGAAGGGCTTTTTAGAAGGTTGATGTAATCCTTCACAACAGAAGCCCGGTTCCCTTGGGGGTTAATCCTGTCATTTGGGAGTGTCTCCAGGGCATTAAGCCGTAATTGCTTGCATAACTCCAAGAGGCAAACAGGAAGCTGGCAAGCACACACGTTCGAAAGCTTCCTAGAGCGGGCAGGTCGTCCTTGGGGTTGCAGCCCCTTCCAAACCAAAGCTCCATCCCCCTACCCATTCTGGGGGGTGGCCTCAAGAGGAGGCAGGAGCACGAGAGGTCACCCAGGAACCTCTGCCCCTAGCTCCCAGCGGCTCGACTCTCCTGGAACAGGGAGTAGGAGAATAGAGAGATAGGGGAGGGTCAATACCAGACATCACCTGAACACAGAGGCCTGGAAAATAACAGGCAGAAATGCAAAGGCGTTCTCCATGCCTTGGTGGGAACCGAAACATCGGATGTTTATTAAATGACATAGCGGTGGCGACTACTTTGCACGGCAAGCCCAGAAGTGTATGCTGTCACTTTAAAAAAAAATTGAGCCGATGCCAGGCTAGTCATGGTAATGCTCCCATGGCATGATTAGATTCATGCCCAGGGTTGTATTTGCATATGATATTCAGGGCATGATTTTTTTATTGTTCTTAATCAGAGCCGAATGTCAACAAAATAAATGAAGTTGCGAGTTGAAGTGAAATTTTTATCACATCAGGGATGTGCTTTTTCTCCCATTTATCACAGCCCATATTGAGAGAGTGAAATTTTTTGAAAATGTGGTAATCAATGGAAGAGCTCCATATGGCAGGGATCAAAGGTGTTACATAGTGTGTGGTTCTGCTTTATTGCCAGCCAGTACTGTTAATTGGACAACAAGATCAGAGGCAATATTAAAATCCAATTAAATTGATATGAACAGATTGCCAAGTGATGTACACTAATGTATAATTGAGTATCAAGCAAATGCAAGTCCCCATCTTCTGCTTCTACCTCCTGAATAAATGATGGCGCCATAGAGGACAGAAACAAGTTTGCACATTAGCTCCACAGCTCTGGGCTCTCATTTGCTACTTTCAGAGTTGATGACTTTTGGTTTTCCTCCTGGTCTATCTTAAAGAGACAGACCCTTCCCCTGTCCCCTAAGGCCCCACCACAGGGCCCCCCACCTGAGATGGGTTTTCCTCCCCGAAATCATTTTCCTTCCCTTTCGAGACTTGGAAATGAAAATGCATGTTTCCTATGCTTCATTACATGTCTATTATATAGCAGGTCCTAAAAGAGCAGCACATTGATAATACATTGTGCTAGTTGTAAATGATCTGTCCATCCAGAGCGGAACGCTAACACATTTCTAATGCTGTTTCCTAGATATAAATTATGGCAGAACGTTTCTCAACCCAAAAGCAAAGCCAGAGAGCAGAGCCTCCAATGAGCGCTGTCAGGAAACCTCTCCGCACAGTGAAGGGCCGGAGCAGCCGTTGGAAGAGGGCTGTGGGCGATGTGCATCCCGGGCAGTGGAACCCATGGCCCAGCTGGCCACCGGGGGCTGCCAGCAGGAGCTGAAGTGGGCCTCCATTCATTCCTCTCCAAACGGGGCTGGGAAGGGATGGGATGGAGAGGAAGGCAGTCCCTCCCACTCAATTAGAGCAATTAGCTCATGGGCCTAGCCGGGGGCCAGGCCTGGCTGAATAGGATCCCCCTGCCCCGCCATTTGTTATGGGAGCTGAGCTCACACAATTTAATGAGGATCAGGCATGGGTAAAGCCAAGGGCCGATGCTGGCAAACACTCTGGGGGCCTCGTCCCGTCCTCCTGGAAGAACAACCCCAGATTACCCCCCGACAATAGAGCCGGTTAACTTACACAACTCTGCTTAAGAAACAAGCCTGATGGGACGTTGGCAGAAGTCCCCCTGCCAAGCAAGAACTACTGTGGGCGGCCGCCAGCTTCTCAGGATTTAAGCCCAGGATGGAATGGTAAACGAGGTAGCAGACTGTTTATTCCAGCAGCCAGATTGTCTCTGGCCATAAAGTTCTGTGTTTGGAAAGTTTTTTTTTTTTCCTCCCTAGTATATTAAAAAAAAAAAAAGGGGGGGGGGGGAAGAGGCATGTAGGAGGGCATATTGAGAAAGATGTTTTGTTATCATTTATTCAAGCTGCTGGAAGAAAAGCATAACCTGCCTGGCTTTAAACGGACTTGCTAAGACAGACCCCTATCTCAGCATCGCAAAAAGAGGGAAGCAGAGAAGCCAGGAAGACCCGAGTGTGCGGGGGACATTGGGAGGAAGGTGGCATTTAATATAAAGCCTAAGAAATGGGGTTTTAACTGGTTTGAAATTTGAGTTGCAGGATTAGGCACATTTCAGATGTTGACCCAGCATTTATGTCTCTTTACAAAAAGGTACACACTTTTAAAAATTAGATTTTATTTGTGGACCTTAAAAAAAAAATGAGATGGTATCTACACTCATAAACCACTTTGAATTTTCTCTTTTTGGCTTATCATAGTCAGAACAAGCGGTGGATTCCTCGTCAGCAGCTACTTACTAAGCAACTGTTGAATCAAAATGATGCTTTGTTTTCTTTGTCCCAAAACCTCCTGACTTAGGTCCAAAAAGCCTCAATCAGCAAATCCCCTTGAAGGTGGAGAAAAGAGAAACTGCAGGTGAAATCAGCACTAACAGCCAGGAATCCCGAGAAGCAAGTGGTCCCGCCCACACGAACCACCACAGGCGATGCGCCTTGCTGGCCTCCTGTTAAATGGGGAGAGCAAGACCAGACCATCTTCCAAGTAGTGGAGCCCAGTTATGGTTTCCGACAAGGCAGCCAGCTCAGGGCTGGGACTCCTCTCTGCTATCACTGTGGCAAGAGTTGCTTCACAAATAACAGAACGGCAGGCTCCCTGGCCCTGGGTATTCAAAGGTCTCTGGGAATTAGGATGAGGTAGTTTCTAGAAGCTGCTATGTGAGTTGAGTAATTTTGTGGTGCCTGTTAGCCCACACCGTGACTCCTGGGCTGCCCTATAAAGCAGTCCAAGATTGGGGGAGAAAACAAAACAAAATCCCCCCAAAAAAAAACCCTAAAATGTCTGATGGAACTTAATAGTACTTAATAATATTTTAGCAGAATAAATTGAGTAGCTTACAACAAACAAAAACCAAATTGTTCATCTTGAGACAATGTCCGCCCCACTTGGGAACAGTGCCCTAATATTCCTGGCCTTTTTCTGATCCTCAAAATGTAGAAAACCAAAAAACTAAAGAACCCGGAAATGTTGATCACAACTGCTCCACTTAGAGAACTGGTCCCAGTGCCAAGCACTGTGCTATGCATTTCATAACTTCTCTTTCCTTTGCCACCACAACCTGAAAGGGCGGGAGGGAATATTATCCTCATTTTCCGGAGAAGCAATCCAAATCTCAGACAAGTCAAGTAACTTCCATGAAGTCACACAGGGGAGAGACAAAACTGCAATTTAAATCCAGACCTGCCTGTATATATATATATATATATATATATATATATATATATATATATATATATATATGTATATGTATGTATATATATATATGTATGTATATATTGATTTTTTACAGAAAGGAAGAGAGAGTGATAGAGAGTTAGAAACAACGATGAGAGAAAATCATTGATCAGCTGCCTCTTGCACACCCCCTACTAGGGATGTGCCTGCAACCAAGGTACATGCCCTTGACCGGAATCAAACCTGGGACCTTTCAGTCCACAGGCTGAAGCTCTATCCATTGAGCCAAACTGGTTTCGGCCATACCTGCCTGTCTTTAACCAAAATTTTATTTTCTATTTCTAATCTACACAATCCAGCCTCCCAGAGCTGCTCCAGAAGAAAAGACCAATCATTCGAAAGTCTTTTTAAACTACAAAGTCACACCACATAGAGCTCTGGATTCAAGATGCTTGAAGAAATGAGAGTTATTCCTAAAAAACTAAGGAAAGCCATGCAGGTGGTTCTGAAGACAGGGTTCAGGGGTTAGGATTTGTACTAATGATTTCCTGGCTTCTAGTAAGTCACTACTAGTAAGTCTCCCTCCCTATGTCCTTTACCTCCTGGAGGAGCATCAACTTACCTGTCTCTCTTAAATATGGAATAGTTATAAACACTGAAATCACTTTAAACTCCTCTGGAGGGGAAATCCACCTGAATCATCACTATTACCATAGAATCACGTTGCAGGTATCAGGGCTGTTTCCACTTATTCTGATTTTCTTTCCAGACTGCATGGTAAAATTTGGTCCAGGGGTGGCCATATGTCTCATCTTAATCAACACAGAGATTAGTGTCTCTTCAGAGTAGATTTCAGAGCTGCGTGATTCTCCATGTCCTTTCTGCATTATGGCAGAGATGTGGGAAGACATGTTGTAATGAAACTCCTCAGCTTAAATCCCTGAGGGACTGGATGAGCAGAGCCTCCCAGTGGACCCTTGGTGGATATGTAGTATGAGTGTAAAGTCACAGAGATGTCTGAGTTCATTTGTTACTGCAGCATAACCAAACCACCTAACAGATACAAACTACAGAGAAAACCTGTTTCTGCAGAATGCCAACAGAGAAACAGACCATAAAGGAAACTGAATGAAGAAAATGCTTACATTTAATAAATAATTACTAAGCACTTATTTTTTGTGATGGCTGTGCTAATGTGCTAAAGAAACATTATTTATTCTTCCTGAACTAAGAAATTCAAAAGAGCACCTTCTATTAGAAAAACAAGCAGTGTTATTTTAGGAAACTGATTTAAAGTTAGAAAAAAACTGCCTTCGACATATTCTCAACTATCAAAATCTATTTATAGTCTAAGAAAATAATTTCCCTCCCCAAAGTTATCTACAAATCTAGCTAGATGTTTCTATTATCCTTCAGCAAATCTAGCTAGATGTTTCTATTATCCTTAATTCCCTGTAATTATTAATTTGTAAAAGCACAGGTAATTATACCTAAAAGAAGGAAAACTTTACTCTAGATGTATTAAAAACATTCCAAGATGGTTACTACCACTTCTATAAACTTCTGCTAAATGCTAAATTAAAGATCAGGATTAAAAAAAATTTTTTTTAAATAGAACATGTACGCCAAAGGGCAATCAATCTTTATTGCCACTTACACCCAAGTAAATAAGTAAATAAATGTATTATTTCCCTATTTAATAAGTTTATATAAACTTCAGTTTTGTTTGTAAGAAAGCAATTGTCCATTGTAATGAGCTTACACTATGGCTTTGGTCTTTTTTTTTTTTTTTTTTTTTTCATATCCTATGGGCTTACTTCCCAGGGCCAGAAAGGTTTTCACATTTCTAAGCAGTAGCACTCCATCATAAAAATATAAAAGTACATAGCATAAAAATCTTTGAAAAAAGCATTTTTAGAAAACTTGTTATGTGAGAAAATGTCAAATTCCATAGTCCCATGATTACCTTTTCAAATCATTTCAAATTTCTCAATTGTTTATAAAATTACTAGTGTAATGGATTCAAGCACATTGAAAGGAAAGTAATTAGTCCCTCCAGTGTAGGAACTAATGCAGGTGGTTATGGGTGGTTGGTGGACCGGACTGGGTGAAATGGGTTGGACACGCCCTGGAGTCAACCTCTCGTGGTCCCTCCCCGTCAGCCACATCTGGGCTGGTGCTGCTGGTGCCGCAGCTCAAAGGGTGTCTATGGAGTGAGCAGAGTCCCTCCCGGAGGTGGGGTCCCTCGACCTGGCCTGTGGGAATCAGCCAAAACCGGCTCTCTTGACATCCCTCTTCCCCATTAGGGGTCCCAGAGTGCAAGAGGAATCACAAGGAATCGGGCTCCTTCCTCTCTGATTCCAGGATGCATCATCCAAAATTCACTGCTGCTAAGCGACCGCAGCTTGGCAGCTCCTGCGTTGAGTGTCTGCCCCCTGATGGTCAGTGCATGTCATATCTACAGGCAGGTCGGATGGTGGGTCACTTAGCCTTTTATTTATATAGTTTGCCTTCATTAAGCTTTTTTTATATATTACACAATAATTCATGTCTATAAATAGATATTTACATATATATATACACACATAGAAATGTACATATATAGGTTTACAGTTGTTCATATGGAAAATAATAAATAATAATACATGAATAAACTGTTTTACAAACTCACAACTGTAAACCTACTTTTGCCCCATCCTGTATACATTCATATATTAAAAAGCCAAATTGAAGAGAGATGTGGTGTTGGAGGCAAGTCTCAGGACAAAGTTAGAGAGAGATCATGGAGCGGTCAGAAGCAGTGCTATATTGGGGAAATTCTCAGCTCAGCTACTGCCAACCTTTGCCCTCTGGGCAAATCCACACTTTTTTGTACTTCTGCCATTTCACCTATAGAACAAGGAGATCGGGCCAGATCTGAATGTCCCCCCTTGTTCACCCATCGGTGGACCTATTACAGAAGCTGCTTCTAGTTTGCAAATGTTACTGCATAGATTAAAAGTCTGTGTAACTAGGATTCCAACTGGGTAGAAACATGTCAGCCAACAGCAAAAAGGGAAAACTCAAACATGAAAAAGTTATGACATCAGAGTGGCATGATTGCTAGACTGTTTCTTCTTTTTGCCTTTCTCCGAATTCACTTAATGTTATTGCTACATTATTTTTACTATTTTGTAAGTGAATACAAATTAAATAAATACAATAGCCTGTGTGGAGGACAGTGTTTATAATGAAGCCCAGGGAGTGTCAACACATGAATATACATACCCCTTCTTTATAATTATTAGCACACAGCACTTAGTGCTCACAAATCCATGAATATCAATTCCAATTTTTCAACAGCAAAATTCTCTTAAGCAACACAATTTTTTTGTTTAATAAACTGGCAAACATTTTTACTTTTCAGTTTTTGTTTGTTTGTTTGTTTGTTTGTTTAAAAGTCTGGCAAACACTTTCATTTGTCAATGGTCTGTTTTGGCATTGTGCCACGACATACCTGATATCACTGTCTCACCCTGTCCACTCATGCACACATGCTAGCAGACATGACAAAGCTGGCATCCTCAGGTTAATACTTATGCCAAAGGTCATAAAAGTCATGTTAAGCAGAAGTGCCCAGGGAATTTGGGTCTCTCTCTATTACCTTGCTTTCCCCCACTGTCCCAGTTTTGACAACATAATGTGATTACATAATAACGCAGACAGGAAGAGAATTAGACACCGTACAGGAAACCCAGGTGAGGCCCCCACGGAGTTATCGGAGTTAGTTACCCTGCTGCATGAGAAGTCAGGCAAGAAACAAACTTGTGAGCATCTGGGAGCCTTGCAAAGCCCTACTCACTTCTCCGCCCCACTCCCCCTCAACAAAACCAATCCTTTCCACGGGAGAAATGCGGCCACTTCGAAAATGGTTATTTTCTCCAAATCAAACACTGATAGCAACAAATGAATTATTTCAATCAACAAAAAAGTTGGTGGTTCAAAGAACCAAAAAAGTCAGCAACCTCCTTCTCGGTGCCTTCTCTTTGTCTCAGAATAATCCTGAGGTGTGCCTTTTTGAGCCTTGACTACAAGGACCTAGTTTCTGAGCAGCATATTCTAAACCATTAGCACCAAAATCACCTACAGTCCATAAAGAGAAGTCAAGGTTTTAAAATATCTTTCTCTCAGAACGTGAATAGTTTTCACATGAATTCTATACCCGACAAACCTACCGTATTTTCCGGTGTATAAGACGACTTTTGAAACGAAAAAAAGTCAACCGAAAATCGGGGGCAAAAGACCAAAATTGCACAAAAATTACCTGCAGATCTTGAGGGCAAAGTAAGTCTTTTCTTTGAAGTGGGGGGTAGTCTTATACAGCGAATATAGGCCTAAACCTATGTTTTAACTGTAAAATTAGGGGGTAAGAGCTCACCAGAAAAGCAGGCTCTCCCAGGGTTAAACCCTTACCTGCAAGATCTCAACTCTGGTTGCTGTCAACACTTCTCTGAAGTTCACAAAGAAAGAAAATGCAACTGACATGGAACCCTCCTCCACAGTGTGGCTGACTTCAGCACTGATATGCCTCCTCCTACCTAGACAAAATTAATCTGCACAAAATGAGAAGCCAACAGGAGTCCTTGGCAATGACCAAGAAAGTGAGACAAAAGTGCCAGCAGCATTTTCCCTCCTCAGACCCTCCGATCAATCATCTCATTATCATACTGAAAGTGGTTCCTATTTTCTTCTCCAACTATTGATGTGGCTTTTATAATAAACAAATGAACAGAATTTTTTTAAGTCTCTGGACTTGTCACATGTGTTGTCCATTTAAGATTGGGAGATCCTTCAAGAAGACAGGGAACTGTGAAGGGAGGCGGTAACCGGAACAACAACTGCCTGGGACCAAGCACTGTCTTGTCCAACACAGTAGACAAGTACCTAGACTCTGGAGCCAAGATACCTGGGTAGTTATCTCAGCTCCACCACTTACCAGCTGTAATCTTGGGCAACTGATTTCATCTTCCTATGTCTCCATATCCTCATCTGAGTAATGGGAATACACAGTGCCTTCTTCACCGGGCCACTGGGAAGATTCAATGAATATTGATACTAGTACCTGGTACAATGCAACTGCTATGCATTAGCTATGTTACCAGTTAAGCTCATGAATGTCTTTGGATATGTAATCACTTCCTCTCCTTGAGGTCCCATGTTCAAAATGAAATTAATAATATCTTATCCACCCAACTTACCTCACAGGGTTGTTGAAAGATCAAATAAGCCAATTCATGTGATGAATTGTTTGGGATACAAAAATACTTCACAGTAACATCTGTAATATATTACTTTCCAATATAATAATATTATACCCTGGTCAATTAAAATTGAGTCTTTCCTTTTAAAGAAATTAAAAAGGGGGAAAAATAAAAATAAAAAAACAATCCTGGATTGGCCAGAAACTTCATTATGGGCCAAGTTGAGGGGAAGACTAGTACAGGTATGGGCCAGCTGGCTTTTTCCTTCCAACAATATATTTCAACCCCACTATATGACATGAGTGTGTGTGTGTGTGTGTGGGGGGGGGTGATGACAACACCATGTCACGGTGGCTCTATAGCAAGTCATTTGCATTTTCTCTGAGAAAAAGACAATTTAGTTTTTGATCAGTTTGTCTTACTAGACTCTGAAATCAGAAACATTTGATAATTGCTGGTCAATGCAATGTCTGACCCCAAGAACTTCCCTGGTGAGGACTGGCAGATGCAGCTGTTGGAACTGCTTGATCCCAATAGCCAGCCAGGACAGATGATGATTTGGAGTTTGGGGCTCACAAAGGCAAGCCACCAGCTCTCCCTGGATGTTGGTTAGGCTGAACTGCTGGACTGAAATGGCCAGCTGTGCTGATGCCAGGTGAGCATGGTTGAAAGGAACCAGATGCCAAATGAGTCAACTCCATTGACACTCCTAGTCAATAATTGAATGCCTCTCCCATTATGTTATTCTGTCATCCCAATGCCACACACCCTTGACAGTGTAACTATCTTCTTCAAATTGTCCCTTCTTTCTCTTCATCTCTAAAGAGATGCATCCTGGGCTATCAGCACTACTTCTACTTACATCAGATCCCACTTCCATTTCCATCCCCTCCTCCCAAAAAGCCCATCCTTCTCTTTTTTTAAAACTCACCATGCGAACACACTACCAATACATATTTATGAAAATAATAGCAATAGCTGCATTTCATTCTGTTTACTCTGAGCTAGTCATTGACCTCAGCATTTTACATAAATTATCTCACTTAATCCTAAAACAATTCTATGAGGTTAACACTATTATTATCCCTTATACTGATGAACAGATTAAGGCAAAGAAATGGCAAATATTGTGCTAAAGGCCATACAGGTTCCCTGTGGAACCTAGACATCTGCCAGTCCTCACCAGGGCAGTAAGACCAGGATTTAAGTCCAGGAAGTCTGATTCTGTGAGCCCCAGATTTTAGCAAAGTACTGTGCACCACAATACCACACACAGGGGGACATGTCTCTTCACAATTTACACAACCCGAAGTAATTTCATTTCACACTGGCCTCCCTGGATATGGTGACCCCAGTAAACTTATCTCAGATCTTTTCAAGGAACACAAGAAAGAACCACTTTAAGGCTTTAAGTGACATGCATGGGCTCCTTTTAGCTTGATCCCAAGGATCCCATTTCCACACACATATCTATGGGTAACTCTATGAATATTCATCCTTGCTGTGTACAAACTTCCAAAAACATAATTACACCTTCCAAGTAGAACTGACATTTTGTAAATCAAAATTTCCCAGTCAATAAATAGTAAAGAACTTAGTGTGCCTCTACCTGGCAATACAATGGTGAAGACAGTTCTCAGGGACCCTGTCCAGATGGATACTTTTACAGTCCATAGGGAAGACAGACATAGAGAGAATGACTGTAAATAATCAAGGGAATAATGACAAGAAAGCAAGACGCCCTAAAGCACATCTGTCAAACACAAGGCCCGCGGGCCAAATCCAGCCCGCCAGGCCTTGCAATGTGGCCCCCACCGCGCTGTCATCACTGCACTCCGCTGTCAGTTTATGACATTGTCAGTTTATGACTGTTCAGTAAACCATTCGGCCCGCGATTTAGGCTGGATTTTAGATTTTGGCCCCTTCTCTGATTGAGTTTGACACCCCTACCCTAAAGAAATATATAGGGTGCTTTTGAGAAATGGAGGGAAAGAGAGAGAGAGGTAGCTAATTTCCTTTAAACCCATGGTATCCTTCTTGGAATCTGAACTGAATGCTTTCAAAATTGCCCCAAATCCTGCAATCACTTGATAAGTATTTGTGAATTAATATCCTAGACAAGGGAAATGAGTATAATGTTTGCAAACCAGAGTAGCGGTGCCTTTACACTCCCAGTACAAAGTTGAAATGAGCTGGAGCAGAGAATGAGGAGAAATAAACACAGGGCACACTTTGCTGTGGCTGGAGCATAAGCCACACTTGTGGGATTGTTTGCAGCCTCGCTTTCATGAAGCCTAATACAATGAGGAAGGGCTTGGATACCCAGCCAGGATAAACACCCCACCAGGAGCCTGCTCAAGGAGAGAACCCAAACCCCACCAGCCTGCGCTCTCTTGCTGTGCCCAGACACACATGTGGGCAGCTCCATGAGCCAAAAATGCTGGCCCCCTCTGGGGCCCCCCACCCCCCACCAATCAACACATTCGTAAAGTAGCCTCAGGCTGCTGAAGCTCATAATCAGACCTGGGTTGGATTGCAGACATCTCTATGATGCCAGCGCTGGCTAAAGTGATTAGGCACAGAGCGTTAGCCAAATAAAAGGAATGGAGGACAAGGAGGCAGACAGACAGGGAGATTGAGAGAAGAAAAGGACCATGCAGTCTGCACCAGGGGGACAAGGAAGTGGATAAATGCTCTAACTTAAAGAGGGGAAATTAAAAGTCAAGGGAGTACCTGAATCCAAATCATTTATGGCTTAGCCAAGGGGCCAGTCATGCAGTTAACCAATAACAAGCGCCTACGATGTGCCTGTTTCCTACATTGCGGATGCTGCAAGGAACAAACAGTCTGACCTCTCCTTTCATCAAGCTCACAGCCTCCCAATATAGCCCAATGCTGAAGGCCTCCATCAAGACTGTACATACATTTATAACAGATTTTTTGGAAGCAGGAATGAATGAATGAATGAATGAATGAATGAATGAATATAATAGACAAACAAATGACTATCCCTCTGTGGTGGTTAATTCTATGTGGTGCTAGGCTATGGTGCCCAGTTGTTTGGCCAAACACTATCATAGATGTTGTTGTGAAGATAATTTTTAGATGTAATTAATATTTATAATCAGTTGACTTTAAGTAAAGTCATAATATTGACAGGCCCAATCAGCTGAAGGCCTTAAGATGAACGATTAAAGTTCACCCCCAAAAAAGGAATTCTGCCCCATGATTGCAACATAGAAATTCTGCCTGAATTTCCAGCCTGCTGGCCTGTCCTACAAATTTTGGACTTGCCACCTTCCACAGTCATATAAGGCAGTTCCTCAAAATCTGTCTCTCTATAAATAGATATAAAGATACAGATATAGATACAGATGATATAGATATAGATATAGATATAGATATAGATATAGATATAGATATAGATATATAGATAGATATAAATATAGATATAGAAATAGACATAGATAGGATATGACTATATAGATAGAATATATGCATCCTATTGGTTCTATTTCTCTGAGAAAAAATGTCTAATCCACCCAGTAAATATGCCCATTGATTATAAAGTAAGCCCTAATTCCAGGCATGTAAAAACTAGTATTTCTCAGAATTAAGGATATACAATTATTATTAATTTAACAATTACCAGCATATTATGGATTGCAAAGAAGAACCAGAGGAAGCTCTGGAAGTGAAAGCGGACAGCGCCCCACCCCATAAGCCTGGGAATGCCCAAGTGCTAGGTCTGCACACAAAAATGGGGGAAGACAAGAGGGCTCAAGTGGCAGAGGAGAAAGGAGAACTGGTAAAGTACGAGGATGCCTTGATAGAATGCCCATAAACTCACCGCCACCACTCAAAGCCATTTCCAACTCACACTGTCCAAAGCCAAGTCCCTGAATGAGCCTCACCAGCCTCTTCTCCAGGTCCTGGGGGAGCTGCCCCAAAGCAGGGCATTTCTCTGTGGGCTCAGGCCCCCAACTTTCCCAGTCAGAGAAGGAAAAGCCAAGAGCGGTGAGTCCACACCCTACTTGCACAATCCCGAAAGGGTTAATTCCCAACTTCCCCCCCCACCCCCACCCCACCCCCTACTGTAAGTAGTGGCAATCTTTCCTAATCATTTCCATTTCTATTCCTTTTTAATTCTCCCATTCCCCTCTTTGTTTTCATGACCTGTGGGAACCTGAACTCCAGCTGGAGGTAGAGTCTGCCTTTATACTTAAAGCAGATATTTAAGCAATTATCCTGTCACTAGGCCTTGCCTTGACTCCTCCATATGGGTTGCTCCCAAGCAAGGCATTTGGTTTCTCCTTTGTTCCCAGTGCACTGAATAAAATTATTCCAGAAACCCCTTGCCCTTAAGCAACAGGGCTGGGAAGATGGAGATAAACTGGGCTGGGGACCTTCAATGTCCAAAAGGAGGCAGGGAACAGGCGGATGTCAGCCTCTTTGGCTCTATCCCCCTACCCTAACCTCCCCATGCTGGACATGCTGTTCCCTCAGCAGCAGAGGACTCCCATCTGCTCCCCAACCAGAAGCTCAGGTGGTGGGAAAGGACAGGGGTGTGAGGAGGCAGTGAACTCTGCCTGCCTCCTCTGTAGGTGGCAGGTGCACAGGCTTCCCTGGGACCCTGCAGGCCCAGCAGTAGGAGCTAGACATCAGGCAGAACAAGACATCAAGTAAAGCCCCACTGTGTTTGTTGTGACTTCAAGGCGCCATCACGGAGAGTACGAGGGTGTCCATAGGGAACCTGAGGTGTTCGTTTCCTAGGGCCGCTGTAATAACAAATTACCATGAACAGGATGGCTAAAAACAGTAAATTTATTCTCTCACAGATCAAGAGGCAAGAAGTTCTGGAACCCCTGAGCCAAAACTCCATTCAGAGGAACTAGGAGAGAATGATTTGTCTCTTCCAGCTTCTGGTGGCTCAGGGCATTCCTTGGCTTATGGCCTCATCATTTGAATCTCTACCTCTGTAAGCACATTGCAATCTCCTCTATATGTATGTCAAATCTCTCTCCGTCTCTCTCTTTTAACGATACTTGTAATTGCATTTAGTGCCCACCAAGGTAATCAAGACTATCTTTGTTTTAATCCTTAACTTAATCACATCTGCAAAGACTTTGCCATATAAGGGAATGTTCATAGGTTCCAGGGATTAGGACCTGCTATCTATGGAAGGGACCATTATTCACCCTATTACACCTCTCTGCAGCAATTTTATCCCTGCTTTATTACAGAGTAAGAGAGGGGGCTAAGAGGGAAGGTGGAGGGGGTTTCTCTTATATTCTAAATTCCTAAGTGTTGAGAGGGAACAAGAATCTTCTCAGTCAAGTAGTGACCAGCTCATTCACAGCCACAGAGGCCAAAGAGAAGAGAGTAGATTGGGATTTAATACTCCATTGTAAAAAAAAAAAAAAAAAAAAAGGGGGGGGGGGTCGTCAGAGCCAAATTTTATATTCACCATTTATTATCAATGTGGCTCTGACCAAGTTAACCTGATGATGTGTCTGAGCCTCAGTTCTAATATCTACACAATGTGCAAAATAATCCCTACCTTACTGAGATATTGTAGGAATAATTAAGTACTCTCCATGTGCCAGATATCATGATCAGAATTTTGCAAATATTTTCTACTTTGATCCTTAGAGATATGTGTAAGGTATTTTAATGCCCATTTTACAAATGAGTAAATGGAGACTCAGAAAAGGTATATAACATGCCCAAGATCACACAGCCTAAAGTAACTCACAAAGCCTTGTTTTTTAGCCATGTCTGACTCCAAACCATAAGGCAATCAGCAGAAAGATAAGTTAACTTTGGTCACATCCATCAGAATCCCCTGGAGAGCTTACACTTTATCGATGCTCAGTCCACCCTGACCAATGGAATCAGCATCTCTGGGGATAGGGCCTGGATGGTTGATAAAAGCTCCCAGGTAACCAACGTGCAGCCAGGGCTAAGAACCACTCAGTTAAATAAACCCCTTTCCCTCCTCATGCTGCGTGAAAACAGGCCTGCCTCCATCCCACACACCCAATTCCAGCTAGAGCACCTGCTCTCTGATTTCTAACTGTGAGCTCTTCTTAATAGCCTTGATACCTGATCTGACAAGAAACACCATTCCTTGCTAAGCAAAGAATGCTGCCAGTTATTCATTGATTTATTCACTAATTAATTCAATGTATGCAAACTCCATGCTGCTTTCTCTCCAGCCTCTAGTACAGTAACTGGCACTTAGTAAGTGTTCAGTGAATATCATTCTTTCGTTCAAACTGTTATAAAGGTTTCTTTGTTACTTATCTCTTAGATATGTTTATTTCCATTTTGACTAATTCCCCTCATTCTGGGTATCACTGTGTGGGTCCTTCTCAGACTCTCTCTATTTCCTGCCTTACCACTTGAAATTGGCTAAATGACAGATGTTCAACCAGTGTGCCATGGCACATTGGTGTGCCACAAGAATATTTTTTTAAATGTAATACCTGACTATTTAATTTAGTTAGGAGCACTGACCTCTATTCCCTTAGATTGTCAAATTAAAAAAAAAATTTTTAAAGACAACAGCCAACACAACAATAGTCATCCAATAAGAATGAATAAATTTATAACTATTTTTTGTCAGACTGGAAAAAATATAACATATTTTTGGTGTGCCACAGAATTTTAGTAATTCATTTATGTGTGCATTAGGTAGAAAAGGTTGAAAATCTCTGTGCTAACCAATGGCCTCCCCAAAAGATAACATTGTTCTGATCTCTGTAATCCATGTGTTACTTTGCGTGGAAAGTGTCTTTACAGATACGATTAAGGATCTTGAGATGAGAGCATTTTCCTGGATTATCTGTGTAGATCCTAAATGCCATATCAAGTATCCTTAAAAGAAAGAGGCAGAGAGGGAAAAGAGGAGACAATGTGACCATGGAGGCAGAGACTGAGTGATATTGCTACTTGCCCAGGAATACCCATAGCCACCAAAAGGTGAAAGAGGCAAGGAACAGGTTTGTTCCTAAAGCCCCCAGTGGGAACGTGAGCCTGCTGGTATCCCATTTTGGCCCAGAGATAGTGGTCTTGGAATTCTAGCCTGCAGAATTGTAAGAGGATTGTCTGCTGTTGGTAATTTGTTACAGCAGCCACAAGAAACTAATACACAATTTATCCTAACCTTTACCTTATGCCTACCTCTGGACTCTGACCACACCCAGACTGGCCCCCAACAGCTGGTCCACCTCATGCCAGATTACTGTCCCACATCATCATTCCACAAGGGCTCTTAATCCACCTGCTCACTCCTGGGAGCAAGGGCTTGGATTTCCTTAATAGACCAAAAGGACACATTGCCAGATACCAAATTCAGAGTCTCCAAGATAAAACCCTGGGTGAAGAGAAATGGAATGCAAGACTAACCCTAAAGGACCATCAAAATCTATTCCATAGACAGCCCAGAAAAATAGTTCATTTGCTGAGGAATGCTGAGAGAGTAGAGACATGCAGAAACAAAACAAGCTTGAAAACTAAAGTAAAAAGTTAGAAATCCCCAGTTCTCTTATAGTTTCTCCATTTCATTTGTTCCTACAGAGGACCACGGATCTTCCATCACCTTTAGTGACGGTCCCTCACATTTATATAGCACACAGTGCTTTTGTAAAAAGATTTCTACATCCATCACTTCACCGATTCACCCTGTGGGGATAGGTAGGAGTGTTAGTGTACTATTTTAGAGGAAAGATTTGAAGACTGAACTAAGGTCCAACAGTTTTGGGAAGTTAATCTAACAATCAGTCTAAGACAACAGCGGGTCTCATGACCCTGTCTCCAGAGTTCTACATCACCTCTTGCCTTTGTGCCTCTACGGCTTAAACACTCAGAAATGCAGTACAGATTCACCTCCAAATCAACAGCTCATCCAGCTTCACACTGCAGGTGGATCAACTCCTTTAATCCTCACAACAGCCCCATGAGGCAGGTACTGTTCTTTATCTTCATTTTATAAATGAGAGAACCAATGCACAAGGAAATTTAGCTATTTGTCCCGGGTTTTATTGCTAGTATATAGAAGAGTGAGGAATTGAACCCAGGCAGCTTGGCTCCAGAGTTTATGCTCATTTAACCCAAAGGGAGCTAAGGTAGTAACGCAAGAACTTCTTTCTCAGAACTGGAACTCCACAAAAGTATATTAAATACCAATGATGTTCTAAGCACTCTTCAAAATAAAGAACCAGAGGAAAAATGTAAATAATTAGCCCTTTAAAATGAAAATGATAGTTCTTTGAAATCCCTATTGAAAACTCTTTCAGCCAGATGTGTCTATTTGTAATGTGGTCATCATTAGGCACGTGTGTGTGTGTGTGTGTGTGTGTGCGTGCGCGCGTGTGCACACGCGCCCATGCTCATGTAGAGTGAGATGACTGGCAGACCCTCCAGATGGTCCACCAAAAATCTTACATCAGAGCTCACTCTCTCGGTGCCCCTACTCCATCAAAGGGACTTTAAGTTTGGAGTTTGAGTAAATTAACAACATCCCTGTTCTTTAACTCACTTCTGACTGTGATAAATAGCCCTAGGGAATCCTCCCTATTTCAGGGTTGAGAGAAAAATGAAACATCTCTGCCTACATTTCACACCAATGTGGATAGTAGGATATTTAGTACAAGCTAGCTAGCAGTGTTCTAACCTTACAGTACGTGTTTTCAATCTGCCCAAAGTAACGAACGTGCTCATCACCATCCTTCCAAAACCTTACTAGTTAATTACCTTGACCAGGTAGGCTAGAATGTCAGCACTATGTAGGAAGAACTCTACTTCATTATAAAAATGGCAATCTATCCCACAGGTCTGATGCATGCTGACACTGGCTGAAAGATGGATTCGAGGATTCTTCTACTCTAATCATTTTATTGTATAAATGTGAAAACTGAGGTCCAGAGATGGCATGATTGTATTGACTAGGAAACTTAGAAGAACTTTCATGCAGAAAACAACCAGGAAATCTTGGCAACATTTAAAAATTATCTGGCACAGGAGATATCCCAACACAAGGAAGAATTATAGGACTTAGCTTGAGGGATAAAAATGAAACTCAAAAAAGTCAGTCTGACATTCAAGGCCACTTTTTCCCACACTCTACCTCAGTCAACTTCAGGACAAGTAGCTAAGAGCTTCTGCTGGGTGGCCTCTGGGACAACGTTAAGCATACCAACATCCAAATTATGGGGGAGCCAGAAGAAGAGAGAGTGCAAGATAAGCATTTACTTATGAATATCAAGCAGGATAAACACTAAAAAAATAATAATAATAATCATACCTACCCTTCAGGAAAAAAAAAAAAAAAAAAAAAAAAAAAAACACTAAAGATTAACAAAAAAGGGGAGTCTTCAAATTAAAACAAGAAAAATTACAGAGGTAGCAATAAAACTCACATATGACTTCCCATTAGAAATAGCATGCCTGATAATAATGTAACATCTTAAAAGGACTGAGAAAATAACTAAAATTCTATACCCAACTAAAATATCCTTGAGAAGTCAAGATATTTTTCACACAAAAACAGAGAATTTTCCAGTAGATTTGAAGTAAAGGAAATGTCTATACACAAAAAGAAAATGATCCTAGGTGGAAGCTTAAAGATGAAGGAAGACATTAAGAGTACAGAAAAGGTCATGTGGATAATTTGAATAGTTACTATATAAAATAACAATAATTTGCTTTTATAAAACTTAAAATAACTATAAATTAAAATTCATGATCATAGTAGCATACTAGTTGAAAGGGGGAAATATATAGTACTAGACGCCTGGTTCACGAAATTTGTGCACTGTGGGGGTGTCCCTCAGCCCAGCCTGCACCCTCTCCACTCTGGGACCCCTTAGGGGATGTCTGACTGCCGGTTTAGGCCCGATCCCAGCCTAAACCGTCAGTCGGGCATCCCTCTCACCATCAGGGACTACTGGCTCCTTACCACTCACCTTCCTGGCTGCCTGATTACCCCTAACCACTCTGCCTGCCAGCCTGATAGCCCCCTAACCTCTCCCATGCCAGCCTGACTGACACCTAACCAGTCCCCTGCCGGCATGATTGACACCTAACTGCTCCCCTGCCAACCTGATCAACCCCAACTGCCCTCTTCTGCAGGCCTGGTTGCCCCCAACTGCCCTCCCTTGCCAGCCATCTTGTGATGACGTGACAGTGGCCATCTTGTGGTAGCCATCTTGTGATGACATGGGGTGGCCATATTGTGATGACACGAGAGTGGCCATCTTGTGGTGGCCATCTTATGACAACGTCAGGGTGGCCATCTTGTGGTGGCCAACTTGTGACAAAGTGGAGGGGGGCCATATCATGACGCAAGGGTGTGAGGATGAATTTACATATCACCTCTTTATTATATAGGATTTGCTTTAAACAGTAAGGAAAGTTCATATCTGTCAAGAACATATATATTAATTTTTTGAGTAACTTATATAATTATCACCAAAAATATAGCTAATAAGCTAACAGAGATAGAAAATGAAATAATAAAGGAATAATAAATCCAAAAGAAAATAAGGAAATAACATGCAAAACTATAGATAAGACAAATATGAAACAAGTAGTAAGTATATAGATTTAAATCCCAATATCCATAAATGCATCAAAAGGCAGGTGGATAAAATGTTTTAATGAAAAAAGAAAGACTGTCAGACAAAATAGAAACCTAAAACTCCTGAGATTAAAAAAAAAAAAAGACATTTTACAATGATAAAAATATTCAACTGACTAGAACAGTACATCACTTTAGGTTAATATATAGGTATTAATATAGCCAGTCACCAGTGGGTTGGCTTCAAAGTGATGAAAAAAGAATGTCCCTGACTTCACAGATTCATCTTAAATAAAGACAAGAAAAAGAAGAAGGGGAAGAAAAATGAAAGGGGCATGAGGTGTGTTACAAAGATTAAAGACAAAGAAGGAAGAAGGGGAGGAAGGGAGCGAGGAATGGAGGGAGGAAAGGAGGGAAGGAGGGAAAAACTGAAGAAAGACCTGGATATGAAGGGGAGAAAAAATATTTAGGAAAAAAGAAATGAAAGAGAGAGAAAGAAAGGGGGGAAAAAAGAAGAGAGAAAAGTAAAATGAAAATGTGCTGAGATAAATTATGGAGTCAAAAAGATTCCACAAATGCATCTCTATCATGGAAGCCAAGCTTTTCACCACCACCCAGGGCCAGATCTTCCTGTGGCACATAGTCACACCTGCCGCCAGGCTTCTGGCTTTGTTCATTTCAGGTATCAAACTCAGTAATAACATGAGGAACGGTCATGACCATGACCCAGCTTTCTGGCTTCAGAACTGGCACACAAATATGGTGTTCTACACACCATCCATATCATCCATATCATAAAAGCAAGAATAATCACTCATTTCCCTTCTGCCTGGAGAAGCCATGAAGGCACAGATCCTCCAGCCATGCCCAACCTTCACCAGGTGGCTAAGAGCCCAGTGCTGCTTGGAGTCATATCTAATGTAAGACCAGAAAGTCCTAAACCCAGGACAGGCCCCAACTCAATTTTTGAACCATTTTCCCCAGATGGATTTAACTTCCGGGTCGACATGACAGGGAAAATTATTTGATAGCAAATGTGTATCTGTTATTCTCCATTTGTACTGAATTCTTTCCTATTTTGTTGTGCTTGAAAGTGGTTTGGTTTTTTGTTTGTTTGTTTGTTTGTTTTTTCCAGAGGGAAGCTCTCATTAAACAGAGAGCTTTTAGTAATAATTTTTAAGATACTGGTGCTCAAAGCCACCAGCTATAAGACCTTTCTTTAGCCCACTGACATAGTATTTGTGAAAATTAGGGGATCTAGCAGGAGTCATTCATTTATTCAACCAATAATTATAATACAATGGCGAGCAAAGCATACATGACCCTACCCTGAGCGAGTTTGCATTTTAGTGAAAGGAGCATAAAAATGTGAACCCAGTTGTGGTAAGAGATGGGACCAAGAATAACTAGGAGAGGAAAGAACCAACTTCAAATAAGATGGTTAGGTAGAGTCTCCCTCAGGAGGTGACATCTTGATGAGGTGTAAGTGATGAGAGAAGCCGGCCATATAGCAGTTACAGAAAGCTTTTATACAGAGGGAAATGCATGCAGAGAGGCCCTGAGGTGGGAAGGGACTTTCTTGGTGTGTTTGAGCACCAAGAGCCAAGTCAAGGCTGACTGACCGGTGCTTGGTGGAGGTGCAGTAGGAGGGGCAGTCAGTGCAGAGATCATGCAGAGCCTGATGGCCAAGGTCGGGAGTTTGGTTTCATCCTGCCAGCTGTGGAAGCTTTCCAAGAGGTTTTAAGCAGATGAATGATTTGATCCATTAAACAATTGCTAAGCCATAGCCCTCAAGGGCTGCTACAGGAGGAAGACCCATGAAACCCAAAGAACTTCCTGGTTGAGTCCCTGGCACCAGAGCCTGTAGATAAGCAAGGACTAAGAAGCACCCTGTCCCAGGGCTCTGAAAGCCTTTTAAAGTATTTGAAATGGTTTAAGAGGGATGTTCCTTAGGGAGGGCTGGGCCTGGACTACGTGACTAAGAGGTGGTTCTTTTGGCTATAATTAAACTACCGGGGTTATTCCCAGACCCAATGTTGTAACAGTAATTCTGAGTATTGATTCTATGTAAAGGTGGGCAGCTAGGTCTATCCAATAAAAAGATACTACAAAGGTAAGCCAGGAAAATTACAGACCTCAACCAAGAGAACCAAACACAAGCCAGACTTGAAGAGAGAGACAGAAGATTTTTTTATGTTGAGACTTTGACCAGCATTTCTCTAGTGTACCTGTGGCATGTCTTTTTGTTCTCTTAATAGAGACTTTTGAAGAGTTCTTAACATTAATTAAATCCAATTTATCAATTTTTCATCCTTTGATGAATGAGGATTTTTATGTCGTATCCAGGAAATAACAAACCCTAGGTCAAAAGATATCCTCCTGTGTTTTCTCTGTAGGTTTTGTATTTAGGTCTATTACCTATTTTGTGATAATGTTTGTATACAGTGTGATGTGAGAATTAACTTTCTCTTTGTTTTTCTGATTTTTCATATGGATATACAATTGTTTTAGCACCATTTGCTGAAATGAATATTCTCTCACCACAGCACTGCCTTTGAACCTTTGCCAGAAATCAAATGACCTATGTGTGTTTCTGTTTCTCAACTCCATTCTGACCTACTTATTTATCTTCATGTCAGTACAGCACTGGCTTGATTATTGTAACTTTATAATAAACCCTCCAAACATCGTTCTTCTTTTTCAAGGTAGTTTTCTTGGTCTTTTGCATTTCCTTATGAACTTTAGAAGAATCAGCTTGTCAATTTATACATACATATAAAAAGCCTATTGATTGGACTTATAGATCATTTGGAAAGAATCTTAACAATATTGAATCTTTCAACACAATATATCCCTCCAATTATTTATGTCCTCCTTCCTTAATTTCTTCCTTAATTTCTCTTAGCACTGTTTTGTAACTTTTAGAGAACAGGTCTTATACAACAACTTTTATCATATTTGTCCATAGTATGTCATATTTTTAATGCTATTATAAATTGTTTTTATTTCAATTCCTCTTTGTGCTACCATATAAAAATGTAACTTCAGTTATGAATACTGATATATTTTATCCTGTAATGTTCTTAAATTCACTATTAATTCTGTTGCTTTTTTATAGATGTTATAGGATTTTCTACATAGGCAATTAGGTCATGCACAGTTTTACTTCTTCCTTTCTTCTTTGAGGGTCTTTTTTTTTTTGTCTTTTCTTGCCATATTGTATTGCCTCAATCCTCCAGTAAAATGCTGAATAGAAGAATGGATGTCTTTGTCTTTTCTTCAGGCTTAGGGGAAAAACACCCAGTATAGAAGGGAGTAAAAGGAGAGGGAGAGGGAGAGGGAGAGGGAGAGGGAGAGGGAGAGGGAGAGGGAGAGGGAGAGGGAGAGGGAGAGGGAGAGGGAGAGGGAGAGGGAGAAGGAGAGGGAGAGGGAGAGGGAGAGGGAGAGGGAGAGGGAGAGGGAGAGGGAGAGGGAGAGGGAGAGGGAGAGACCTATTGGTGTGAGAGAGACACGAGAGATACATCGATTGGTTGACTCCTGCATATGCCCCAACTGGGACCAGGGATCAAACCTGCAACTTGAATACATTCCCTTGACTGGGAATCGAATCCAAAACCCTTCAGAGCATGGGCTGACACTGTAGCCCCTGAGAAATATTGGCCAGGGCAGGATTTTTAACTTTCTAAAAACATTTTCCTCTCTGTGCTTTATCTTAGATAGTTTCTATTGCTACATCTTCAAGTTCACTGATGTTTTCTTCTGCAATGTCTAATCTGCTGCTCATCTCTTCTAGTATATTTTTATCTCAGACATTGCAGTATGTATATCTTCCATTGCTCTATTTAATAAACTTAAAGGTAATCATAGCTTCTTGAACTTTTAACTTAAAGCAGTTATAACTGTTTTAGTGAACTTGTCTATAGTTTTATCATTTGTGTCATTTTTAAATTGGTTTACATTGATAGACTCTTCATTATAGGTGACATTTTCCTGCTTCTTTGCATGCCTTAAATTTATTTTTTATCAAGTTGCTAGACATTATGAATTTTACCTTGTTGGGTGCTGGATATTTTTATAATCCTATAAATATTTTGAGATTATTTCCTGTGACACGGTTGTTTGGAAATACTATGATTCTTTTAGGTCTTTTTTTGTAAAGTTTTGTTGGGTGAGATCAACATTTAATCTTTGGCTATTTTTTTCCCCACTGAGACAAAACTCTTCTGACTATTCTCTTCAATGTCTTGTGAATTATGAGGTTTTCTGATTTGGATAATAGAAGCAGGAACTATCCCTGCCACTGTATGATCTTTAAAAATATGTTTCATCTAATCCTTTTAAGTGATTCTTTCTCTAGCCTTGAATAGATTCTGTACATGCATGTACTGATTATTACCACTGCACTGATTATTTGATGGAGCCCAAAGATCTCTGAAACTCCTTCTCTATGAAATCTCTCTACTCTGAAACTCTGCCCTGTTATTAATGGAGATGAATGCCTCTTGCATTTCCAGACTTCCAGCTATGTCTGCTAAACTTAGAAACTACTGGATCAACTAGGTTTTCCTTCCTTATAGCTTGGCCTGGAAACTCTTCAGACAAGCTTGAGTGATCACCTCATTTGTTCCCCACATTTCAGGAACACTGTACTTATTGCCTTATGTCAACTGAGTTAAAGTCCATCATTTCAAAATATTTTATCCAGTTTCACAGTTGTTTTTGGTGGGAGGGTAAACCCCATCCCTCTTATTCCATCCTGCTTGGAAGAGGAAGTCCTGAAAATACCTTTAACCATAGCATTTCCTATTTCTGTTTATGTAACTGACCCTCACTAGACCATACCATCTTTGAGACTAGGAAATACACTTTGCTCACCACTAAACATATAAAATACATTCAATTAGAATTGACTAAACTGGGTTATTATGGTAAAGTGTTTCTCAATAATTGCCACTCACATAATAGCATGGGAGAGACAGTTCCCTTTTGTCTTATATAAGGTATGAGTGTCAGGACTTCTGGGTTCTGATCCCACTTCTAAAGGGTTCACATAATTTTGGACAAAGTACATAATCTTTATAAATCTCAATTGTGAAATGGAGATAAATGCCCTTGCTAATTTCACAAGATTGCTGGGATGAACTTTTCTGAGAGATAAAAATCAGCCCAACAATAAGCATATCAAAAACATAAGAAAAATCTCCCAGGGAGCCTAAGAAATGACCATCCCTGAAAATACATTTCTAAAGTTAATATGATTTAATATTCATAAACATTACATTCCAGAAATGTAAAACACTAAAAATGAAAGAATTCTTTCACATTTTACAGATAGGAAAGCTAAGTCCCAGAGAAGTTAAGTGATCTGTGCAGGAACAGAGTCACTTGGCAGAGCTGGGGTTAGAGCCACACAATGATTTTAGGTCAAACCATCATTTTATTGTTTTCATTGATGATTGGTTTTCATTTATTCTTTGATTTCACAATCTCAGTAAGAAGCATTTCCATAGATAGAGTAGATTACAATGTCATAATTTTTTTTTTTAATTGTGAAATCCAAAGGACACTTGCATAGCTGTCATGGTAGACAGTAGGAGGAGGATTTACAAATGCAGGAAATATTCAGTCACAAAGGTTTCTTCTAGTATATATATTATTCAATCTATACCACATGCTGGAGTTTGAAGCTGCAACACTACTAGCGAAAGAAAATCTGACTATACATTTCACTGTTTAACCAGTGCTCACTGGGATTAAAACACCACCATGTCTTGAGGCAAACTCATGACTAATCAAGACCAAAGGCTTGACAGATAAAAATAATCCAGGACAGGAACTGAAGGGAAGAGAAAAATCCAGCAGTAATAAATGCTGGGTGAAATCTAATGAGCTTCCCCCTATTGAATAGGTCCAGAAGGCATAGGTCACAAAAAGAAAAAATCATAAAACAGGGACTCAACACACACACAAATCCAATTTAAAAATAGGAAAAGGACCTGAATAGACACTTCACCAAAGAGGACATACAATGGCCAAGACACATAAAAAGATGCTCAATGTCAGCAATCACCAGGAAAATGCAAATTCAAGGCACAATGAGGTATCACCTCACACCTGTCAGAATGGCTATCTTCAATAAATCAACAAACAAGTGTTAGTGAGGATATGGAGAAAAGGGTACCCTCATGCACTGTTGGTGGGTATGCAGTATGAAAAACAGTATGGAATTACCAGAAAATAGGATCCTCTCTGGAGCGGAGGTTAAGGAGAAAATGAGAATGAAAGGACCTGAAAGTATCAGGCACTCACATTTGCTTGAGTCTTGCCAAAGATGTGCATGGTAAGGGGTCCTCCCATTATATTTCCCTGCAGGATTTCACCAAAGTCCAAAGTATCTTTAGAATGAACTCTCTGGTGGTTTGTATCGATGGTGGAATATACAGTGCTCTCTGGCTCCTAAAAATTTCTTTTCTTTTTTTTTTTTTTTTTTTTTTTTTTTTTTTTTTTTTTTTTAGAGTTTGTTTATTAAAGCTGGGGACAATGAAAAAAGGAAGGGCTTAGTATAGAAGACTTAATAGGAGAGAGAGTAGGCACAGCTGCTGTCAGTTCACTGGAGAGTTAGAGAAAAGGGGGCCTTGGAGACAGGTTCAGAGGGTTAGCCAGGGACAAGCTGCCACTGCCCATTGCTCCCCTGGTTGCAAGTCTTGTGGGAGTCCCTTAGAGTTTAGGAGATACACTCCTGTGTGGGAATATTGCGGGGGAGGGAAAGGTGTGGGTTTGTTCCTGAGAGGGGGAGCACACCTCCTGGAAATTTCTTATAAGCAGTTCCTCTGTTAGAGGAGCCCAGCAAAGGGTTTGACCATCTTTTCACATTGTGGTCTTTGAGAATGTCCTGCTCCTTATGTGTTCATGCATAACCTTGCAATTGTACATGGCAGTCCTGCCCTGATATCTTGAGATAAGATACGTAGACACGGGAGTTATTTGGCATTCTACATCATTTACTGGGAATCCCGTGATGCTGTAGGACTTAACAATCTAGTTCAAGGCATCTAAACAAAACATTTCTCTTTGGCCAGGATATGGATTTTAGATATCTGGCTTACGGCACTGATAAGAATAAGAGTCCAGCTAAGTAGAAAAAGATCTTTATACTAGTAGAGGCAGATAAAAATTGCACATTTAAAGACTTAGGGGGGAAAAACATCTGGATACAGATGAGTATATCTGTGTATTTGTGTATCAGTCAGGGTAGGTTAGGTTAAACTATAGTCATTTTTAAAATCCCAGACCTCAGTGGCATAAAACGACAAAGGTTTATTTCTGGTTCACACCTTACATCCATGATAGATCAACTGGGGATTCTCACCCCAAGATCCAAGCTCATGGAGCAGCCACCATCTGGAACTCTGCCTGCCACGGTGACAGAAGAAAACTGGAATACTAAGTTCTCACAGCTTCTACCTGGAAGGGACACAAATGGGCTTTAGTTAACTTTTGTTGACCAAAGCGAGTCACGTGACTATGCCTGCCAGTGGCCAGAAAGTGAAATTCTTCCCACAAGGAGGAGAATTGGTGATTGGTAAACAAATAGTTACTCATGGCATGGAGAAAACATGGTTTCAGAGAAAATCTAGGAAGAAGGTAGTCTGATATTTGGGGAAAAGATGTATTGTGTTATGTTATGTTATGTTATGTTATGTTATGTTATGTTATGTTATGTCATGTTATGTCATGTCATGTCATGTCATGTTATATGTTATTATTTATCCATTCATTCATTTAACTATACTATTACTCTTTGTCAGGCCTGTGCCATGAGCCTGCTCAAGTAGCCATCTCCTTATCTTATCAGAGTCTGTGGTAAGAAAGCTGGAAAGCTCATAGAATCAAAAAGTAAACAAAAATGAGAGAAGAGTACTTCACCCAGGAGAGGCAGATAGGAGCAGCCACAAAATTTTGAACTAATACACAGGCTAAGGATCACCAAGAGTCAGTGCCCCTTGCTGAACAAGGCAAGAGAAAATCTGGAAGTGAACAGAAGAGCTTGGAGCAAAAAGAACCCAATGAACTACCAAAAGTCACTGAGGGACAGTTGAGAAAGAGGAAGGACATCAGAGAAGACAGTAAGTCTACATCAAGGCCTGTCCCCAGATGCCAGTCATCCACCGCCCTCAGGTAGGAATTTATGAACACAGATCCCTGAGCTGAATAGGTTCACACAGATCACCAAAGTCCAGTGCACTTCCTGGCTAGGATGCACACTCCACACCCAGCCACCCTCCTGGGACTACCACCATCTTTCTCTCCCTTTTCCATCTTGAATGGCAATTAGAAGAGGGTTAACTGAGTGTTCTTCTCCCAGGAATCCTCCTTCCACTTTTCACAATCACAACGTTAGCAAAAGAAAACCCCAGCTTAGGCTAACAGGTAGAAGCATGAGGCCCTGGGAGCTGCTGTTGGAAGTGGGGAGATTGGGCGAATCTTCCCAGCGGGAGGTTAATACTCATCATTCTGAGTTGCAGCTGAGGCCCTTTTGAGTGACAGGCAGCCAGGAGCTGAAAGAGCGGCTAGGATCCCAGGACTGCTGGCATGCGGGCTTGAAAGAGATTTATTTCAGGATAATTAGCTGGGAGTATTAAAGGTGGCCAGGAAGATCCGCAATTACTGTTTAGCAAACAAAAAAAGAGACACACACATAAAAATAAAAATTAAAAAAAGCCAAAAACAAAATTTAAAAACCCACATTTTTCTCCACAATGAAGTTGTTGAATAATATGGGGAGGGGGGAAGCTTAAAGCAACTTTATTGTTTTCAGACACACATGCAAAAATGTCAGAGGAGGAAGGAAGGGAAGAAAAGGAGGGAAAGAATGGAGTCTTGGGCTCCTGGAAAAAAATACTCCCTCTGAGGCTGGGTATTTGGAGTGCAGAATCTTATGACAGATAATCTCATATCAAGAGGGAACTTTTGTACCTCTTTTCTTTGTTTCTTCCTTTTATTGACCCAAAAAGACCTGTGCCAACACTAGCATTCCTTCAGCTTTAAGAAAAATAATCAGATCAAATCAAATCATCTGAAACAAGAAGTTTCACGTTTCCCAGAGATTAGGAAAGAAGAACTGAAAGGAGGGAGGGAGGGAAGAGGAGGCCCTGCCACTCCATTCTCTGTGCCTTGGAAGAAATGAGCGCCTTTCTCTGGGGCCAGAGCAACTGACAGCCCCAGCACCTTCTAGATTCAAAGCGCTGGGGTACTGCAGCCTCCCCTCCACCCTGGCCAGACACAGTTGTCCCCAAAGGAAGATAGTGGCCTTCTGTGCCTCATTTCATCATAAGAGGACCTAAGAATGGGGTTCTCTAAGTAGCACTATCAGTGAGAGCCTTGCTCCTGATTTGGGACAGCCAACATGAGTGCTATTTTGCTCTCCACTTCTGCTGACTAACAGTGGCCAAGGCGGTGAATAAAGCCATGGCCCCTTGCATGGTTTCCACGCCAAGAGGGGCCCAAATGTTCCCGTCCATTCCCGCAATTCATTCCTTGGCTTTGAAATAAATGTTTGCTTTCAGGTGTTTCCCCATAAAAGAGTCCTTGGAAAACGAACCTTCAGGTTTTTATGAGCTAAGGTCTTGGTGCAGAATCTTTCAAAAGCATTCAGAAATTAATGTCAGGGCTTGGGGAAGGGACCTGCGGAGAGGGCCACCAGGAGAGAGGGGTGGGGTGAGCAGGAGGAAGGCAGGCAAGGTGGCCTCCCAGAGACCACTTTCTCAAATCTGGTCAAGCACGAACACCATGCTAACTACTCATGAAGGCTGCAGGGGTCACAGAAAAAGATCAAGTCTCTGACCATGTGTGTTTACAACTTGCAGAAAAGATTGTGGCCGGCACCATCAGCGGGTGTGAGCAGCAGCTGCTTCCCCAATTGCCCCTCAGGAGCAAGGGGAGGAGGAGAAGCCCTGATGGGCGATCGGGCAGCAGTTGCCACTCTCACCTGCTGACAGCACTAAGTGATCAGGACCAGTGCCTGGTGCCGGCAGTGGTTGCAAGTGGTGGTTACCGGCCCGATCGCTCCTCAGGAGCAGGGGGAAGTAGAGAAGCCCTGAGGGGCAATTAGGGCCAGCAGCTGCTGCTCTCACCTGCTGGGCACCAAGCAATTGTGTGAGAGCAAAGGATTTTCAGTAACCACCAGAGGCTCGCCCTGATGACAGCAACCAGGACCCTGCCTTGATCTAGTGCCCTCACTCACCTGCTCTACCATCCCACCACAGCCAACACCCACCATGTTCTGTGGGTGTTGTGGACACCTGCCATGTTCCATGCATACCCTCTAGTTGTCAGCGTACATCATAGCAACTGGTTGTTTGGTTGTTCCCCTGTTCGGTCTATTTGCATATTAGCCTTTTATTATATAGGATATATCTTACATAAATGCTATGATAGCTGGAGCATTATTTCGACTTGTATCTCCCCACCTCCCACCCCTGTGTTGTACCAAGGTTCCAGAGTCATACAAAACAGAACCTTCCCTTTGGCCCCCTCTGGCCATTCATCTTCTCCTCCAGTCATTACATTATCCAAAAAAACACAGAAATTATTATATCATTTTTTGGGCAAGGGAGTCTTTGCAGAAGAACCTGATGACTAAAGTGACTCCTTTAGGCACGTGAGACAACATATGTGTCCTGTCCCTCCCTAAGAAAGAAGTGAAGTTATGGACAACATCCCCTCCCATAGAACCTGTGTGTGTCTTGGGGCATCTCCCTGGAGCCCCTCTTCAGAGCTTCTGCCTCTTTTGCCATCCTCCCTGAGTAATAAGACCATCAAGTTGCAGGGCAGACAATTTCTGCTTTAACATTATAATGCAAAGCTGGCTGCCTTCTTGGAATGGGAGAGTAAGAATGAAATACAAATAAATATCTCAATAAATTTTTCTTCTATAAATGAATGAATAGATGGATGGATGGATGGATGAAAGGATCAGATAGGGCATTAGTCAGGGTTCCCAGAAAAACAGGAATGTGTGTGTGTGTGTGTATGTGTGTGTGTGTGTGTGTGTGTGTGTGTGTGAGAGAGAGAGAGAGAGAGAGAGAGAGAGAGAGAGAGAGAGAGAGAGAGAATATAGTTTAAGTAATTGACTAAAACAATACTGGAGGCTTGGTAATTTGCAGAGGCCAGCAGGCTGGAGACCCAGGGAAGAATTGCAGTTGGATCTAAAGGCAGTTTACTGACAGATTCCTTCTCCTTCCAGGAAGGTCAATCTTTGTTTCATTAAGGCCTTCAACTGATTATATAAGGCCCACCCACATTGTGGAGGTTAATTTGTTTTACTGGAAGTCTACCAGTTTAAATGTCAGTCTCATACCAAAAAAACATCTTCACAAGACTTCCAGAGTAATCTTTTACCAAATTTCTGTGCACCATGACCCAATCATGTTACTACATAAAATTAGCCATCACAGGTAGGTAGGTAGACAGATGTGCAGCACATTGTAGACAGAAAATAGAGATACAGATGATAGATCTATATGGTCTCTGGAAGGATACACTCCTAAGTGATTACTGTAGGGAGAAGTAGCTATATATCTCTTGTTTATATTTTTCACAATAGAATGTACTCTTATTTGTGGGGGTGTGTTTAGGATGTTTTGTTTTTTTTAAGAATAAAGATTCTGGATGGAAAAAAAGGGAAAAGAATGCTATCTCTGCCTTCACTGCTGTCAGAGGACTCTGCATCCTCCATCCTCTGCACCCTCTGCAGAAGAGGGTCAGCATTGCTACCAGCAGATGCCAGGCAAGTGTGAGGCACCAGGTACAAACAAGCCAGCCCTAAATTCATGGGATCTACATTCATTTCATCCTTTTTTTTTCTTTTATTAAAATAGGTTTTTATAATTTATTTCAGAGAAAGGAAGGGAGCGAGGGAAAGAGATAGAAACATCAATGATGACAGAGAACCATTAATCATTCACCCTGCACACCCCCTCTGGGGATTGAGTCCACAACCCAGGTATATGCCCTGACCAATAATTGAACCTTGACTTCCTGGTTCATGGGTCAATGCTCAACTACTGAGCTACACTGACTGGGCATCATTCCACCCTAAAACAACTTAAGAAGGTAGGTATTAATACTCTGGTTTTTGCAGATGAAAAAAACCTGGGGATATATATATATATATATATATATATATATATATATATATATATATCCATCCCTAGGTCACACATGCTCCAGAACCTTTATTTATCAATCCTCAAATCTCATGTTCTTTGTGGGACGAACACCAGACTTTCTTTACAAAGGGAATCTATGTCTCTTAGACATTAGCACCACAAGCATGTTGTACTTTTTTCTGAGAGATTCCCATTTCCCTCCAGCAGCCCAGATAAACTTGCCGCTGCCTGAGCACCCTGGCCACTCTGGCAGGGGCTCCATGATAGGCGTGCCAAATGCAAATAAAGTTCGAAGGATGGGCACAGCCAGAAAGCACCAGAGCTTTCTATCCAGCTTCCAGACTTATTATTTCTTATTATTTCTCGAGAGCATCCACTGCTCTTTTAAACACAAGGGGCCTATTTTGTGAGCTGCTCAATGGTCTATTTTAAACTCATGGGCTGTGTTTGTTTACGTTCAATCCCAGGCCTTGCCCTCTGCAGAAAACCGTCCCTGGCATCGCGCAGAAAGCCAGTGGAGACTGCCATATCACCGTGTACAGCTTTCTCACTGGAAGAAAGGGGGTGGAAATCAAATATCTGCAGTTGTCCAATTCTGAGAAGGCCCTAGAGAAGAAAGATGGTGCCAAGCCGAGGAGCCTAAGAATTCCTGGGGCAGCAGTCAGTAGCATGTAGGTGCCGAAATGGAAGAGTGAATTCTCACACAGCAAGGAAAAGAATAGATGTGCCCATTTATTTAATAAATACTTACTAAACACCAACTATCATATATACTAGCATAGTTCTAGGCTCTAGAGTAAAACAATGAACAAAACAAAGAAACTCCTCTGAAAACTGACATTCTGGTGGGGGGAAGGAGACAATAAATAATAACCAATAATATGCCCTTACATATGTTATATTAGCAATGTTAATAACTAATTATCATATTAGAGAAACAACAGGTGCTTTACAGAGAAACTCAAGACCTTTCCTAGCGAGGCCCAGCCCCGAATGTGACATTGGCCAATCATTCCTACATTACGACATCTGAACTCTTAACAACGTTGGTCTGGTTTTATCACCTTCTCAGTCCTCCTCATCACCTTGGCCAGAATCTCTCCTCTCTAAGGCTAGGCTGCAGAAAGACTAGGAAGGAGGCCAGGCTGGTTTTCCGAGCTCTCCAGCTGCCCCCCTGGCCTTTTCCTGGCCTCAGAACTGCAAAACAACACACTGACACCCAGCAGGCTCTAGGCAGGACCTCTCAGGTCAGGGAGAAGCAGTTTTATGTAAACAGGTGCTTACAACTGAGTGGACTCTGACTTGCCTCTGAATAGAATATGCTTTGTAAATGCAAAGCCCCCTCTCTTGCAAGGGCAATGCTTCACCCAAAAGCCACCACTGGTGGTGGGAGAATGTGAAGATATTTGGAGCCAAGAGGCTTCTGGGCACTCTGCGGGGATCTTATAAATCTCCATCTCTGTCCCCACGTCTGCCCCTTACAACCTTCACTTGCCACATTTCAGGAGCAAGTCTTATTTTCCAAGGAACCAACAATCATTATATAAAATGGAATAAGGTTAGGGGAAAGGAGGCAACAGAGACAGACAGACAGACATCAAGAAACTTCACATCTGAGCAAGACATTTTTTAAGGAGAACTTTGAAGCCCTTGGGGAGAAGTGGTCCATTGTAGATCCAATCCAATGATCTACGTAAAGAAAACATGCTGCAGTGATGCTTTTGACAAGACCTGTGATTGGTTTGACAATTCATTAATGAATGGACCTGGAATTGCACACCGCTTTGGCTCTAGAAAAAGCATATGATTGCAGCACGAGTGGTGGCAAATGCTGTAATTAAAGAGGCAAAACAGGGCTCTTTACACACCCATTTTTAGTGCTTGGAACTTACTAAAACTTTCAGAAGTACCATCTGCAGGTGATAAGCCTCAGAAGGCTTTCCTCCATCCAGGACATTATAAAACAATTTATAGAGCAGGATTGGGGCAGGGAAGGAGAGCTTCCAAATCATTATAATGGCAGGGGGCGGGGGGGCGGGGGGGGAGAGGAACCTACCTTGCCCAGTAAAAAAGTGAAAGAAGGATGACCACATCTCTGTAAATTGGGCCCGCATACCTAGCTGGATCTCAAGAATTAGGGCAACATGTTGGTTTGCATTCGAAGGTGACGCTTGGAAATTATATCATAGCTCTGAAAGACTGCATCTGAATAGCTGATCACTGTAAGATTGGGTCTGTCCTGTGATGCTGGGTTTACAGTGGTTTCTACTGAGTCATTAAAAAATAAAATAACTATAATCGTATCAAAGACAAAAACACCATCATGAATATATAGCACACCTTCCCCACCGAGACATCAAAGTAAAATTGCCCGGATACAGCCGGCATCTCTGAGTTAAGAGGACGGGGAGGAAATGGTCCTGGTTTTCCAGGTGGGAACTGGAAGGTAATGAGGCACAGAGAGGTTAGGTGAGCTGCCCAGGGGGGAGGAGCAGGTCAGCCACCAACTCAGGATAAAAACTAGCGCTCCTGATTCCCTATTCAGTGCTCATTCTCCTAAGACCACCGTGCCGCGGAGATGTCAAACACATTATGCAAGAATATCAGGAGTCTGTGTTGAGGCAGAAAAGACTTGGCTTCCAGTGAATAGAATTATTAGTACACGCACAAAAATGATCTCCCCAGCTGAGTGCACACTCTGGAGACAGGCCTGGGATACCAAGACCCCCTTCCAAAAAATCAGCATTCCCCCTTTAAACACCGGTGAATAGTGAAGCCTCTCACCCACATCCTTTCCAGACACATGATTAACTGCCAGCTTGAAGGAACCTCCAACATACGTCATGCCCACTACGGGGCACAGGAACTGGGGCCTTGATGCTGGACACGTCTATCTGATTCATCTCATTTTTGCCCTTTTCTTGATAAAATGATAAAATGGTGGGGAATGTGAAACAGAAAAAGAATTTCTTATTTTATATCTGCAAATCCACACCAACAATATAAGACTAAAATTTCTTTTTTTTTTAATATATATTTTATTGATTTTTTTACAGAGAGGAAGGGAGAGAGATAGAGAGCTAGAAACATCAATGAGAAAGAAACATCGACCAGCTGCCTCCTGCACATCCACAACCAATGTACATGCCCTTGACCGGAATCGAACCTGGGACCTTTCAGTCCGCAGACCGACGCTCTATCCACTGAGCCAAACCGGTTTCGGCAAGACTAAAATTTCTGACCAAGCCAGGCTCTGAACATCTAATTCCTAGCATCCATGCCCTTTGGCCCTCCTCTGAAAGGCAATCTAAAGGACACTGGGATGTGGGCCCTGGGTGTGCAAACTGCACATGTGCATGGGCACACATCCCACAGATCATTACTTCCTGTAACTGTTTAAGGAGACATTTGCAATACTGAGCTAAAAGATAACTTCATGAAATCATCGACTCCCTCTGCCCAGGGAGGAACACGGAGAAGGTCATGGTTAGCATCTCTGGCTTGAGCCAATCTGGAGAAACACGTTTAAAGATCTCTAAAGAGATGAACTGGAGCCTTCCTCAGTCCCCCTTGGGAGAGCTTAACCACTTCATCTAAGGAAGTTCTCCTTTAAGAAGAACTTACTTATTTTAAAGCTGTGGCTTAAACCAGCTATATCTTATCATTCTCAGAAGCCTCTTTTTTTGGGGTGGGGGAGAAGCAAATTCCAATTTTTCTCAAGAGTACTATAGCAACCAAGGACCGCTGAGTCATTAGAGGAGAGCATGCAGATTTATGTAAAAATCATAGATAAGGATCTTTTACTACAATCTATACTCCTATTTCTACTTTAAGTTGATACCAACTTTAAATTACCACACTCATGAGAATCCTTTGGTTACTTCTGCCTAAAATGACCAGTTCAAACCAAAATTAAGAATTTAGTATGGCTGCAGAGCTTGGGGAATTCTATTCCAGCACGAATCAGAATTTCTGGTGTATGTCCGGGTAAAACTAAAGATTTTAAAATTTAAGGTTCAATTAACACTTTGCTAAGGCCACTAAAATATCCAGTATACATCCCTACTGTACGCCCCCCCCCCACACACACACACACACACACACACACCAGCGTCATGTCCTTGTTTCAAGCATCAGGAAATCTGGGCTTTCGATCCTAGAATAACCATTAATTTGTTGGCAACCCTGGGGAAAATCACCTCTCTGAACTCGTTTTTCACCTGAGAAATAAAGGTAGCAGAATAGGTGAATTCACTGGGAACTAAAACATATAAGATTATTCTTAAGAAGGTTGTGATTATGAATTAAGGTAAAGCATGCACCCTGGCCAGTATCCTCAATGGTTAAACCATTGTCCCATGCACCCAACGTCTGTGGGTTCAATCCCCAGTCAGTACATATGCATGAGGCAACCAGTCAACTGATCGATTTCTTTCTCACATCAATGTTTCTCTCTCTTTCTCTCCCTCTCCCTTCCTCTCTCTCTCGAATCAATGAAAAAAACATATGCTCAGGTGATGTTTGAAAAAAAAAAAAAAAAAAAGATAAATCATGAGAACTCCTTAGCTCAACACCAGTACACAGGAAGTGTTCAATAAATGTACCCCATAATTATCAGTTAGCAATATGCACAGTCTGGGCTCAACTTGAAACAGAACTTTCAGCCCCATCCCATTAGGGTCTTACAAGGATGAGCCCCAAAATCAAACAGTGAGCAAACTCACATTAATTGTAGAAAACTACACCCATCAGTGAGCCTGTGAAGCGTTAGAACCATGGGGACGGCATAAAGAGAAGCACAACGTGCCCCGCTCAAGTCATTAATTCGGGCTGTTCCCTTGTGGCAAGGCCGCATTACCCCAGTCGACCTATCCCACATCTTAATTGCTTGATTGATAAGCTTTTCACGTATCCAAGACCTACTCTACCACCTTAAGTACTTCATGTCACTCTCTCCATCTCCTCTCAATTTCTTCTCCTGCACACACAGGAAGCCTCCCTTGCAG
The DNA here is from genome assembly GCF_964339955.1 of Pipistrellus hanaki. Taxonomy (NCBI): domain Eukaryota; kingdom Metazoa; phylum Chordata; class Mammalia; order Chiroptera; family Vespertilionidae; genus Pipistrellus; species Pipistrellus hanaki. The sequence continues at coordinate 30,675,212 of NC_140514.1, forward strand.
GTAGATGGGTTGGGGCTACCATGTGCCAGAGCTCTGGCCAGTAGAGGGGTGGTGGTGGTATGCTACTTTTCAGATCCAGTCCTTCAAGGCACCCATGTGATACTCCAACCCATGTTTTCCCTTCAACCGTACCTGTGGAGGCCATGTGGGGAGATGACAAAGCTATTGGGCAGAAGCCACCCAGGTCCCACACAAAGGAGAGCCACCTTGAAAAGCTGTCCAGCCCATTCCGGACTTCACAAAAGCAAGAAATAAACTGGCACACCATTTTGCCACAGCCATGCCAGGGCTTGTTCCTGTAGCATAGCTTACCGCATCCTAAGTAATAAAGATATGAACCACCAACATATTAAGGGAATGACATTTGTTAATTTGATGTCTATCAAATTCCACCTTAAAATCCATTATTTGGTCATAAAATCAGTTCAGTGATTTGCAAGCACCATGTTCAATGGAAATAGAATAGAAAATACTAGCATATAGTAAATAAAATTTGTTTCATAAAATGTTTTTTTCAGGTTTATAAGTGCATGTGTGGAGTTATGTGTGCCAGGTCATTAGGCAAACTGGAGTTCTTACTATAGTTCATGTTCAAAAATACTGAAAACTACAGTGATCTCATGAGATAGGTACTCTCCCCACTCCACAGCGAAGGCACCATTCAGAAGGTCTAAGTGACTTTGAAAAGTCACACAGCCACTAAATGGTGGCATTGGGCATTTGGGCCCAAGTGGTTGTGCCCCGAGCTCTGGTGCCGGTTGGGTCTGCATCACAGCTGGGCATCCGGCAGCCACCACCCACAGCCAATCAGCCAGCCTCCTCCTGGGGCTCCTCAGCATGTAGCTTCCAACCTTACGTGGCCCTTCACATCTTTTTAGGAGCCTTGTGTGAGAATTTCAATGCTTCTACCAGCGGCTATTTTACACAGATCTGTATAAAAAAAAAATTAAACAAATGTCTTGGTCTATCTGTAAAATATTGTAGGTCAGTTTGCATCTGATTTCTCCCCAGTGGAGTTTCAAACATCATAGAAGGAGAATCCAGAGAGAAAGGTTAGATGATTCCAGGCTAATCATGGCAAAGGGGATTCTGATATTTATAAATCATGAGCGTCAGATGGGAAAAGACAAAACAGAACCTGTTGTTTGAAGACTGGATGGGGTAAAATAGAAAAACTTGAACAAGACCTATCCATCCCACTATTCTCAAGGATTTCTTAAGTGTATCTGTGGACAATTCAAAACTAAAATATGGATACTGCCGAAACTCGTTTGGCTCAGTGGATAGAGCGTCAGTCTGTGGACTGAAAGGTCCCAGGTTTGATTCAGGTCAAGGACACGTACATTGGTTGCGGGCACATCCCCAGTAGGGCGTGTGCAGGAGGCAGCTGGTTGGTGTTTCTATCCCTCTCTCTTCCTCTCTGTAGAAAATCAATAAAATATATTTTATAAATAAATAAATAAATAAATAAATAAATAAATAAATAAATAAATAAATAATAAAAAAAAATACGGATACTGCAGATCTTGAAAATGAGTTTTAAATGTTCCTGGGAGCTTTGCCCCTCATATCAACCTATGTGGTTATCAATTTGGCTCTTACGATGGTCAGGCCTTGATTCTTTGAGGAACATGAACATATGCTGTCAAATTCAGGAGCTGTGGGTGAACACAGGCAGGTGCCCTGGTTGCGCATCGGAGGAGAGCAGGGGCAGCTCCTACAGGCGCTCGGACAACTAGAGCATGAAGAAGACCAACAACTTCAGACTGGACTTGGACTGAGCAGAAAGCATGAAACAGTCAAGTTCATCTCCAGTCCCTAAGGCAAGAATTCGAAAGGAGCTTGGGAGGGCATGGGGTCTTGGCCAGCAGCCTCTCAGGGAGAAAGGTCTATGCTCAGTAGGTGGTAGAGTACAGGATCTCTGGCCATTTAGAGCCCCCTGACTCCGGGCAGCCAAGCCTAATACCCAAAGGTGGCAGGTAGCAAAATGAACAGAATTCTAAGAGCGTTTCTCACCCACTCTCACTGGAATCTATTCTGTTCCACCACAGCCTTACCAGAACAGCTGCCGGAGACTGACCTTTTTGCATCCCTGGGGGTCCCCTGAAGAGACACAGTCATAAAAGCTTAACAAGACCTACACCCTGCGCAGGCAGCTCCACCCTGAAACCCACAGAACAGGCATGCAGGGACTCAGACTCCCAGCCCATCTCCGGCTGACAGTGTGTTCCTTGAGGCAGGATCTTTCGCATTGAATATGTCCAGCTCAAATAGTCCATCAAAAACGTTTGGGCCCCATCTGAGTTCACACATTCTGGCATGGCCTTGCCCACACCCCTCCCCATCCACCCCCAAGAAATAAAGGCCTGATGTTCCCTCTCTTCTTCCCTGTCTCTTTAGGAAAGAAAGAGGTTACTCACTAGCCTAACAAGTATATTTGAACATTGCAGCTGACTGACATAGTACATTCGTGTCATGTTTTTTCATGATAGATAATATTTCAGAGACACAGTCCTGAATGGAAGAGGGGGAAAAAATATTAGAAAAACAATTTCTGTTCGGAAACTCAGCTGCCTGTCTTTCAGCTATTCCTCCGATAGAGAAAACACGCTCAGAATTCCGTCAGGCGGGCCACAAAGCCAGCCAGGGACTGTGCACAGAAGGACTCTGTGTGTAACTTACACCTAATGTGGGAAACTCCAGTCATGGTCCTGCACCTTTAAATCTCATTAAGCCCCTTCTGGGTATCAAAGGTGGGCCAGTCATGCCATTTCCTGAGTCCTGTCAAGTACAGGTTACAGGAAATTGACAAAAGAGCTTCCATTAGTCTAGCCAAAATTCACATGGCCCTATTATTAAGATGCTGCCGAGTTTGATCACCCTCTTAATCTATCAAAACTGCAAAAAAAAGATAATCTCTTAAAAGCTTCTCCCTTCCCCACCCTTCCAACCCCCGAGTCCTTTTCTTTGTTGCTCAAATCAAGGTAAGTTGATTTTGTGCAAAGTTTGGAGGGGAAGCAGGCTGGTAGCTGGTAGTGAACAAAAAACAAACACGAGACTTTTCTACCTGGAAACCGTTCCCTTTGATTCAAGACTGAATGTCACCACTTTGTAAACAAACACGATGATTAAAAAATGCTGCCTTTCTTTTTTTTTTTCTTTTTTCTTTTTTTCTCTTTTAGCCCAGAGTCTTCTCACAGTACCTGGCACACTCAAAAACCCCATTAGGCACACCAGAAGAATACTCACAGGGATTATGTGCTCTCTGCGGGTTTTGTTTTATAAGCCAGGGGCCATTCAGAGAAAAGAGAGCCTCCCATCCAGGTGTCCCTGCTTGGCAAAAGAATGGCCACAGATTGATGTGATCCGCAGGTAAAGGACATTATCGTCCTCGGACCTCCGGCAGGCACGCTGCCAGGCGAGCTCCGAGAGGCCTTGAAGAGCAGAGCAAGACACACCCTCAGACATCTCCCCAAAAAGGGCTTTTATTCCAGGACCAGGCTGGAAGGCAGGTGCTCCACAAACACCCCCCAACCCCTCACCCACTCCCATCCCCGCCAAAGCTGAATGAGCGAGGAGCTGAATGGGTGTGCAAGATGGACTGCCTGCATTATTGATTTAAGACGGCCAGCTGATGGTACACTGTGCCTCCTTTTATTTCTTTCTACAAGGTACATCTTTTTCTAAACTGAATTGTCTTTGATTTAAAAGCCGGGGTGTCTCTCCCCCCCCCCACAACCCGACTCCCCCACAAAGACACTGAATCCCATCTCAACACAGCTGCTCAAAGGCAGCCTGGTGACTGTTACCTACTGAGGTGAGCTTTTGTGCTGCCGGAGGGGAGACAAGGCCCATGCTGGGAACATAATTTTTTATCATCCCTGTTTAAATACACTGCCTGTCAGCCAGAGAAGTTTGAAGAACATTATAATTACGGAACATATCCCTGCTCTATCATCAGTATTGTTTGTTACAGTGGCCCAAATGGTGATAACGGTTTCAATATGTAATCTGTGGGATTTACCAACACCCATTTCACATGTGCGCTTAGGAAAAAACACGGGGAAGAAGAAAGGGGACCACACATGCTCAGTGGCATGTTTTAACACTGGACAATCCTCCCTGCGATGGCAATGATGTCAGTAAAGTAATAATGAAATGTCCCCCAAAATTTCAGTAATAATGAAGTGACCTCCAAAATAGAAACCCCCTGGCCTAGAGAAGTGGGTCAGAGCTCACTGGGTTCATTAGATGACTGACTACTGCCTCGATTTCACCTTCACCTGATGTGGGATCTTGCAGGGCTCCATCTGACAGGCATGCTTCCCCAATTACCTTCAAACTTCAAGCTGTGTGTGTGTGTGTGTGTGTGTGTGTGTCTGCATAGGTATGTATCTGTGTGTTGTTAAAGGCAAAAGTAAGACAGCCCCCGGAGCTATCTAATGGGAGAGATAGGACAGACTATGCCATGCCAACTGGGTACTTTACCTGGTTGGCTTTGAAACTCCTTCACCCTCAAAGAGACAGACTAAGTCTGAATTTCAAAAGAGGCCCCCCCTATACACCCTCAGCTTTCCCTTTACTTTGAAAATGGATTAGCAAACCAACCCATCCAACATGTCCCCACACCTGGATCAGCGTCCTTCAGACCCACCTCCTACAGGGCGCCCTAGCTTTGTCAACAGGATCCTCTGCCAGCATTGCAGGTCCTGGAAGATAAACTGGACAGAACGGGCTGCCTTCCTGGGGCCCTTGTGAGCCACCACAGAGAGGCCAGCTCCAGGGAGAGACAAAGTCCGCCTTCAATGGCTTCCTTATCCTTTCCTTTTAGGCAGCCATCCCATACTACCACCACCTAGCCCCGCCTTGTAATTCAGCCGCCCTCTTATTTATAATCTCCCAAGTCCCACTGGGAATTCCTACCACTTCCCCCTTTTCTCCTGCCCCTTCTCCTTCTCTGAGGGCACTCCCCAGCCTCCCGCTCCATCAATTTAGGTCCTATCAGGTCCCCTCCAGTTCCCCCACGCTCTGTGCCCTGACACCAGGATCTCCTCTTTGACACCTGGTCTTTGCCTGCTTTGGTGGAATTACAGAATTTTAGAGTAGGAGACAGCCTTACACATCACCTAGGGCAGCAGCCTACAATTCTTCCGTTGAAGAATCCAAAGTGGAGACTCGGGTTTCCCAACCTTCAGGCCAGAGATCTTGCCCTTGGCCATTAGCCTAATAAGCCTCTGGACAGCAAGGTCCCAGCAGGATGGCTCTCCGCCTTCTCTCCTGGGAGCTCCTGGATGCCCCTCCCTGCAGAGGAGTGCAACCGCTCTGGTGGGCGAAATCCCAGCTGCCATATTGATTAGGGCGAGCTGGCTGCTCTGAAGCTGTACATTCCCTTTTTATCATTTCCGCAGAAAAAGCTTTCTCTGAGTCAGGACTTACATACCAGTCTGCGCCACAGCCCCTGCTCTGGGGAGCCCACAGTGGCCCTCACTTCCTTTCAAGTCTGACATTAACTTGACCCAATTCTCGGAGTTTGAGATCACATTTTTTTTTTCGTTTGAACAAGGCCAGGAGTGGCCACTGAAACTTGGTAGAGGGGTTGTGTGAAAGCACACAGGCAGGCATGCAGCGTGGTTTAATTCAGGGGTTCCATCAGTGAGGGTGGACAGGAAAGGCTCCATGGAGGAAAGAGGATTTAAAATGAGCCTTAAAAGACCATGTACTGAGTAGGGGATGGGAGGAGACAGTCACAGGAGTGAGATCCAAGATGGCAGGAAGCAGTGAAGCAGGGCTGAATATGAACTACAAATGGTCCTCAAAAACAGCGCCTATGATGGCTGCTGGTGATGCAGTCAGTTTTCCACCATTGCCTGGGTGCATGGGAGGAGGGGGGGAAGGAGAGGGTGGGCAAGAAGAGAAGGGTGGAAGGTAGAAAGAAGGTGGGAGGTCAGAGCCATCAAATGCTACTCCGGAAGCCAAAGGCAGAGGCCAATCAGAAAACTGCTGCTGAGTGTTGGGAAGGGCCCTGGGGACATTTTCCCTGCCTGTGTCCCCTCTCTGCCAGCACCCGCCACAGAAGGGATGATGAAATATTAATTCTATCTGATCGGGGGCCACCCAGGCAGGATCATGTCACATGATACTTTAATGACCACAATCCAGGCAACACAGTCTGGCTGTGAAGGAGGAACTTCTCTCCAGGCCCAAGTCCAAGAGGTGCTCAGGTTACAGGAAGGAACAGGAAGTGGGGCTCAGTAACTGAGCATGGGACCCCACGTAGGTTCCACGGCCCCCTGTCCACGCAGGATAGAAAGGCAGCCACCACTTTCCACTGTGCTCCTCGTCAAAGCTAAAGTGAGCTGTTCTTCAGCGCGTAGTGTCACTCCAGAACTAATAAAATGTGAAAGTCTAATTGTATTAGCAATTTCCCATCATCTTCTATTAATATGTATCATATTGGTATCCATTCTCACTAATGTGACATGAAAGGCAGTAATGTGATTACTATTTTAGTGAAAACAAATGCTAATGTGATTAAATGTTGACCACGTAGGTGGGGAGATACGACAACCAGTGGGTATTTGGGACTTACTTCCTCTAGAAGGAAGGAAGCAGGTGGAAGAAGAGGGAGGCATCCATGAGAATCAGGAAAAAGTGTTGTAAGAATGCCATGGAAATCCATGTCCAAAAGGTTTCTTCTCTGGGACAATGCCTGGCACCCTGTCAGTTAACAGGGCACAGCGGGAAGCAGTACAATACAGAAGTACAACGTGGTTGTTGACATCAGAGCGATCAGCTTCATATTCTGGAATTTTTTAGCTGGGAAAATTGGGGCAAGTTGATTTCTTTAAGCCTAGTTTCAGTGTTTCAATAAATGCAATAATAACAGCACCAAGCTCAGAGGTTCTCATTAGAATTCAATGAAACCATGCTTGTAAAGTACCTAGTGCCATGTCCAGCATGTAGTCAATGCTCACTAAATATTAGAAATTACTGTGGGGGGGAGGGGATAGATGCCGAATAGTCTGAAGCGTTTTGTCCAATGATGTTAGCTCATGTTCAGCATGGAGCCCTTTGGAGTATGCCTTTGTTGTCCTGGAAAAGTCTACCTTCTTTGGAAATACTACATTGAAACTACAAGAAAGGAAAACATGAGAAATGGAAAATAAACCTAACCACAAACCCTTCTGAATGCTGTTCACTGCTGAGCTAACAATGGGTGCGATTTTAGGCTTAAATTTCCAAACAAATCAAGTACCATTTTGAATCCAAACAGACCAAGCGCTGTTTTGAAGTGGAAAAGATATGGTTATTATTGTTGTTGTTTTCATCTAGTCTTCTTGCCTCGCTCAGAAGTGAAAACCCAAAAGCCCTTTTCTGTGCCCACCAGGAAACAAAAGAGGTACCTGTCTAGAGACTTGGCCATTGCCAAAGGCACAGGGGTGTGGACTGGCCACCAAGTACCTCTGGCCCAGGCTCCTAACCAGCGGAGAGGTAGGTACTCCAAGGGAGAGGTGGCAGAAAGGCCTTTAAGAAGCTCTTCCCTGCCATGGTTCCTGGAAGAGGAAAGCCACGGGGAGGGAGAGAATCAGAGGGCCTCTTGCTGTTGTTTCCCAGCAGGATCAGTGCAAGACAATCTAGATTCTGACTACCAACGGTGCCGAGCAATTTCTGCCCGGAGTGGCAGCAGCCTACGTCCAAGTTCACTTCTGACTACAAGAGCCTCTGGCTCTACAACACTCCTCTGAGAGAACCAAACCACTCAACCATCAACTTGGACCTCTAGCAAGCAACACACAGGTCTTCCATCTCCCAGCAACCCTAAAACAGAACTATCCCTTGGATATTGGGAAAGTGCATCCATGAAATGATAACCGGCTTATCCAAGGTACCTAGTGCCCTTTGATGCCCCAGGACACACCAAAAATATATACTAACTCTGAGAGTTACTATGAATCCCATACATAGAGAAGGAAGCTGAGATTCAGAGAAATTAACTGACTTGTCAAAGGCCAATAGCCAGTAAGAAGCAGAACAAAAACTAGAATGCATGGGGGAGGTAAGGGCAGAGGGTAGAGTGGGGACCAGGTGGAGGGGAGCTATGGGGGGGGGGGAGAAAGAGAAACAATTGTAATAATGTGAACAATAAAGATTTATTTTAATTAATTAATTAATTAATTTAAAAAATAAAAAACTAGAATGCAGCCTGAAGCTAAGTCCACCTGCCTCTGAGGGGACATGTCTTTTCCTGCCAAAGTTACTAGAAGCTCACTGAGGGCAGGAACTGCCTTTTACCAAATCCAGTAAAAGTAGGAGCTCTGGGTTTGATCCCTGCCTCTGGCTCTCACCAACTCTGTGAACCTGAGCTGTTAGCTGACCTCTCTGAGCAGAGTAGCCATGTAATTTATAGTCCAGACCAGGAAGCATCTGAGACTGAAAGGGAGAACTAATCAGACAGGAGGCTGGGACAACAGACAAACCAGGACTGTCCTAAGGAAATGGAAACCTGTTCCCTCTGAGCCTTGAACACGTTTGCAAAGTCAGGAGGTTGGATGAAACCTCAAGTTCAATTCTAGGACTGAAAATTTGGATTCTGTAAGCATAGTGAGGCTGGGAGGAGGGCGGGAGGGGTATAATACTTATCTAGACTAGACAGCTAACTAGGAATACAAAACAGTGAATATTGGAGGTGAAATGAGTGCACAGAAAAGAAATGCGATGAGTGCATTTGTCCGTGTATTAAATAAATTCTGAAAAACACTACAAAACACATAAAAGGAAAGCCATCTGTAACCTCACTGACTAGAGCTGTTTTTGGAGTTTGGTGTATTTTCTTTTCTGATTTGTACCTATGTTTAAATAACATAGCTATATATAAACACACTTTTTTTTTAATCAAAAAGTGAGTGATCATACTCTGCTTGTCAGCCTGCGTTATGCTTATTATCAAGTTGTGATATCAAGATTTTTTTAAGAAGGTAATAGCTACAAAATATTCCACGGCGTGGTTAAAATTATATATCTCACCATTTCCCCTGGATATTTAAGTTGCTACCAAGTATTTCACAAACCAACTATTAAGGATGTTATAATACATATGTCCTTATACAGATCCAATAATTCTGCTATTAATTTATTCTTAGGTGTTAGATAAGAGCATTTTAAATTCTAAGAAATCCAGCCAAAATCCTCACCACCTTTTTGGCTCTGCCAAAATTACCTATTGCCACCAACACTACATGAGTATGCCCATTTCCTGGCTTGCTTGCCAGCATCCAATTGTTTTCATTTTTGCATATCTCCTAGGTGGAAAAAAATATGTATGTTTAACATTAATAACTAGGGAGGCCATGTATCTCCTCTTTTTCTTTTTAAATGTATATTTATTGTTAAAAGTATTATGCATATCCTCTTTTTTCCCCCCCATTGACCCCCTCCAGCTCACCCCCCCCCCATGTTTATCAGCCTAATATATATTTTTTTTGGGGGGGGGGGGGTGATAAATTTTTTTTTTTTTAATAAATTGCTTGTTCAAACTTTTGCCCATTTTTCTATGGGTTTGTGTGTGTGTTTTTTTACTTTCTGCTTTCCAACATCTCTTTGTATATTAAGAATATTAATACTTTACATGTGATGTATGTATTTTCTCCCAGTTGGTCATTCGTCTGATAAATGTGTTTATATTGTATTTTGTCTTTCATTGAGCCCTATGTTTCCATTGTTTTTTCTCTAAGGAAGGCCTCTGGGGTTCCTGACTTCCTTCCTCTGACTGGCATTCCACCCACCACACACAAGTTTATTAGAATATTACCCACATAAGTCCCAGAACTAGAGTCCTCGAGAGTCCTACAGAAAGAGTGCTGGGTGGGAGCCAGGCCTCACCTGCCCTATGGGATTGCTGGGCAAGGTAGCTCCTACTTTTCTCCCTAAAGGCCCCTAAGGGCAGAGAAGAGTGGATCCATACTGCCAGTGACCTGGGAAGTAGGCCAGAATTCCAGTGAAAGGAAAACAGTTCTTAGAAACCCTATATTTCATCTTAAGAATTCTTTAGAATTTAGAATTTTGTTTTCTACTCCATAATGTACTGGTAGTTATTTTACTGTAAAGCTAACATTTTGATTGCTTACTACATTATTTAGCTTCCTTAAAATCAGCCACCAGGTCAGTTGGGCAGGATGGGTATCTACATCAGAAACTGAACCCCAGTTTAACATGGTTATTAAAATCCAACCAACGCAGAGAAGAGGGACAGCGCCCAGGTAACAAGTTCTACAGGTTAAGAAACTTAAAGCTACTTTTAGGACCTGTCATCAGGGGAACCAGATTGGGAGGATAGAGTCTCAACTTCCAGAACCTCTTTGCTGATGCCTTCTTTTCCTCCTCCCTCCTGCCCTTCTTCCACAAATGTGTCTTAGTCCCTTTTCCTTCCTCCACTCACCCAGCCTTTCCACACCATCCCTAGAATCCTAGAGTTGCCCCCCAATTTCCCACATACTCTTGGCTGGGGCTGCTTTATTCCTGTCTGCTTTGGAGCCACAGATCACAGAGCTGCAATCAGCCATCCAAAAGGGCTGGGCAAGCAAAGCTTTTCTTCACTGAAAGTGTAAGCATAGAATATGGTATCTTCCCCTGGGACGGGTGCTACAGAGCTCTGAGGGCAGACGCTGCACCGAATGTCCAGGGGGATGTAGTTACCCTCAGTTTACCAGGAAGTAAAACAGGGTTCTTCAGAGAATTAAATAAGTTAATATAGCGTCCTTAAAAAAGTATTTGTCACAAAACAAGCACTCAACAAATGTTAGCTGTTGTCCATATCATATAAGAGCTCAGTCAGGTTGTCGATGAATGGTCCCTGTGCCACTGCTTCCAGCATAAGAATAAGCAGTCCCCTCCCAGGTGTTCCAAGGCAAGCAGGGATTGGAACTGAAGAGGGGGCAGAGGATGGTGCTAACCAAGCTGACATATTAGGGTAAGTAACCCGCTTGCATGTCACGTGGCACTTGCACTCTAGGCTGTTCCAAAAAAGATCATCAGGAGATCTCTGTCTTGATTCATGTCACTTCCAGCAAAACAGATTGAGATGAGAAGCGGTGACCGCCTCTGGAGGCCTGATATTTCAGGTGGATTTCCCTGGTGTATGTTCAGACCTCCTCAAAGTCTCACATGCCTTCTCTTGGGTTGATCCTGAAGTAGGACTCCCCCACACCTTTTATTCTCTCCTTTCAGTTCCTTCTGAAGCAGCGCTGTAATTTGCCACTGCTACACCGTTTTCATTCCAACTGCCCGTGGGGTCCAATTCCCAGCATGGCCCTCCCTCTTGCTAAATGACAAAAGATCAAAGCTTTCATAAAGCCACAATGAGAAGGAAAGAGAGATCAGGTTATCTGGGCCATTACTATACACAAATGCAGCCATGTGTGCACTCACTCAAATGTGTGTGTGCGCGCACACACACATGCATAAGCATGCACACCTCTGCCAGATTATAAATTGCAAAGCCAAACAAGCCATAAACTCTTATGAGGGATGAGGGGGTGAAAACCATGCCAGAGAGATAACAACCACAACGTCAAATTTCAGACGTGAGCAGTTTTTTCTGTGTGTGAGCTCCAAACCAAAGGCTTAGGATGGAAAAGCTGACAGCCCCTTCGAACTGAAGCAGCTCGACTGGGTGCCACTATAATAAAGCAAAATCAGTTATGTAAAGTGTAAAATTATCATTTGGAAATCACTCTCTCTGAATAATTCAATCATTGACTTTCACATCAAACAACCATTTCAACCACCCACACACACAGTTCAGTCTCACACTGGTCTTAAACTCTCTCTAATTATCAGCATTAACCTATCACATTACTATTTCATTCCTATTTCATCCTGGGGGAGGGGTCAGTAATTATGATAAATCATAATGAATGAGAAGACTTTCAGCTGTCCTTCCGCATGGTTTTCATAGTTCCCTTGATCTGACGGTGACAGGTCTGCCTTTGTCAAAGGGACAAGGACAGATAAGCAGCCTCCCCCTGGACAAATGCATTACAGATGCCAGTCAGGACAAGAAGGCCAAAGCACCCAGCTGTATATATGGCCGTCTCCCATGCCTACATCCCAGCTGAGCAGAGAAAGCTATTTGCCTCTCTGTCCTGTGGGTGGAATATTTAGGTTCATGTGAACAAGTTTCACCAACAGTTCTCATATTCCCCCTCAGAACAGCCATTACCCTATAATAATAATAACAATAATTTTTTTAAAAACATACTCATATACCCAAAGTTAACTACTTATCCCCTCAAAGAATAGCTTATTGAGCCACAGGAGGTGAGTCTCCTATTATATCCTTTTTTGGGGGGCCCTCTGGCCCTTGCCTTCATGAGCCCCAAGAAAATGGGTCTACATGAGAATGGATGTGGGATGAAATGTTTCATTTAGGGAGGCAGGGTTTCTTCCATTGCTGGGTGAGAGTCCAACATCCTAGTCTTCGGATCTGGGAGGTGTCCCCCACCTCCACCTGTTGCTCCTCCTCGTCTTTCAGATATTCTGATTTCCATTCATTTAGTAGTGAAGGGATTATCATTTTGAAAAAAGATAAAGATGTTTCTATACAAGCGTCCAATGGAACATGCAATAAGTGAGAAAGAAGAAAACAACCTAAATGTTAACCACAGTGTATAGGCCAAATAACTTGTGGCACGTCCATTCAATGGAATATATTTCAATCATTGAACATCATCGTGTGTGTGTGTGTGTGTGTGTGTGTGTGTGTGCCTGTGTGTGTGTGTGCGTGTGTGTGTATTAATAAATAATGGAAAGCTGTTATTAAGAGAAAAAAGTGAAATCAGGTGAATTGTATGAGAGTTTGTGAATAGGTTTGAATCTATTTTTTAGTATAGGGTGTACCCAAAAATTGTACACACACACTTTGAATAATTATAAAGGCAGTGTTTATTAAAATATGTTTCACTTTCAAAATTGAGCTGTCATCTGTTAAAGTGTGTGTACGTTTTTTGGGACACCCTGTATATAAGAAGGAGAACAAATTATGTTAAGTTATATTCAAAATTCTAATAATGGTTCTATCTGTCCGGGTAGTAGTATTACAGGTGACGTTACCTGTCATCTTCTAGTTTAGCTCCATCTGCATTTTCTAATTAGTCTATAAATTAGCAGATTAAGTCTTCCTGGAGTCACTAGTTCTGCCACAGAGGGATGTGACCTCGGGTAAGTTATTTAACATCCTGGTACCACCTCTGTTTCTTTATCTGTAAAACGGGGAAATGGTGATACAACCTCTCAGGATCACTGTGAGGATCCATTGGGTTCATTCTGTTAGTGTTTATACCAGTGGCTGGCACGCAGTAAACACTATGTGTTACCTATGACTAAGAATGTAATCTTATAGTTCTTGCATAATTTAAAAAAAAAAAACAAAAAAAAACCTGCAGGCCCCAAACCAGCTGTCAAATCTTAGGCACATCCGTATCTCTTTGGCATGCGTTTCCTCCATAGTGAAATGAGTGAATTGGATAGATGACCTCAAGCTCCGTTGTCCCCGTTCTGTGATGGCATAATTCAGCGGGGATGCTTCCAGTGGGCCCTGAATGTAGCACAGAGGGTAAAGGGACACTGCCAACCAGGCTGCAGCGGGGGCTGGTGGGAAGAGGGGGTGATGGGGCTCCTGGGATAGATCAGAGCAAGCATGTGTGCCGGGCTGCGGGGAGGGGGAGGCTGGGAGAACGACAGCCAAGGCGCAGCCTCGACGCTCAACTATGTGATTAAATGACTAGCTTCTCCTTCTCGCAAAGCCAGGCTCCAGCTCAGAGAACCTCAGGGACTATTTTAAAGAAAAGTTATCCCTCTGTTTTTAATTGTAATTAAGTAGGTATTTTATAATTTTTAAATGGTGCAATTTACATGTCACTTCCATGATATGCTGGGTACCCTTCGCCGGAGGGAAAGAACGTACGTTTAAGAGGACTGCTGTGTATTATTTTGTGATTAGCAAAGTGCGTTTATGCAATTGTGAATAGACTGGAGATACTGGGAGATTTCAAGACTTCATTAAACATGCCAGAACTTTAACAAATGTACACGGAGCCAAAGTTTATTCGTGTTAAGATTTCATTCATCCTTCTTTCCCATACTTTGACAAAATGTTTAAGTTGGTTTCTCATTTTATTTGTCTACTGAGTTCCCTAAGTTAGGGAAATTAGTATTGTGTGTGCAGTTTGATTTAATTAGCAATTGGGGAAATCGGCCTGGCATGTTTCATGGAAGCTTGGGGAAATTGTCAATTAGCATTGTGTTAATTGGTGTCTGCCGTCCTTTCTTTTTAGTTTTTAACCCCTTTTACCTTGTTCCCTCTTCCAGTATGTAAAATCTGGCTGTTTATTATTCTTTAAATAAAGGATTAATTGCCTGAATTCCTGCCTCTGTTCCGTGTCCTTTTTCTCCCCGAGCAGATGGGGAGCTGGGCAGGCCCCGGTGGTGGCCTTGTTTCTTTCAGACCCTGGTCCTCCCTGGCACGGCAGGGAGCGCTCTCGGCTGCACCGCCCTGCGCCCAGCCTGACGCTTCCTCTCTGTTGTCCTCCGTGCCCCGTGGACCCTCTCTGCCCACAGTCATTGGAGGTCCCGCCTGGCTCTCAGGACACCGCCACTGCTTGTTATTCTGGAGTCTGTGCCTGGAGCACCAGACCTGAGCAGCTCGCCATCATCTGGCCCAACAACGCCCTTTTGGAAGGCAGGTGGGGAGCCAATCCAAAAGCAGAAGGAAGCTACATTTAAGTGCCTCGGGGAGCCAGGCTCTTTCCATCTCGATGCATTCCCAAAGGTAGGTTTACAGTAAAATGGCTGTGATTCAGCTCCTGTTCGTATTTCCAGAGTCTAGCCTTGGTGGTCACTGTGTTCCTTGGACCCCAGTGACCACCTTGATGGCAATCAGCTGGGAGCCTGGCAGAAATGCAGAAATTGAGGCCCCAATGAGATCTACTGAGTTAACAAGTCCTCACAGGAGCAGCATCACATTCAATGTGAGAAACAATGGCCTACCACAAGCCGAAAACTTGACCCTGTTGCTAGAGTGCTTGTTGTGCCCCAATATCTGTTGTCTTCTTTCTACAGTCATAGAAGTTCTGACTGGGCACGTAGCTGTCCAAATAAAGAACAGATTTCCCAGACTCTCTTGCAGCTAGATTTTTTTAACCATGTGACCAAGTTCTGGCTAATCAAATGTAAGTGCAAATTTCCAGGGAGGATCCAAGATGGCTGCGCACAGGTGAAGACCTAGCCGCAGCCGCACACAACAATTTCAATAAAATACAACTAAAATATAAAACGGACATTGCCCAGAACTACAGGAAGGTTGACTGACTGGAAATTCTACAGCGAGAAGCAAGGACAAAACCAGAAGGAGGCGCGGAGGAGCTGGAAAAGCCCAAGGTACGGAGACACGGCGCGCAGAGAGGACGGAGCCAGAGAGGAGGGGGAGACGGAGTGCCTGGCGCCTGGCGGGAGTTCCCTAGCGGAAAGGAGATAAAACTCGGACTGTGCTAGGCCCCCGACTGCTCTGAACCCCAGTTCCCCAGACCCAGGAGACCAAGGCTCATCCATAGGGAGCCGGGCTGTAAGGCGGGACCCCGGGGAAGCCGCGGCGAAAGGAGGTCCCTGCGGCGCGCAGAGAAGGGACGGTCCACTGTGCCGCGGGATTGCCCTGGCCGGAAGGAGACTGGGGCTCCAGACTGCTCTGAACGCCACCTCCAACTCCACTTCAAACTGAACTGAACCCCAATACCGGGCTCATTGGGGGAGAGCATAGACTGTTTGGCAGCAGGCGAAAATCGAGGGCACCTTTCTCTCAGAGGCGCCAGCAGCGAGCACTGAAGGACCCGCATAGGGCGGGGCTGACGGAAGCCAAAGCTGCAGGCTCCACCCTGAAACCTCGCCCCATCTGTAACTGCGAAATGCGACAACAAAATAAATCACAAACAAAAGAAATGGAGGACAAAAAGCGTCTGGATATAGAGTTCAAATCTACGCTTATAAGGTTTTTCAAGAATTTCCTAGAAAAGATGGATAAGACCTATGAGGATATGAAAAGAGATCATCAAGAAATGATAAGGGAACAACAAGAAATAAAGAATACATTGTCTGAAATAAAACATATTTTACAGAGTCCTAAAAACAAAAGGGAAGATCGCAAGAATCAAGTCAAAGATTTGGAACATAAAGAGCCAGAAGACACTCCTCCACAGAAGCTAGAAGGCAAGAGAATCCAGAAAATTGAAAATAATGTAAGAAACCTCTGGGACAACTTCAAGCGAACCAACATCAGAATTATGGGGGTCCCAGAAGATGAGAGAGAGCAAGATATCGAAAACATACTGAAAGAAATAGTGACAGAAAACTTCCCCCACCTGGTGAAAGAATTAGACTTACAAGTCCAGGAAGCGCACAGAACTCCAAACAAAAGGAATCCAAAGAGGACCACACCAAGACACCTCATAATTAAAATTCCAAGAGCAAAAGACAAAGAGAGAATATTAAAAGAAGCAAGAGCAAAGAAGGTAGTTACATATAAAGGAGCACCTATACGATTGTCAGCTGACTTCTCAACAGAAACCATGCAGGCCAGAAGGGAATGGCAAGAAATATTCAAGGTGATGAATAGTAAGAACCTACAGCCAAAGATAATCTATCCAGCAAAGCTATCACTCAGAATCGAAGGTCAGATAAAGAGCTTCACTAATAAAAAAAAGCTAAAGGAGTTCATCACCACCAAACCAGAATTATATGAATTGCTGAAGGGGGTTCTTTCAGAAGAGAAAGTAAACAAAGATAAAAATTATGAACAACAAATACGTAACTATCAACAAGTGAATCTAAAAACCAAGGAAATTAAAAAAAAAAATCTGATGAACAATAGTAACTGTTGAATATAATAGAATCAGAGGTATGGAAGGGGAGTGAACTGATGATTCTTGGGGAAAAGGGGAGAGTGGGGCGTGGGAAGAGACTGAACATAAACTGTGCACCTATGGATGAGGACAATGGGGAGTGGGGAAAGGGCAGAGGGTGGGGTGGAAACCTGGTGGAGGAGAGCAATGGTGAGGGGGGGAGGGAAGGAACATTTGTAATAATATGAACAATAAAAATTTATTTAAAAAATAAATAAATAAATAAATATATATTAAAAAAAAAAAAATTTCCAGTGGCAGCTTCTAGGACACATCCTTAAGAGAGGTCTAGCCTCCCACCCACCCCCACCCCACCCTCACCTCCACCCCTCATACTGTTTAGAACATGGATGTGAGCAATGTGATTCAAGAGTTCAATCTTGAATCATGAGGATGAAGGGCTGCACTTTGGTGATGACAGAGTAGAAATGTGGAAGGAGACTGAGTCCCTGGGGACTTGATAAGAAAGAGCTCCCAATTTACCCTGTACTGCCTCCCCCAGGTTCTAAGCCTTGTTTAAGCCATTTTGCTTGGGGAAGGGTGTTAGAGAGAGGGTCCTACCACGTAAGGACAGACCTACTCCTGACCAATACAGAATCCAAAGTCCATTTAACACACAGTGCCTCCTGAAGTAAAAGGAGGTAGGATGAGGAAATCATCAGTGGTGTACTGAACAAGGACCAATGGGCAGACCTTCCTTGAAGACAGGTTTCAGCTCAACAAAAATGCTTGCCTTGCCAAAGCCAGTTTGGCTCAGTGGATAGAGTGTGGGCCTGCGGACTGAAAGGTCCCAGGTTCAATTCTGGTCAAGGGCATTATCTTGATTGTAGGCACATCCCCAGAAGGAGGTGTGCAGGAGGCAGCTGATCAATGCTTCTCTCTCATCAATGTTTCTGACTCTCTATCCCTCTCTCTTTCTCTCTGAAAAAAATCAATAAAATATATTTTTTTTAAAAATCCTTGCCCATGATTAAACTGTCTAGCTGTGAAATGAAGCAAGCTCCCTATGACTGCAAATATTCAAACAATAGCTATAGGGCCATCTTCCTGTGCTTTCAAATGTTGCAGAGAACTTTCCTGCCCTGGGTGGATTAATGTTAACCTTCGAACTCTAACCTCTTTTCTCTAGAGCACATGTGTCAAACACAAGGCCCGCGGGCCAAATCCAGCCCGCCAGGCCTTGCAATGTGGCCCGCACCGCGCTGTCATCACTGCACTCCGCTGTCAGTTTATGACATTGTCAGTTTATGACTGTTCAGTAAACCATTCGGCCCTCGATTTAGGCTGGATTTTAGATTTTGGCCCCTTCTCTGATTGAGTTCGACACCCCTACTCTAGAGAATTTTTGGAAAACACACACAAACAGGGCACAATGGATTTTAAATCTTGAATGTGTCTTATTCAATGAACCAACGTAGGAACTTTTCTTAGTTTCCACTTCTGCAACTTATCATGAGAACTCTGTGTCATTTATTATCCATTGCCTCTCAGTTCCACACATGCACTTCTATACTCTTCTCCTCACCACGAGGTGAGAGTCTGCAAATTACACTTCACATACTCTCCAGCAGTTTCTGGTTACGTTCTGCCAAGGGGAAGGCACTAGTAAAAGATCAGAAGGTGGCAGAAAGAGAGAAGCTTCTAACTTTTTCCTAGGACACTAGAAGCAGCCCTGGCACTGGCTGGCAGTGGCCACAGTGGCAGTGGGATACAGTCATCCCTGACTCCAGCCACGTGGGAGGGTGGCAGCAGCCCCTCCTCAGCAGTTCCAGCAGCACAGCCATGGGCTCAGATGCAGGCTCCAGTTCAGGGAAATTGGCAGCTTCCTGATCTGTGGGTATTGCTTCTTCGTTCTTCTGCTCCTTCACAACCACCTACCTTCTCTGTTTTGCTCTTCCTTCCAAGAACTTGGGAACCAATTCTCCGAATTAAATATCTGCTGTGTGAAATACCTCAGGTGGTTCCTGTTTTCCTGGCTGGACCCTGGCTAATGTAATCACTAGCCTTCATGGGTCTCCCTTTTACTCTGAGGCAACCCTAGTGCATGCCAGAGGGGGAAGGGGTTTTTTCTATGTATAGATAGATTAGATAGATAGATAGATAGATTGATTGATTGATTTGGCACCTGGTATCGACAGCACCCACCATCAACCTTTCCTGCCCTAGATGATCCCAGAGTTGCCATTCATCAAACACAAGCAAGACCAGAGGGTTGTAGAGTCTTGAACTGAAACCTAACAATCACAGCTGATGAGGCCACACTCTGAGACAGATCTATGGCTTCAATTTCTCACCAGTATTTTAGCTCCCCGGGCTAGCTATCATGTAGCTGGTCTCATTGAGAGGACATTAAGGGACCCATTTTTCAGGACTTGGCTTCTACTAGCAGAAGTCTATTTCTACGTGATATTTATCAACAAGAAACTCTCAAATGTTCTCCCACACCCAAATCCCCTAGCAGTTTTAACTACTAGACAGCACCTATTTTTTATTTTTATTGAATTTAATGGGGTGACATTGGTTAATAAAATTATATAGGTTTCAGGTGTACAATTCTATAACACATCCTCTGCATATTGCATTGTATTTGCCACCCCAAGTCAAGTCTCCTTCCATCACCATTTATCCCCTTTTTACCCTCTTCTACCTCCCTCCAGTCCCCTTCCCCTCTGGTAATCACCATAAGGTTGCTTTGTTGGAGGGAGAGGTGGAATCTGAGAGCCAACATGAGGAAGCTAATAGAGTTTCTGTTCAACTCACTCCATCTCATTCCAAAAAGTACACTATCAACATAAATGCAACCACCACACCCTTACATTAGTCCACTGAATCGGGATAATGCATTTTGATACATTTCATTGTGCCACATGCATAAAAACTCTGATACAAGTCTGTGTGGGACACAGCACAGGACCCAGAGTTAAATCCTAATGTGACCCCAGAACCTGAAATCTCCTTTGGAGGGGAGCTCGCCTTTGAGAACCAACTGAGATGCTCCAGAGAAATTTAGGGGATACTCAGTAGCAATGGGGTCTGCTGTGGGCAATGGGGTCTGCTGTGGGACATGTATGTATGTATCATTTGTAGATGTGGCTTAGAAGACATTCCAATCATTCTGATGGAGAACCAATGTATTTATACAATTCCCTCTGGGTAGCAGGCCCAGCCCCAAGGGGTTCTGAGTCCTGCCTCAGCCCACTGGTAGAGGATGTAACTGCCCATACTCAGGTCTACAGAAAACCCAGCTGCTGTCAGATGAGGTCAGAGTGAGACAATCACAATAATTAATCTGGTTAGGGAGTAGGGCAATCACAATAATTAATTAATAACTAGCATTTACTATAGGCCAGGCACCTTGCTGGTGCCCCCCTCTGCGATGTCTCAGTATTTTTAAGATTTCCAGCACCTGTGTTCATCCTTTACAGTTTTGGTCATTTCCATGTGCACTTAGAGTATCATTTGCTAAATGTTTTACTTTCAACCAACTTATTCTTTTTCAGAGAAATATGTCAGAGCATCACAATACAATCATGAGTTTGATGTGCTATTTTTTTGGCAAAACACACTGGAATAAAATATATGACTATAAAGTTCAATGGAGTGTTCACCAAATATGAGCATTTGGGGCAATACCACATCACATCATTATTCTTCACAACAACTCCATACTATATTACAACTGTCCCCGATGTTCACTGGGGCAATCGAGATTCACAGATGCTAAACAACTTGCCCAGAGCCCAAGGGAGCATAATCACAGGAGTCAAAGGAGAAGACTTTCCAGAGGGAGGGAGTGGCCAAGAGTGTCTAATATCATAGAGAGGTGGAGTTAACAAAAAATGCACAGGATCCCTCTGGACTTAAAAAGTCATAAGCCAAATTATGAGATGAAGATAAAAAATGTGGAAGCAGGTGTGTTAAGTGGGCAATTCAGAAACCTGGAGAGAGATGGGAGGAATAGTTTGTATTGTGTACATGATTAAAATAAATCTAATCATGTCCATAGCTGCTTCCCAGCTCAATCCCCAAAAATGTGATTGTATTCCCATTTCTTCCTGGTGAAAGCAAAATGAGCTAAAGGCACATGCAATCTGAAGTATAGAAAGGGTACCTCAGATGCCCCCCCCAAAAAAAAAAAAATATCGAGGTGTCAGGTGGAAGCTTGAGCCAGATGGGAGTGAAAGTTCCAAAAGGAAAACCACCCACCTGGCCCAGTAGACAGCCCTGCAGGGTGAGCTGTAAAAAGGCAAAGGGTGAACTTACAGCAGGAGGCTTCTGGTTAGCTATGAGGATGGTCATTTTGACCAGAGATTGGGGGTCAAGGGCTGTTTTCATCCTGACAGGAGGAGAAGGTAAACATCCTTTGTGACAATTTCCAGATCTGAGTTCTACTTGTAAAAGCTTAACCATGAACTAGATGCCTACCCAAGCCTGACACTATATCCACTTAGTCCTCTATTTGCAGGGCTCAGCTCATAACCCAACCAAGACACCTGCATCTCCAGGTGAAACTTGGGCTCCAAACATCTCCTCAGAGATAAAATCTGTTTTTTTTTTTCAATAAATAAGGGTTCATTCACAGATTGACAATGCAAACCAACAAAACACACATGATTGTTTCCTGGGAAACCAGGGAACAGATCAGACTTGATATCTAGGAAAAGGCTGGTCTGAGAATGAGCCTAGCCTTGGACAGCAGGGGACTGCAGGCTAGTGAGAAGGATACTTGCAAAATAATAGTAATAATAATAATAATAGGAAGACTGATGACCATAACAAATTCTGCATACCACATATCACTTTAGCAATAATGTCATACTCATTTTTTTTAATTTTTTAAAAAGATAGATAGATGATAAATAGATAGATAGATAGATAGATAGATAGATAGATTTTTTTTTATTGACTTCAGAGAGGAGGGGAGAGGAAGAGTGAGATAGAAACATCAATGATGGGAGAGAATCATTGATAAGCTGCCTCCTGCATGCCCCATACGGGGGATAGAGACCGCAACGGGAATTGAACCATGACCTCCTGGTTCATAGGTCAACACTCAACCAATGAGCCACGCTGACCAGGCTTCTCTTTTATTTTTAAAAATTATTTCTACCTGGATGGCTATAAGTGTATTCCACGTGCTTAGATGCATTGATCTCCTCCTCAGCCCATCTCTTCTCTACTCTGGTGCTGTTGAAAACATCAACAATCTCCCTACCCCTAAAGCACAAAGTCTAGGACATCTGATTCCACCCCCACCCCGCCCCCGTCAAGTTCTGAGTCTCCTTTCTTTGTAACATTTCACATCAAGCTTCGTTTCTCAATCCATCACCAGCACCCCACGTCAGGCCCCGGGGGACCCCTCTCCTGGGCTGGAGCTGCAGTGGCTCCTAACTGGCCTATTCAACCTGGCACACTGGGTCTCAATCTACAGCCAGGGGAGGGGCCACAGAACTCCCCGCCCACACAGTGCCAGTGGACTCAGCATGCCCATCTCTTTCATCTCGACTCCCAGAACAGAAAATGCACAGGATCCCTCTGGACTTGGCACCTCTCTGTGTCACCTGTTACTAGCTTAATAGGAGTGCACAATCTTTTGTCTGTAATTCCAAAATAGAAAAAGCTCTAAAAATTGAAAAAATGGGAACTTATTTGTTGCTAAAATTCTTCAGGAAGCTATTTAAAATTTTATTTACCTCACTTAGAATATTCACACATTTAACTACAAAGATGTCAATGGATTTGACTATGGGACACTTCTGCAACCCCCACCGGAGGTATTACAAGTTATATTGAATATGCACAGTATCCTGCTAAAATCTGGGGGGGACTCTGTATTCTGAAACTTATATGGCCCAAAGGGTTTTAGATCATGGATTTGGAGCCTGTATTAATGTGTGTTAGAGTCATTACTCTTTGTGTTTTATATCTAGTTATCAATCAGTGACTCCTCAGGGTGAGTACATATTATACAGGGTGAGGAGAAAGTAGGTTTAACGGCTTTGAGTACATAAGACACAGAGTTCATTCTTGCATTGTTATTTATTAATTATTATATTTTCCCATACAAATAACTGTAAGTCTACTGTTGACCCACTTTGTACCAAGGACAACTTCCAGGTGGGGAAAGC
This sequence comes from Pipistrellus hanaki, assembly GCF_964339955.1. NCBI lineage: Eukaryota > Metazoa > Chordata > Mammalia > Chiroptera > Vespertilionidae > Pipistrellus > Pipistrellus hanaki. Next base: position 30,698,286 of record NC_140514.1, read on the forward strand.
TTGTAACAAGTTAAAATAACTAATCCTTGACCACAAGGTCTTACAGCCCTAAATCTTTGAGATTGAGAGGAGGACCAATATGCATCGGCCCAGTGGAGGAATCTGATGACAGACGTATCATGGCAGACTGAGTACTCAGAAAGAACTTTGAGGAAGACGTTTACCTTACCCTGAGTGGCAAAGAAGAAACAGAAGAAGCAATAAAGACCTGAGAGGGCAGTCCAGGTATGAGAAGGTAGGTGAGAAACTCACAAGGGCTTGCAATTTAGTTGACTATACTGAACAACTAGACTCATGGACAGTCATAGGAAGGTTGGCCACTATTTATACTATTAAACTTCTTAGAAAACCATTCCTTCTGTTCCCACCAATGTCTCTACCACCACTGAAGCCAAAATGTCATCTGGATCCTCAACAACATTGGGTGAGAAATCCTACTTCTGTTACAAGAACTGTCAATGAATGCCAGTGTTGGTGAAATGTGGCTGGAGAAATAGCCAAGGTCAGATCATTAAGGGCCTAATTAGCAGGGGATGAGTCTAGTGGCTGAGAGTGTGGGCTCAATATTGAATAGCTCAGCAACCCTGGGGAAGTTGCTTCATCCTAACGTGCCTCCGTTTCTTTAGCTGCACCAGGGGGAATGCTGCTGCTGAGGGTGATCCTACCTAATCCATCCGAGCATTGTGAGAATTCAATGAGACTGTGCATGTGAAGCACTTAGTAAATATTCAACAAATGTTCACTGTCATTATATTATCATTCGAAGAGGCTTATGAGCAAAAGAGAGCAGCTGAAGGGTTGTGACAGGGTCAGATTGGCTTGGGCAGCCTCGGGTGTGTGTGCACAGCCGGGCTGGATAGGGAGGAGGCCAGAGGAAAGAAAACCAAGCAGGAGGCTGCTACAGGGATCCAGGAAAGAAATGAGACAAGGCTGGATTCACAACAACAGCGGGGGATTTAAAGGTGGTCTATGGATTTACAAAATAAATATCCATGAGTCTATGCTGATATAAATAAAAATTTAAGACAGCTGGCCAGTGCAGCTCAATGGTTAAGCATCAACCTAAGAACTAGGAAGTAATGGTTCAATTCCCGGTCGGTTAGGTCACATGCCCAGGTTGTGAGCTCAATCCCCAGTGTGGAGTGTGCAGGAGGCAGCTGATCAATGATTCTCTCTCATCAATGATGTTTCTATCTCTCCCTCCCTTCCTCTCTCTCTCTCTAAAAAAAATCAGTAAGAACATCCTCAGGTGAGAATTTAAAACAATAAATAAATTTAAAAAAAAACTTAAATAGATAGATTCAGAAAAAGAGGCATATATTTCTTACAGAATTCCAATTAATACATGTAGAAGAAACAAGAGAAATATAAAATCACCAGTAAGCAAATACACTGTAGTAATTGTGACAAGCAAGACCCAATGGCGGATGCTAAACTTAGTGGGCAAAAGTATGATGAGAAGGGGAGAGCATGCTGGTAATGAAAAAAAGGTGGTTATCTACCAAAGCAGAGCAGAGAATTTCTGCCAACAATAGATACACTTGACCATCCAGCAAAAGGCACCATGCACACAAATCCAAGGTGCTGAACCCTTGGCAAAGCTATAAACCAACCCCAGCCCTACCCCAAAAAAATTGCCAGTCTGCCCAACACAAACAATAATAACTCCAGCCAGCCTCTGAACAAAACAGACTCAAGAACATCAGGTGTCTCCCCAACCAACCAGTAATAAACACACAGAGTCCTTTCTTTCTCCAAGCAAATGGAGCCAGTGTTCTGTGCCCTGGGTTTGAGTGTGACCTCTGAAACCAGGCTGCCTAAGTTCCGATGACAACCTAGTACTCACTGGTGTATCCTTGGTAGGTTGACTTATTCTACCTGGGCCTCAGTTTTCTCATCTGAAAAATGGTGCTACGGGTACCCACCTTGCATGGTTAATCCACATAAAAGGCTTAGCACAGTAAACGGTCTACAGTCAGCACTTGGGAACATTAGCAGTCAAAATGTGTGGCTGGGAGACTGCTCAGTGGGAGAGACCTGGAGGATAGAAGGAGCTATTTGGTCCATATCTTCACAAACACCTTGACCCCTGACCTAAAGGGTGTGGAGAGGCACTTCCAATGCCACCTGAATTTGGTATAAACTTAGAAAGTGCTGATGGATCTATTTTTATTTGTTTCTAATTTATACCCTGACAGGTTCCAGAAAGGATGTCAAGCAGCATAGATAAATCTACGTAACCTCCGGTGACGGGAGCAAGGACCCTCTCTTCTTCCACATCTGCCACGAAGGTCAGCCCACCTCACCCCTTCCAAGCAGGCAGGGATAACCAGGGAGCAAACGCAGGAGGGAGGCAGCACCCTGCCCAGCACCACACAGTCAGCACCCCTTCCCCAAGCTAGACCATTTCCCTCCTGCCCTGCCTGCTGGCTGCTCTCTGTGTATTTATTACTAGTTGGTTGGAGAGACACTTGATGTTCTCCTACACCCACACATGTCCATGCTGGCCTCTACTATCCCTGAGTGGTAGTAGGAACAAGATACCATGGAGGCAAGCAGCCCTGCCACACCCACCCCAGAAATAAAAATAATGTCACCAGGAGGGAGGGTGTGTGCTCGTTTAATCATAAAGAGCTGCCTGACAGTATCAAAAGGAGGAGGTGGGTACCTCGGTAGCTGGTAGGTCACACAATCCTCCCACCCCACACCCCAGCGGCTCCCCTTCCCTGGGGGAGTCTGGCTGAAAAGAGTGGGTGTGGGCGCCCATGTGCATGCATAGGTGGGGTGGCCTGAGAAAGAGTATTTTGTACTCTAGCTCATTTTTTTGGTCCATGGCATAAATGGCAATGTGACCTTGGTCAAATTCCTCATTCTCTAATTCTCGGTTTCCTCACCTATCCATGGGAATTAGAATTTCCTCACAGTACTATTATTAGAATTGCTTCCAACAAACATTTACGAACTAATCTTGCCACGTTGGTAACTTAGGAAGCTACCAACAATCCCTCATATCCCATGAATCAAAGGGAGAAAAAGGCTCTGAGGGATCCAGCACAGAAGAAAACCAGCTATCCAGCTATATCCCCTTCATCAACACTGGCAACAATCAATGCAGAGATTCCTGTGAAAACATCAACTCTAGTGATGGTGAAAAGAGCTGTGAATTCAACAGTATGCACAGATTCAGTGTCTCTTCACACATCTTCGTCCCAAGCACCATATTGTCACGTGAATGGAAGCAGAGTCAAAGCCAGAGTCAAGGACGTGATCAGAAGTGAATGTTCAAAATGGTGGGAAGGACTGTGCTAAGGACAGGGGCCACTGGGCACTCAGTTCAGAGGGAAACTCATCTACAGAAAATCCTCTCCCTTCACCCACACTCCCTCCACCTGAATCTGAGAGACTAAAAACCAGAAAATTCATGTTAAATTATTGAGAAATGCAAGAGCATCCCTTTAATGAAAAAAAAAAAGGGGGGGGGGGTCTTTGTTTCATAGTCAACTCAACAGTCAACACTGGGTCCTGACTCTATCGTACAAGATGGGCATTAAAGAGTGCCACCTTCATAGAGTGGCTGAGAGAATTAATTGAGGTAGCACAATATCTGGTACATAACAAGCTTCTGATAAACATTAGATGCCATTGCTCTGTTTTTGTTGTTGTTCCTATTCTTGAATTGTTAAAATTAAAGTATCATGAATCAGGGAAATAAAAAAAAATAATTAAATAAATGGTTTAGTCTTCGGGTTAGAAATCTCATTCAAATATCTAAACATCTCCTTCTCCCCATAACATGTGTCTTAATGGGCCACAACCAACATAGCTCAAGTCAGGTGGAAAGACTGGGATTGAGGTTCAGAAGAGGAGCAGCTGAAAAGAAAATGGAATTGGTCCAAAAAGATACACACACACACACACACACACACACACACACACACACACACACAAGTAGAAGGGGAGTGTAAAGAGCTCTTTAGACGGCTCACATGCCCTGGGAGAAACCTTCAAAGGAGAGAAGAATGAGCTAACCCTTCAGACCCTTTGAAGTACTTACATGTACAGTGGAATCCCCTAGGTCCACTGGGTCTTAAAATCCTGCTGAGTGAAGGGTCCCCCAACTACACGCTTTATATAGTGTGTACCTGAAAAGCCAAGTGCTCAGGCATTGCAGGGAATTTCTCTCGCTGTTTAATAAGAAATGCCTGGAATATTCCAGCCGAGAAGTATTTCTTAATTTCCTGTGCAATCTGAAGGCATTATCCGAGGGTTATTTTTGTTTTGTTTCACTCAGAAGTGGGGTTGCTGGAGCATTCCTCTTGGACATGTTCAGATTTGAATTAATTAGAATTCCTGTACAGTTTTCTTCGGTTATAATTATAGCTTAATTTGATTGCTTAATGGCTCTGGTTTTCGTAATGTTTAGCACCTGTTGTAAATTGCACAAGATAAATCACCTTCTACCTTCCGCCGTGTTTATGCCTAACTTTTGCCTTTTCCCTTTCAGGTGGTGGGCTTGCGACGACAGCCATGCGCATTGCTCATCCCTGCCCTTTCCACCCGAGAACTCTCGTTTGTGAGGCTATTTAACCAAAGAAGAAGTGACTTTTACTTAAATGCCTCCTTAAGACTGTTAGATTTTTTTTTTTAAGGGGGAAAAAAATTGAGAAGAAAGAAAAGAGAATTTCAGATGCTATAAACTCTGAAGACTGACCTCTGGTATTATGTAGACTTCCACTTAAGGGTCACCTTTTGATGCACTGGATGTGGGGGGGCGGGGTGAGACAACCCCCTCCCCCCCCAACCCTTTTCCTTTCTAGGATTATTAGACAGCAGTGGAAGCCCTGCATCATTAATTGATTTCTCCCATGCATTGTGCTATGATACAATTTTTCAAGGCTGTGCATAATTGTGTTCTCCGTGCCAGCGTTCTGTGTTCTGTCCTTGTCATATTGTCATTGAAGGCTGCTTCCACCCTCTGTAATTGGAGATGTTCTACTTTTGGACAAAGGTGTGGGGGCAGCTCAGGGGAACAGCGCTGACATTTACTTCATCAATTTATTTTTATTGTTCCTACATTTATTGCAGCTATAACAGCCCTTTAATAGTTATATCTCCTCCCTGTAGGGTATTCTGGTATTTGAAATTTTTTTAACTCATTTGTTCTCATAGATAACAGTAAAGTGCATTTCAGGATAACCTTTAGGTTTCAATCTCCTCTCTTCTTTTGGCTCTGAGGCGGTCTTCGCTTTAAACTTTTACTGCATTTGCTAGTCTAAAGGCCAGAGCGCCAAGTTCATTCTAGCACTGGAGTAACCACAAATTAGTGGTCCTGAAAATTTCAGGGAGGTTAGTCCTAAAACTAAGAGTGCAGCTATTACCGTAACTCAAAACTGGTCACCCTTTTCATGGGAGGGGGCACTAACGGAAGGTGGGCGGGAAGGGGAGAAAGTGAGGGGCGGCCAGAGAAAAATCCCAGAAAATACGAACTGGGCCTCACATTATAATCCCAGTCAAACAGGGATTGTAATTAAATCTTTATGACTGCTGAAGCATCACACCGGACCAATTCGGAGTCTCTGCCCTTCAAGGCCAAAGACACGGGGCACCATAAAGAGGAAACTGCACTTGGATTAATTGCTCTTCTTGTCTTTGGATGCTGTGACCCTCCATCAGTCCTACGTACCTTCAAAATGGTTACCTTAGAGATCGCTTGGAAGGAAGTCCTTATCGGCAAGCCTACTTTCTTTACTTTTTTATTTTGTACCAGCCCTATAGACGAAATAAATTCCAATTCTGTCTGCTTCCCTGCCACCCCCTCTGTGGCTGAGAAAACATACGGGCAGGAAACATCTCTACGCTTATTGGCTCCCATTGCCAGATCCACAAAAACTTCCTCTGAGCGGCACCAACGCACATTCCTAATGGGAGTTCCTTCTTGTTTCCAGCCCCCAATTTCTCCCACAGAATCATTACCACATCTCTTCTGAACTACGTAGTATCAGAACCTACCAGAAATTACTGTCTTTGTCTCATCTGAGACACCTTGCTGATTATCATAATGCCCAATAATTAGCCAAAAAAAAAAAGCTCCAAATGCCATATAGGTCCTAGCACCAGGTGCCTTTCTCTCCTCACTACTAACATGAACATCAACCTGGACACAGCATTTCTCATGCAACCAGCTGCCACCATTTATAAAAAGGGAAGCTGTCACACGCCACATTAATTGTCAAGACCTCCATTCAGCAGGATGGGTCTAGTACGTTCCTGATAACAGCAGGAAGGGACTGAGTGGTCACCGTGGGAGGTCCTGGTCCTGTTCCTGGTCCCTCTAGGTTCTCTCACAATAGTAGAGAAGGGAAACATCAGGCCCAGGACATTCTGTAGAAGCTTCTAGAGCCAGGAAGCCTTCACAGTGAAAACTCTGCCGAATGATAACCCTTGCCTCCACAATGCCCAGTCACCTCACCCCCGTATCTTTTCCATTTTTTACCCCCTCCCACCATTTACCTTGCAAAATAATTCTTTTCAAAAGACTGTCATGTTGGTACATCAATTAAACCTTTAGAAAGAGAAAAATACAAGATGAAGAAATAAATCAAGTGTACAAAACCAAGAGGGACAAATGTCACGACTACCAATCCTAGTTTGGTCAGGAAAGCTATAGGCATGCATAGTTCCAGGCCTCTGCGTCTAAAAAAAAAAAAAAAAAAAAAAAGAATGATGCTGCCAAGTTTCTGATGAGGATAGGATGTTTGGAGGCTTGATTGGGATTTTTTAAAATTATTATTATTATTGTGATTAGACTTTATCCCTAGATAGCTACAGAAAGATGCCACCAGCAGGGCATTAATCCAGATGAAAATATTTTAATGTTTCCTCTTTATAGATCTGGCTCAACATTTCAGGTCTTGCTTATTCAGGTTCCAGATTCCTTTCCTCATCTTTAAAGACTGACAAAGCCCTAGCCGGTTTGGCTCAGTGGCCAGAGTGTCGGCCTGCAGACTGAGGGGGTCCTCGGTTCAATTCCAGTCAAGGGCACATGCCCAGGTTGCCGGCTAGATCCCCAGTAGGGGGCCTGCAGGAGGCAGCTGATCAATGATTCACTCATCATTGATGTTTCTATCTCTTGCTCCCTCTCCTTTCCTCTCTGAAATCAATAAAAATATTTTTAAAAGACTAACAAAGAAAAACCATGAGATGCTAACACTCCATAGCTTGAGACCCATTAAACTTGAAAACCCAATGCCCTGGCAGGGCCATAGGTGGCTGACGTTCTGATTTCTTTGCCCAATGGCAAGAGTCATTCTGTAACAGTCATCCTCTCAGCCATGGGTGTAATTACAGGCCCTAACCAGCTACAAGTTATATCATCCACAGGCAACTTATTTTCAAGGATGCTGGAGCCTAATTAAGATTAGAGTCGCCAGAATCAAAATGATAAAAATTGCTGAAAGTCAAGTTTGGTCAATTTTGCTTTTCCATATGCATATGCATTTCCATTGAATCAAGTCAACATGCTGGATGTGTTCTCTCCTCTCCTCTCCTCTCCTCTTCTCTCCTCTCCTCTTTTCTCCTTTCCTCTAATGTGAGGTAAGTTGTGCAACAATGGCATTCTAACAAGGAAAAAGACCTTCCTGAGGGAAGGAGTGTTTTTAGACTCAGAGATGATCTCTGAAGGTCAAGTGTGCCCAAGGTGGTCTCCTAAGTAGCAGGCTAAAGATGGCATGGGAGAACACAGGGCACAGAGGAGGGAGCTATGTACCAGTCATTCCGATCTGAAACCACAATGCCAGCAGCAGGACAGAGCAAGGCCAGGCAGAGGGGAAGCCACCTAGAGTACAGACCCACAAGCAGGAGTCCTGATTACACCTTTCTCTAGCCAGCAGTTGAATGGCCCTTAGCAGGGACACACTAAGGAAAAAGGTCAGCTGGTGAGGGACCTTCCATGTCAAATGGCATCCCAGGTAGAGCTGTAATGGAGGATGGGTAATGAGTAAATGGACAGGTGCCCAGAGCTGAGTTGCCCTTGTGTCCCAATTCCTGGCACACACCATGTTGGCCCAAACAAGGTCCCCTCATTTAATCTTTTCATTCTCCCTCCATTGTCTTCCTCAGTCTCCACTCTCACCCTCAGCAATAGGCAGCTACTGTGTTTCAACCTTCATCTTGTATCTGTGGATTCTGGGGGGTTGGTTCAGGAGTGATGCCATGCTCAACTGCCATTTCATTCTTCAGACTGACTATAAGCTGCGCTTTTCCTTTGGTTTAGACCTGCCCTAAGAGGGAGTCTTGCAGATATCAAGGATTTTGTATCTGTTGATCTAACAAAGAAAATACAGTGTAGGGTTTCAAGGACTACTGTCAAGCACACTTACATAGCCATGCATGGCTGTGCAGAGTATCTCTGGGAATGGTGCTGTCTGGATATGGAGGATGAAGAACCTGTGCAACTGGACGTGGTGGTGGTGTTAAAAGGCTTTCTGAAACCCATCACTATCGATAGTGGTATTGTTCTGTTGCTATCAGTACAATTTTTAGATTGTTAGCATTTTTTCATTTTAAAGATATACATGCTTGTTTTAAACAAAACTGAAAGAATTCAGAAGGGCAAAAAGTTAAAGTACCCTTTTACCCTCACCAGCACTCCTCCCACTCTACTCCCAATGGTAAACACACTAACTCTTCCATATATCCTATATAATAAAACCCTAATGTGCAAATTGACCAAACCGCTGAATGACTGGAGGAATGACCGGTCACTATGATGCACACTGACCACCAGGGGGCAGATGCTCACCACAGAAACTGCCCCCGGGTTTGCGGGGGGGATGCTCTTGTACCTCAGCCCAGTCTGCACTCTCTCCAACCTGGGACCCCTTGAGAGAAGTTGGGCATCCCTCTAATAATCCAGGACTGCTGGCTCCCAACCATTCGTCTGCCTGCCTGCCTGCCTGATTGCTCCTAACTGTTTCTGCCTGCCAGCCTGATCACCTCCTAACCACTCCCCTGCCAGCCTGATCGATGCCTAACTGCTCCCCAGCTGGCCCTATTGCCCCTAACTCCCCTCCCCTACAGGCCTGGTCACCCCTAACTGTCCTCCCCTGCCAGCATGGTCTCCCCTAACTGTCTTCCCCTGCAGGCCTGGTTGCCCCAAACTGCCCTTCCTTGCAGGCCTGGTCCCTCCCAACTGCCCTCCTCTATTAGCCTGATACCCACAACTGCCCTTCCCTGCTGGCCATCTTATGGCAGCCATCTTTTGTCCACTTGGGGGTGGCCATCTTTGACCACATGGGGGCAGCCATCTTGTGTGTTGGTGTGATGGTCAATTTGCATCTTACCTATTTATCAGATAATATATATATCCTTCCAAAACTGTTACACATGCAAGAATATAATACACACAAAATATTTTCATACAAGTAAGCTATTATATAAACTGTTTTACTGCTATTTCTCTTTACATATTTTGGACAAATTTCTATAAAATATAGAAAAAAAAAGACTTATTTCATTCTTTTTAGAAGTTGTAAAGAATTCCATTGTATCAAGGTATTATTATTTATTTAATCATTCCCTTACTGATGGAAATTTAGGCTGTTTCCAATTTTTGCGATTATAAGGAATGTTGCATATTAAATGTTCATTTAGATAGGTAGATAGATAGATATGTAAACACATATACACAAAAGGATATGAAATAAATTACTAGAAATGGCATTTCTATGTCACTAGGAATGAACATTTTGAATTTGGATACATACCAGTATTATCAAACTTCCTTTTTTAAAAATAGTACCAATTACATGCCCACTGACACTGTTTGAGAGCTTGTAACCTGGAAACACTAGGCATTATAAGACTCTTAAAACTACCAATTAGAAAAGTGAAAGTGACATATGGTTTAACCTGCTTTTTAAAAAAGAAAAAAAATCTCATATATTTATTGGCCACTTATGTCTTTTCCTTTAAAAAAATATCTATTCTTGAGTTTTACTTATTTTCCTACTGGCATACTTGTCTTTTTATTGATTTGGAAGAGCTCTTTGCATATTAAAAAAATAAATGTTTAAAAAGATTTCCCAGTTAGCCATTTTTTATTTGTTTATGGTATTTTTGCTATCTAGACTCAGCCATGTTTTATTTACTATACTGCCACAAAGAAGTTTAAGAGTCTATGTCACCAAACTAATCAGCTTTCCCAGGGTTTCATGTCATACCTAAAAATGTCTGCTCTGCTTGAATATCATTAAAGTTTTCTTTTTGTGTGTGTGTGTGTGATGGCTCTTTTATGATTTACTTTTCTTTTTACATTTAGGAATACAGGTTTATTTATTTTTCCAAGTGATTTGCCAATGTCTCAATACCATCTACTGAAAGCACATATCAATTACCCATTTCTTTGCCATGCCTCCTTTATAATTTAATAATGTCTCATATATATTTCTGGCCACATTTATGGACTTTTGATTTTGTTCCATTGAATTGTCTATCTTTTTCCTAATCCAGTATCATACTATTTTATTACTATAGCTTTACAACATACCTTTGATCTGGTAGTGTGCCTTTTTAAAAACTGGAGCTTATAAAAAGCACAAACTGTCAGGATCTTATCCTAGGCTAAAGATTTTTCCTTTCTTGAAGTATATTCGTACAAAGAGTTGGAGGTTTGTTTTTAATCAGAATTTTTTTTTAATATTTAATAAGAACGTACCATATTAGTAGGTAAGAGAATTTGTAGAAAAAGATAAGGCAGAGATCCCAATTTAAAGGAATTATTTAGATAAGAAGGTACCAGAACACAACTACCAGGGAAGTTAAGAAGGGTCCTTCCCCCTGGAGATCTGCTCACAGGCTGTATATTTTTTGCTAATAATAAAACCTGACATTTATTGAGTTCTTACTGTTTACCAGGCATTGCTCTAAGGGTTTTATATGCATCAATTCATTCTAACTTACAACCACCCTATGAAACAAGCACATACTTTCATTTGGCCTGTTTTATAGATGAACAAATTAAATCACTTGCCCAGAGTTGCCGAGCTACTAAGTGGCGGAGCAGAATTTGAACACAGGCTGTCTGGCTCCAGAACGCTCATCCTCAATCATTACACTTCGCTGTCTCCCAAGCCAGGGACAGGGAGGGATCTATGCACCACCCCTGCCTGGAGCACTCCCCCAGATGATAAAGCTATTAAGGATGACAGGCTGCCCTGCCAGCACAGCCTGGAGGCCCCTGTGTTCAGGTTGCAGATGCACAGCTCAGCTCGATAGAAAGCCTGAACTTCCTGAAAGGATGGAGGCACCTGGAATGCTGGCCCCTTGGCCAGAGTGTGCAGTTCATTCCCATCAGCCCTTGCAGCTCCTCCCCTGCAGAGGAGGCCAACAGTTCACGCTCCTGCACTCTCCCTGGGCCTCCGGTGCAGTCTGGTCACCTGGGTGACCCCTGCCCACCTGGGACCAGGGTGGCCTCTGTCTGACCTCATCCCAGGCTGACAGCTGGCGTCGCACTCATCCAGACAGCCGGCACTGAGTCGGACAGAGTATTGTCTCCTGTCTTGCTTTACAAATGGGGGAGAGAGAGAGCAGGCCACTCCTGTGCAGCCGTGGCCTCAGAGAAAGGCAGGTCCCTGGAATTAAGACGTAAGATTTTTTTTAAAAAAAAATCAAAAATAAATGCCAGCTGCAACTATTTCTGACTTTAAGGGAGACGCAGAGCCGATGGCTCCTGAAGTCCGGTGCCAGTAATTGTTGGAAACAAAAGGCCCTCTGGTAGGCAGGGTCAGGCTAGCGCACAAAGCCCCATTGTTAGTCTTACACTCGTGGTTTTCCAACTTTTCTTATTAAGCCATGGGACCGTTTGCGACCTCTCAGCCATGCCCTGGACGTCTGCAAGGGCTTTCAGGTAGAGCCCATTACCAGGAAGAAAACAATGGCACTCTGAACCCATTGCGAGCAGACACAGCGTTGAGACAATACGGCAAACTGTCCCTTTTCCCATCGAGTCGCTTTTCATCTTAGCCAGACTGCCTCAGATGGTCTCCGGGAGTCCCTTCCCTCTGACCTCCCTGGCTCCTCTCATTGTACCCCTTGCTCCTGGCTGCCTTCCGGAAGGGCAAGGCTGGGTCCTTACCCTGCCTATCACCGTATCTAGGGTTTCTTCACAGCCACGTCAACTCTCCCGCTTCCTAATATCTGCATAGCGGCACTACCACAGGATATGAGGCTAACAAATCTCTACCTCTTATCCATCATTCCCTCCCCACCAGAGGGCAGGAAGAAAAGGAGAGACACAAGGAAACAGAAACCCTAACCCTGACCCAGAACTTTTTTCAAAGAATATCAGATGCAGGCATCAGGTACTATAATATTATTCTATTATAGTCCAAGCAGCAGCGAGACATCACTCTCAGCCTCTGAGAACAGGGTAAAAATTGGGGGGGGGGGGGGGGGGGATTCCTTCACAATATTTTGACCCAATGTGAAGAGGTGCAAGAACCCTCCAAGACTCAAGGATCTCAGGTGAAAAAGCTGGGGCCCAGCTCTTAAGCTATCCTGCACTATTTTGGAGTGTCTTCCAGAGACACCTAAGGTTCTCAACAAACCCGTTTTCTCTTCTTTCTAACCCTTGGCTGCAAGCTGGCCTGGCCTGGACGCGCAGACACGGCCTACCTTGTCCCTGAGCTGCCCTTCTCTGCAGGCCACACAGCTGGAGCCCGGTGACACAGGAATTCAGGACTCAGCCCAGCTTTAGGACAATCTTAGGGCGAGAGGGGAGAACTTCGGGTAGGCAGTACTCCCACCAACCCCAGCTCACCCAGTGGCCTTACCCTGACTACGGGACTGGGATTCTGACCTTGGCGCAGAGGCCAGGGTCCTTGTGCCCCGGCCAACGCTTAGCCCGCCAGTCTGTAAAAATGGGGGTGCGGTTTGCAGTGGGGAAAGAGACTGTCACGTACCCCCTGTTATGGTCTTCGTTGAGCCAGTCCAGATGCAGGCAGCAATCAGATAACGCAGGACACCTGCACAGCCCAAGCCGGAGACCAGGATCTGGGCGGAGCTTGGTGAGGGGCGGGGCTTGGTGAAGGGCAGAGTTTGGTGTGGGGCGGGGCTTGGTGAGGGGCGGGGCTTGCACTGGGAGGCGGGGCTTGCGCAGAGATGGGTCACCCGGCAAAGGCCGGCACAGCCCCTTTCCAAGTCAGACCTGCCTGTTCCCTGGCCTTCCTCGGATGCTTAGGGCACTTTTCGTCTTTAAATCCATTTCGCACGTTATTGCACATTACTTTATGCAATTTTAAGAGATCTATAATTTATGAAAGCTGTCATTCGATAGGGTTTTTTTACTCTCCCAGGCTGGAACTTCTTCTGAAGTACTTCTCAGTAGGCAGCGAATCACTTTGATTACCATGTGATTAGTTTGTTCAACTGATGGCCTTTCTTCTCCAAGATACTCATTGTGTCTTCTGCCTTCTCGGCGGTTCTTAAGAATTTAAATGAGCCATTTTATGTCTTCCTCAGAGCAGGGAATCCGAGCGTCGGCCCCACCCTTCGGCCTCCCCTTTGAGCGCGTCTAATAAACGGCAGCCCGGTTTCCGAGGGCCCCCTCTAATGGGGGATTTTATGTTGTTTCTGACATTGTTTGTGGTGCTTCCCACAAGACCCGAATGCTGCTCACGATTGAGAGACAGTGACATAAATGTCAGGGAAACGCCTCGGTAGTGTCAAGCCTAATTAGACGCTTGCACTTGGGGTACAACTACCATACCATAAAACTCAGAGCTCATCCCCTCTCGCACACGCCTGCAGTCTGGCAGCTGGGGCGGGGCAGGAGAGAAGGCCCAGGAACAGGAGGAAAGGGACGGGAACAGTTAACTTGCTGGGATGCTGAACTCGATTTTAATACATCTTGCTCCTTTTAGGTAAATCACGCTGGTCCTGGAAGTACCACAGGCAGAGCTATTGTATGCACCAGGCACAGTGCCTGAGGCTGTGGGTGTGTCAAAGGCCACGAAAATGTTTAAGAAGAAATTAACAATTTGGCTCCAAACTACAAAACAAAAACTGTATATCAACAAGTAGACTGTCAAATTACAGCAGGGAGGGGAGGAAGATCTGGGGGAGATAATAGATCAACCGAAGGACTTGTATACATGCATATAAGTACAACCAATGGACACAAAACTCTGGGGAGGGAGGGGATGTGTGGGAGGGAGGGAGGGGGTCAAAAAAAATCAATAAAATATATTTTAAAAAAAAACTGTGGAATGAAAATGTTGATTGAAATAATTAACAATTATTAACAAAAATTATTTTATGGGGAAGCTATATGTGAAATGTACATGCATTACTTTCCTTTTAAAAATATTTTATTGATTTTCTTTAGAGAGAGAAAAGGAAGGGAGAGGTAGAGATAAAAACATTGATGTGAGAGTAGGACATTGATCAACTGCTTTTTGCACTGTCTCATAGATGACTAGGCAAAATAATGTAAGTAAAAGTGATATTTTAAGACACATATACACATTCTGGGCCTTAATTTTCTTGTCTATAGAATGGGGATAGCATAAGCACACTGTATGATTATTAATTTATTGTAAAAATTAAATGACTTTTAACATATGTACAGTTGCAGAGCCTGGTGCATAACAAGTGCTCAGTGTTCAGAATTGTTTTGATCTTAGGTTCATATCAAAACAAAGACACCTTGCCCTAGCTGGTTTGGCTCAGTGCATTAAGCGTCGGCCTACAGACTGAAAGGTCCCAGGTTCGATTCAGGTTGTGGGCTCAATACCCAGTAGGGGGTGTGCAGGAGGCAGCCAATCAATGATTCTCACTCATCATGGATGATTCTATCTCTCTTTCTCTTTCCCTTCCTCTCTGAAATCAATAAAAATATTTTTAAAAACAAAGACACCTTAATCCATTCTAGGTTTAGAGTCTCTAAAAACCTTATGCCTGGGATAGTAGAGTAAGGCGACCAGATGTCCCGTTTTTGGCGGGACAGTCCCGATTTTTAACAATTTGTCCCTCGTCCCACAACGTTTTAAAAAAAAGTCCCGATTTTTGGAAAGAAATAAGATAAGATGAACCTCAGAGGAACTCCTCAGTCACTCAGACTGAAGAAGGGTCGCTGGAAGGCTTCCTGTAGGAACTCTCTAAGCTTAGTTCTGAAGAGTTGTCCAGGTAAGGGGAAGAGGAGTTGTTTGCAAACAGGTCGAAAGCAAGAAGTAGAAAGATACAAACATAGGAGGGTAAACAGCAGGAATGGGACAGCAGAGTCACTGAGAGGCAGCTGCCCAAGCCCAGGCTACAGGTTATGCCTTGATCCTGGGTAGCACAGTGCTGAGGGAGAGGGGACCCAGCTTTAGAAGAGGGTCCCCTGGGGGGGGGGGGGGGGGGGCAGGGGAATTGACAGGACTTGGTAATGGATTGGCTATGAAGGTAAGGTCGTTGACTTCTTTCCAACTGTTGGTTTGGATAGTTACAAAGATGTTGACACCATTGACTGAAACAGGGAACTTAGGAAGAGGAGATGAGTTGGGGAGGGGGGGGGGGCAGGAAGGGTGAGGGAGGTGGGGAGAATGCTGGAAATGAACTAAGGTCATGACTTCCATTTGGAACCATTTACCTTTGGTATTTCTATAAAACAGCTAAGTGTGAATGCTGGTAGGTAATTGGATATACAGAGAAAATAATTAAAAATTCAATAGCCTTCCCTTATATAGAATTCGTTTGTGGAATGAATTGTTCCACATGAATTTTATAATTCCTGTGGGATGAAAACAAGAATGAATGAATATGTGTGTATGTGTGTGTACTGCATATATATATATATATATATATATATATATATATATATATTTACTATGCTGAGCATATTGCATACATTAGCTCATAATCCTTACTTCAACCCTGAGAGGTACCTACTGTTAGTAACCCATTCTACAGTTAAGGACACTGAGGCTGGGAACTAAAGATTATGTAGTCTGACCAACATCACACGGCTGTTAAAAAGCAAATCCACATAGTCTGTTTTCCTTTTTGTCAGATCCAGAAACTGAAATCAAATAAGCCAAGGGACAGGTACAAGGTGACAGAACCAAGAGTTGTAGAGCCAACTGTAGCACCCAAATCTGCTGCTTCAGGGCTATGATGTGCTTTGCATCCCCCCCTCCCCAAATTCAGGCTGTAGAAGGCCATTTGCACAGGGCAGGAGTGAGAAGGTTATAGGCGTAGGACCAATCCGTAGCCATGTTCAAACACGGCCAGAGCTGCTTATCTCCCTGTGCAGCTCATAAGAATAAGAATTACCTACCTGCCTGCTGCTCTTGATGATGATGATGATGATGATGATGATGATGACGATGACAACGACAGCAGAGGCTGGATGCTGCTGAGTGTGAAGCACCATTGGTGCTGACACTTTAATTAAGAACCAATGGCCTTCATGACCTTTGGGTTCTTGAGGACAAATTCGGGACTAAGCATTATCTTTTCTCTCTACATTATTCAAGAGAAGGGAACTTGAGCTGCAATTGTGTTTGTTTTCATTCATTCAACAAATTGTACAGGGTCCTAGCAGCTTCTGTCAGGCACTGTGCTAGGTACACAGAACACAGTGGTGAACAAAACAAGCATACTTCCTGCTCTCCTGTAGCTCACGGTCTCAAATATCCCAGCCAGCCATGCTCACTGGTTGGATGGTGAATGGGGAAGAGCATTTCCCCACTAAAAGCTGCCCCCCAGAAGCTGACATTTGTGAGTTTTGTTGGGTCCCCCTGGTGGAAGAGACATGAAGACACCAGCTGTGGGCTAGGCTAGCTGGAGGACTTTGAGAAACTCACTCGGCTCCTCTGGCCTTGATGTCAAATGGTTGGAAGGGGAGGGCGAAAGGCCTAGACCTATGGTTTTCAAACTCCCTTTAAGCTTCATTACTCACTCTGTTCACTAACGAATATTTACTTAGGTGCCAACTTTGTGCAAATTACATGAACAACACGCATAACACAAGGCCTCAAGGATCTTGCGGTCTAGTGAAAATCTCATGCCAAATTCTACCATATTTAACAGATAAAAATGGAGCTAAGCCTGAGGTCGTCTGGGGCTCTATAACACACACACACACACACACACACACACACACAGACTAGCTAGTTTTCTGAGGGTCCTTCCTGCACTAAGATTCTTGGGTTCTTTTCTCTCAGGCTGGGGCAACGACAGCAGCACCAACTCATGCTCAGCAGACCTATCTCCAGTCCTTTGTCGACTGAATGCTTTCTGTCACTTTGTCCAACCAGTCCCATGCACTCAGGCTGCTTTGCTCCATTGAGCTGTTCTAGGGTAGCCAGCCATTGATATGAGACTCTCCCAGGGTCTAGTTCAAACCAGGCAGGGACGGGAAGGCCATATTTCCATCCCGAGGCAGACGGATTTTCATGCATTACTCCCAAGCACAGAGCGGACCCGAGAGGCTGTGATGGAGGCTGTTAGCAAAAGCAAGACACAGGGGCACAGTGGTGAGCTGCTTCATCCCATAGATTTTTAAAAAAAAATTTTAAGAAAGGGGATGAAGAAAGTCAAGCTCCCCTGTTCCTTTGCAAAACAAATAAGAGCAAATAATTTTCATTCGTTGATTTTGTTTTTCACTCAAGGAAATCTCTTGGTCCTCTGAGGAAGGGCCAGGTGAGGGGTCCTGCACACTGTCTGTCCACTCGGTGGGACGGGTTTGACTTTTTCTTCTTTCTTTCTCACACCGCTCCGTGCCAGCGTGAGCCTGACCAGTTCCAGATGAAACGCTGCCTTTACCAGAACGAAATGTTTGCGAAAAGGTCTTTAATGAACTGAACACGTTAATTTGAAAAGTCTCCTTTGTGGAAAGAGTGAGGCTTGGAGAGGGAAGGAAATGACACAGCCTGTGGACTGGCAGACGGCTGGTTTCTCTCAAGTTGTTCAAAGGCGGGAGACGGAGAAGGGGCTGCATTCGGTGGGGGGGATCCAAACCGGACTCTCTCTTGGAGGGCAGGACCCATATGGCCAGTCTGAGCTGCTCACACACTCGCCTCATTTTGGCTGTTTCCAATGTCTATGAACACAGGCTTCTCCCTAGGAAAAACAATGCCCAGTCCCCAGCCTCCTTCCCAAACACCAGAAATTCCGGCGAAGGCCCCCCTGGCAGAATTTCAGAGGTAATCTCCATGAGGGCGATGTTCATGGCAGCGGCAGCCACCACCAACACCGGCATTTTTTTTTTTAATCAGGTGTTATTTTCCCCTACCCGCCCCCATCAGTGCCACCCATACTGCACACGGAACGAGAAAACATGAAAGTTACAGACTCTGCTGAGAATGCTGATTATAAGTCACCGGGCAGATATAATTACAGGAACTGCTCTCCCCAGCCCAGCCAATATTTATTTCAGCAGCTCTGACCCTTCCCAAGGAGCTTGCTGCCACCCCACCCCCAACTCTCAACACCGCCCCCCACCCCCACTCCCCAAAGGGCTTTTCTAACTGAAAGCAAACCCGAGCCAAGTCCTGCTCATGCTCTCGGCCAGGTGCCAGGAAAAGTGTAAATTTTCGTGAGCTCTGGCTATTTTGCCAGAAGTCTGCAATGTGTCTGGACACGAATGGCTGTTCCCTTTTGTGAGGCCAGACCCGCGCCCCAGGAAGCTCTAAAAGCAGCACATGGAGCGAGATCGGGTAACGGGAGAGAGGGCCAGAGCAGCCGGCCCGCAGTATGGGAGGCTCCCCTGGGGGGTCCCGCCGGCACCCAGAGCCAGTCACCTCACTGCCCTTCGGAGGGCGGGGGGGGGGGGGGGGGGGGGGTGATCTTTCTCAGACTCAGTATTTCACTCATGTGCTAACTTTGTCTCCAAGGGCAACGTCCCAACTCCCTACCAGGACTTCACCTTTCACCTCTCACCTCTCTTAATGGAAATTAAACCAGTTAAGTTGAAAGAGAGAGAAAGAAAGGGAACATGTGTGCGCATGCATGTGTGAGTGCGCATGTGTGTGTGCGTGTGTGTGTGTGTGTGTGTGAGAGAGAGAGAGAGAGAGAGAGAGAGAGAGAGAGAGAGAGAGAAAGAGAGAGAGAGAGAGAGAGAGGCTGACTAACTTTAGGCACAGCTAACTAAATTTAACTCTTATTGCTCCTTTGGCCTTGGCAGAGATAAAAGACATTTTGAGGCTATTGGAAAGAAAGGGTTTTAGACGAACTAGAACGCAAAGATCACCACGCAAGGAGGGGGCATCATTAACCAGTCTCCGCGTGGGTCACCCTTGCCGTCAGAGGGACACGGGCTTCTGCACGCAGGACCCCCACGGCCCTGCGGGCGAGTCCTCCCCTCCAAGACGGAGCGGTGCTCCCCCACAGCATCACACCCGAGGAGCTGCCCTGCTCAGTGAAAGCCGTGGTCTGTCTCTCAGCTCCCCGGCCCTCATGCCAGCCCCATGAAAGGGGGCCATAAACTTTAATGTAGAAGATGCAATTATTTGGGGGCCAGGTGTGACTTAACAAGCTTAAAAGCCTCTGAACAAAAGCAAAGCCAAGGGGAAGGGCATGTTTTCCGAGCGATTAAAAGCAGGGCTGTTCCCTCCTTACCCGTCCCGCCCTGGGAGAGCACGGGAAGGATGCACATCAAAGAGCTCCGGACTCCGCTCACCTGACGAAGGTGTGAAAGCGCACTTGCCGCTGAGTCTCCAGCAAACGGGCCAAGGCGAGGATGGGCAGGGAAGGGCTGGAGCGAGCAGAATGAGGGGACGGGAAACCCATACAGGAACACAGGTTTGCCTCAAATTACACAATAGACACATTTCAGGAAAGTGAAATATAAATCATTTTAATAAATGGGTTCACCGTCAGTGTACCAGCTATTGTTCCTGGAAGGGAAATCTTTTGTAATTTGAAAAAAGAAAAAAAAATAGCTGCTATTTATCTTTCAGGCCAATTTGGGTTGCTAGGTAGGATATGGAATTTTTATAAAGAACATCAAACTAAAAGGTTTTTCTGAATTTTTTTTTTTAAAAAAATATGACACTCCAGCCAGAATAGCTGCAAGGTACAGGGGCTGGCACATGAAGAGAGGGAAAGAGAAGGAAGAAGAAAAAAGAAAGAGGAAGAGGAGGATAAATGAGAGACAATACCCCCTTGGGTTCAACGAAGCCAACTCAATGAATTAAGGGGTCCATGCCCCGTCCTAAAGGAGGCGGAGATGAGCAAATAGCACCCAGACAGATAACGGGCCAATCTGGAGAACCGAACAGAAGAGGGAGGAACTGCTACTGCACAGACGGCGAGGAGGAGGAAGGAAAGGGAGGCCCGGAAAACTGCATGCAGGTTCAGGGTTCCGGGGGGCATCAGAGATCCCAGCCCAGTATTCGCAATGGCTCTGGGCTGGGTGGGAAATGGTGTGTGTGTGTGTGTGTGAAGAGGGAGACAGAAAGGGCGGATTCCAGATACAGAAGTCCCTCCCCATGGTTTTCTAGGAAATAAGACTCCAAAATAAAACGTGACTTTGCTGCCTTGAGATCTCATGAAGCAGAGATCCGAATGCCTTTCTTACAGGCACGGCACCCTTCCCTGCCGGAAAAGGGTCCAGTCCACTTCAGCAGCAAAACGGAACCCAGACCTCTCAGCCCCGGAGGAGTAATTCCACACAGGGAGCGGGGAGGGGAAAGTTACCAGAGATGTGAGAATTGGTAGCAGAACAGGGAAATTTCCAAGTCATGAATTCCTAATGAAAATACAGTTCGCTTCAAACGTGTCAAGTTTTTCAAGGTGTCTTTTTGTATGTGTTTTGCTAAAGTTGTGCGTTTAAGAAGGAAGTTCAGAGAGACTGGGACTTTTTCAGGTCATTTTAAGAAACGTGCCTCAGTAGTTTCATTCTTCTTGGTTGCACCTTTAGTCCATGTATATAGGAAGGTGCCCAAAAGCCAGTCCGCCTACAAGAGATGGGGACCAGGTTGCACACACAGTGGGAAGATCGATCCACGGGAAGAACCAGCACTTTTTCTTAGGGGCCAGGCATCGTACCAAGAACTCCCCCCACCATATCTTAAATAAACCTCACCAAAACCCGCCGAGATACATACAATCCCCTCCAGCTCACAGAGAAGGAAAGAGAGGCCCGGGAGGTTAAATCCTTTGCCCAAGATCACACAGCTAGCTACGCTGCCGAGTTTGCACTGGAACCACAACTGAGTCTCTGAGTATCAACGTGACACAGAACTCGGTGCAGGGCTGCAGGCGGTCAGCGCAGAGCCCAGGAGGCCTTCAGGGGTCACGGGTAGGCTGGACTCCCTGCCTACCTGCCGGGCCAGGGTCTCGGGGATGTGCTGGTTGGTCCCACAGGCAACATGCAAAAGAAAAGCCAGCCTTTACCAGGCACTACAGGAAACCCATTTTTCTATCTTTAGGTCATTTTGTGCCTTCACGGCCATCTGCAGAGATGGAACTTGATTTCATTAAACATGATATTTTTGTCAGCTTTCTTATGCTTTTGTTTTGTTTTGTTTTCTCTTGCTTTCAATTAAAGGATTTTTTTTCACCCTCCCAGAAATTCTTTGGGGATTTGAAACTCACTTCAAGGAAGGAAAAAAAAAAAAAGGAAATCCATCTTACACTATTAGTCACCGAGATGGGTGTGAAGACAATGGCTGTAAACTGGCATCAACTCCATCTCCAAAAGCAGAGAGCAATTTCTAGCAAACTGCTTTCAACTTTAAGAACTAGAGAGCACTGGCAAACGGGCTTGCCTTTCTAAATATAAATGTGAGCTGGAAACAGAAGTAAAAAGCAAACCGGAGCAAATGTGGTGGACCCCGGACGTCTTGCATTCCAGCAACAAATAAAACCAGTGCAGTGTGGGCTGGTGGCATGGGGTGGGGTGGGAGTGAGTCTCACTTTTAAATCAAAGAAATGGGCATGTGTGGGGTGTCTGCCCTGCATGTCTGATTGTCTCTCTCAGAGTCATGGGGAAATCATCTCTCTCTTATCACGGCCTTTGATCTCACAATCCCCTCTTCCCACGCTATTAAGATATCCCATGTCTCAGCAATTCACCTTTGCATGCTCAAATACTTTTTTTGTTCTTTTCTGCTTGCACCTGCCCACACATCAGTGGCTCTGCTTTGCTTTATGCCTTGTCCATCTTGCAATGTTTTCATTAGACCGGAGCCATTGCCACGGCAGAGGCCAGCTGCCGCCTCCGCGTGGGGAACTGAAGCCAGCATCCCTCCTCCATAGGGCTGCAGAGGGGTCACGGGAGCAGGAGGGCTCCCAAGAGCTCCAGGCCTCCCCGAGGGAGGAGGCACTGACCCAAGGGAAGAGAAAGGTCACACCTGCTTAGTTCTCCGGGTTCTCAGGGACTCTGTCTCTCTCTCTCTGACATTCCTGGGCAACATTGCTGTCAGGAGTTCATTTAGGAGTTTGGCTCAAGAAGAGACTGCCTACCTGCATCTTGTCTTTAGCAATCATTTCCCCTGGGTTTGCATTACGATCAGGCACCCAGGTTCAAATCAACCTCACTTGGCTCCCTTAACCTCCTTGAGGCTCCGTTTCCTCATTTCTAAAATGAAAATCACAGTATCTTTCTCACACGTCTCTTATGACAATTCCGTTTAATCACGTGTGTAAGATGCCTGTGTAAGCCAGTGTCAGACACATAACAGGCACTGAACCACAGTGGTTCCAACTTCAACTGCTCACACCATTTCCTTACAATAATAATTTCAACTATTTACTGAGTCTTTGCTACTCGTTAAGTGCTGTCCTAAGTATTTTGCATAATCTATTGCACGTTCAAAAATAAAGCCCTACAAAGTTCCACGCTGGTTTCTCTTTTATAAGCCAGGAAACTAAGGCTTGGAGCCTGAGGTCAGGCCCTTTAGTAAGCCACAAAGGTAGAATTTGAACCTAGATCTTCTGGATTTTAAAAACCCTGTTCTTTCCTGCACATCTGCTGTTCCCTGTATCTTCAAGATCTTCATGAAAACTCCAGCCTGACTTGCTAACTATGGTCTTTTTAAAAAGTTTCTCTTAACATTTCCCATTTATTCATTCATTAACAAGTCCTAGCTTGCTTAGGAGAAGAAGTATAAATCATTTTCCCTATTCCATGTCATTTACATGACCCAAGGCTGCGTACCTCATGGAGCATTAGCAAAGCAGAGATCCCAACAGAAAGTGAATTGCCCTTTGCCAAGACCCAAGTTCTAGCCTGGGAACAGACATATTTCTTCCTATTCCTGGGAACAAGAATTCTGGGTCCTTATTCTGGGCACCACTCACCCTAGCTACAACCTTTACAAAACCCAGTTTTCATTTATCTATCCCAAGGCACAATAAAAATTTTAAAACCATTATTTGTGAGTTCAGCATCAGCATTCACCCTACACTTTGTTCTCTGAGCCCCAGCTCAAATCTCTGTAGGCAGTCTTCCCCATCTTTCAGCCCAAGGCTCGATCCCATGCCCCGATGTGTCACAAAGCTCAGAGCCTGTTCAACACATACCATCTGGCACTTCCTTAAAGGGCTTTTTAAGTGTCTCACATGTGGACATCTTGTCAACCTAAGAAGATTATAAATTCCTCAAAGGCTGGGATCTTGTCTTCTGTTGATTTTGAAAATCCTGAAGTGCTTAGCACTTTACTAGGCATCAAGTAAAGGCCTAGTAGAATGTCCATGGATATAATCACCCCCTCAAGTGCTAAAAGCACAGTTGTCCCACAGGCCACATGCGTGCCTCTGAGGGTGTTTGGGGGGATTACTATAACCAGGCCTATCCCAGAGCCCAAGCCAGACCAAAATGATCTGTGGTCAGTCAGAGACCCACACAGAGGCCAAAAATCCTATCTCCATGACCCACATGACCTTCTACCTCCTCTCGTGAAGATGATACAGCCTCTCCTTGCAATGAACTCTTCATTTACAAGGAGGCACAAGCATCAATTCTTTCTTCTGATATTAGCGCCCCGTCGCCCCAACTCTTTGAAAATTCTCTCCTCCCAACACAATGAATGTTTCTGATAAAGATTAAGTATCTCATTCCTTTGTCTATGATGGTTGGCCCAGGGATAACCGAAGAGTGAACATTTCATCAGTTAGGTTACAATGATTGGTCCAAGGATGAGCATGTGGCCTAAAATAGGCCAATAGGATCCTTTCCCAAGATGGTTTTTACGGAACTAGCAGAGAAGAACCTCCTCCCTGTATGATTATGAGGTTGTAAACATGAAAGTTGCGAGTTGCCTGTCTCCTTTTAGAGAAGAGAAACCATCAGTGGTTAGGCCAAATGAAGACAGAACTTGAAAGAATATTGACCAAGTTCAAGCCCTGGCTACAGTGATCTGTAAGGCTGCCATCCTGCTGCTCTGCCTGAGACTGGCTTCTGGGAGTCCAGACCTCCCTGCTGTTTAAGACAGGGTTTCTAGCATTTTTATCCAGAGCGCCCTCCCATAACTCCCAGGAGTTACATAACACCCAAACATCCCAGAAGCAAGTGTGGATTGGGCCGCCCTGCAGATGAAGGAAAGTGGGTGGCAAGAACTGAGCCAGCGATTCCTCGTGGGCAGAGCCTCTGCTGGCCCACCGATGGGCACAAGAAGAGTGACGGAAGGAAGAATATCTCAGCCCACTGTGCCCTGGGTCTTGGCCTACAGCATCAAAGGGCTAATGACTGAAACCGCTGAAAGCAATGCCTCTTCCTTCCCTGCTGGCCACAGGTGCTGATTGGGCAAAGGGACTCATCAGCCTCCTGGTTGGACCTTTTAGGAAGAGGCTGCTTCCCTGGTCTATGAAGATAGGTTCCTTCAGGGTCTGCTTTTCCACGACAAAATGGCACCAAACCGAAGCCTGGGATTACCAACCTAGTAGGAAAAGCTGAACTGGGAGTCAAAAGCCTGAGACGCAGAGCTTCTCTGAGTCTCTGTTTCCTCTTCTGTTATGTGGGCAGAGAAATGCCTGGCTGCCTCCTTCCAGGCCTGTGCAAGGCTGGAAGAAGAGGAAATACTCAGCGATAACTTACTTAGCTGTCACTGGGTGCTGAGGCTATACCTACACTGCCTCATTAAGTCCTCACAGCATGGCCTGGAGCACACAAGGAAACTCCGGTTGGATTTTAAACGACAAATCTCACCAAAAGACACAAAGTTAGTAACTTGCAGAGCTTCAAGTGCAAACCACGTCTATATTATCAGCGTTTGTGCTTTAGACATTATGCCAGTCCTCTGCTAGGGTATAGGATAGTATTGCCAGATTGAAAACAAACAAACAAAAACAACAACAAAGGAAACAGGACACCCAACTACATTTGAGTTTCACATAAACAACCACCAATATTTTTGTCTAAGTATGTCCCATGCAATATTTTGGGCATACCTAGATCAAAAGATTATTTGCTGTTTACCTGAAATTTAAATATAACTAGGTGTTTTGTACTTTATTTTGGTTTTGTACCTTCCTCCTGGAGATCAATTTTTTTTTAGATCAATTTTATGAATGCACTTTGAAAATTGTGGAGTGCTACACAAGTAAAGCTCTTTTATTAGTCCCAACCCCAGGTCTAACTGGTGACAAGCATTCTTCTGGGACATTGTATCCACAGATGTACACAGCCCTAGCAGCTTTCCATGGCCCTTATGGAGATCAGAAAAGCTCCAAGCACAAAATATTCCTAAATAACATTAATTGGGATTCAGGGGGGAGAGGGGGAGAAAAGGGGAAATGATATTAACATATATCAGTTTGGAACTAGATTCTGGGGAATTTTCCTGTAGAGATGTGGGGCCAGCCATTGAGACGGTCCACCGTGCTGTGGTTGAAGGGACAATGTCCAGGTAAGTGCAGGAGCATGAGATAGTTCCCACTTACTGGGCACCTCAGACTCATCAGGAAGTGTGCTGCCTACATTCCTAGGAATGATCTTGTGTAATGCTCCCAGCACCTTATCTGCAAATCATGGGCACCATGTAAGTTCTTCCAACAGCTAGAAACCACCAGGGAGCTCCCACCATGCTGTGAGAAGTGCCAAGAAAAGCACTGGCTTTTTGGATGAATAATTAAAATCACCAAATTGAGTACATCAGGATAAGAGGCCCTGCTCTTTCCCATGTCTCACTTTCCTCATACATGTCGCCTTAAGACTGATCAAGATGTTCATACTTCGGGGACAGTTACAGTGTCAACGAGACTGGGTCCCAACACACAACCCTTGTCAGAGCACATGGTATGGCAACAATAATAGAGGGGGAAGGACAGTGTCCAAGTTTCCTTTCCCTAAATTAGGTCTGTGGTTCTACCAGCATCATCGGCTACCACCTCCCAGATCACTTTCACCCAGACTTTCACTTCCATCCTGCTCGTGGTGGCCTGGCCCTCGGTGACTAATGCCCTGCTCTCCTCTCATTGTGAATCTCTAATCTCTTCTCGTTTTTTCTCCATAATTACAACTAATGAGAATAATCAACTTTCTCTCACTGTAAGAGAAGCCTGGGATAATGTAAGAGGACTCGAGAAGGATTTTTCAGGTTCTGAGAAAAACAGAGCAGATGATGACAAGTTCCAAGAGGCACACCACTTCCAACTTCCCACATCACTGTTTCCAGCTCAGCCCCTGGAGCACCAAAAGCCTTCTGCCTGAGCACTTTTAATGGGATTAACACCACCAGCCTTCCTAAGAATGGTTTTCTCTCCTCTTTTCCCAACAAGCTACTGCCCCTTGTCCTGCTTTTCCACCTGGCCTTAGCCAGGTGATTTAGGGAGTGCGACGGAACTCTTTGTAAGAAAGGTTGAAGCCATGGGATCAGAAGCACGGTCGCTTCAGATATTGCTTGCGTTGGGCTTCTGGAGATAGAACTTGACACCTTGGACAAGCTTAGCAGAAAGGATCCTACTGGACTTGCATGTCCTGCTTCTATCGTTCTTTCTTCATTTCTGGACGATGTCTTTGTTTTTGTCAGAAACATCATATCTGCTTTCCATCCCAAAGTCTTCAGTGCTTCGTAAGGGATGTTCAATATAACCCTTTCTTGCTTAGCTTGCTTTTTCAAGGTCTGCATTGTACACCCCTAACTTGTGGTGAGAGGACTGCTTTTGTTGCTGTTTCTGTGTTCTCTCTTTGAGGATTTTTGTTGTTGTGTTTTGTTGTGTTTTGTTATTGTCCTTAAAATATTCTAGGCACTCGGCATAGGCATCATATATGTAGCACCACAGTTATACATACAGATAATATATTATGTTTGTGCTATACACGCATCATTTTTTTCCTGACTACCAATCTATTTTCAGTTGTAACCCCCAAGCATAGGACACTAAAATTTATTTGTGAGCCATGTCCTTCTTACATAGAATCACAGGATGATTTGCAGAGAGTCCGTGGTGAGCTGACACGGAGAAGACGTTTGGGGGAGCAGGATTTGAAAGGGGAAGTCACTGTGAGGCAAGAGTGGCCACCCATTTGTAAAGAACACAGACACGACTGGATAGGTTGAGGCCTGAAAAAAAAAAAAAAAAAAAAAAAACCTCCCCAAAACTACTGAACTTTTAAAACTTTTAAACTGAGTTTCACAGTTGAAAATGGTGAAGGGGAACTGGTTGAATGTATCTCATCTTGAAGGGAGAATTCTTACTGATCCTTTTATTTAGGAGCTCACAATCAAGGAAGAGTAGTGGGAGGTTTGGGAAGGAATATGGACAAAGTTAGGGATTTTGGAGGGGCCAACGCAGGATGGGCCATTCTAGGTAAAAAAGAGGAAGTATTAGAGGCATAAAGTTAAGAATGAGGTCAAAATATCAGATTTTGGAACCAGAGTTATATCCTGTTTAGTACTCCACCTCGGTCATCAATGGATATAGCATTATTACCAAGGCGAACACTTATCAAGGGATAACTATGCTTCTGCACTCTAAGCAGCATATGAGACCTTAACTGTTCATTCTCTCATAAACCCCATGATGTAGCTATTCTTTATAAATCCATGTATAGATGTAGAAACCAAGGCTTAAAGCTCTTCATTATCATTCCCACTTTACAGAAGTGGAAACCAAAGTCCCCATAATTTGGCAAGTGTTAGAGAGTGGGAATTAGAACTCAGACTCATCCAGCGCTAGAGCCCCTGGGGTAACCGCCACCAATGGTCTTCCTCTGAGAGGCTTCCATTTCAAACCTGTGCATGGGTCACGAGTTCGAGGTCCTCCCATCAGGCTGCTCACTGAGAGATAAATCAGTCAGCATTGCTGTCGCAGGTCAAACTTCACTCCCCATCTTTTGTGGAGCATAAAGATGATTAATTGCTTACACAGAAATTGACCTAACCACTGTTTTGCAAAAAATGCAGGATCTCCGTATCTTTAGAGGGACTTCTAGAAGAAACTTGAATTAGGAAACTAAGTAATTGAAATTTTCTGTCTTTCTTGGCATTTTTAGCTACTGATTAATGTAGAGTCTGGGGTGTTGGAAAGACTTAGAGGGATCAATAATAATATTAACCCTTATGAAAAGGTTTGCTGTGAGAAGGGACTGTAGTTTGGGGCAGGGTCTTTGATGGAAAACCGTCAGAGGTTATAGTTCGTGGGTGTCATCGCTATTGGCAGGGGTCAGGGGTGGGGGTGGGGCAAACTCTATTGCTACTGTCACCTTTAACACTTCTTCAGAACCCTCACTCTCTTGGTCTGAGGGAGATAGTAACCCCCTCCTGTAACATGTCACGACTGCAAGGGGAGAGGAAAGAGTGGGGCTGATAATCCCAGCCAGGCAACAATATCGGGTCCAAATGGCACCCTCCCAGCCAGGCCGACTGTCTGCCCCACCCCCTCTGTCCTATTAAGAACGCCCTTGTCTCTCAGGCCACAGTTGGTCATGAAGATTAACCCTTCCCACACCCTCACCCCCAACCCTGGCATTCTCCCTCCTCCCAACAGTCCTTTGGGCAGACGTGACTGACAAGAGTAGCACAGGCGATGATGTCATAAAGAGAGGGGACAGCGTGCCCTGTTAGACCATCTTTCACTCCAGCCGACTCGCCTTCACAGACAAATTGATTTGCAAAGGTTCAGGCTGCCAGCCCGGCCTGCTTTGCATACAGAACGCTCCCTGGTGACACAATAAAAAGTGGCTAGGCTCACAGAGGAGCACAGCGGGGTCTGGCCGGTTCAAAGTCCAAACTCCACACCCCCTCACCTCAGTCTGGTTTGAAAGGTCACTGTGTGTCTGGGAAAATAGTCGCAGGATACAATCCTTTATTAAAGGTCACTATTTTTCAACACGCGCGAGCACACACACACACACACACACACACACATTGAGACTGGAGAGGGGGAAAACCTGGGGGCTGCATCGTATTGTATATTGTGCTTGCAAGATTTATGTCTTGTGGTCACCAGCAATAAACACACATGGCTTCAGTATCAAAGTTTGCATTAATCCATTGATTCTCCCTCCCCATGCGCATCGGCCTCTTCTTTGCCGGGCAGACAGGGGCAAGGGAGACGTTTGTGTAGCTCTTTTGTTCCTGCCCCATCTTTTCCTCCCCTTGTTGCGAGTCTTTAAAATCATGGCTGTGTTATCATGGATGTGCAGCCACAGAACTTTCCTCAACGCAGTTTCCTCCCTCGCACAGGGCACTGTGTGCGTTCAGCATTTGGAACCAACACCCTGCATGCTCACCATGCCCAAGGCTCGGAGTGTGCGTCTGAGTCTGCAAGTGCACAGACCCTGAGGAGCCAAAGTCAAGTTCTCCCCTGGGCATGAAGATCCAGGGAGTGCCATCGCCAAGCCAGTGGCCATAAAGGAGGCTGCCTATCCGTTATGTTGTCTATTTTATTTGAGTAAATACTTCTCACACAAGCAAAAATAGCAACTGCTTTCCTCCAGTAACAGACAGGTCATGCTTGGTTCCCAAAGAATGTTAACAATAGCGACCCCTGCACTCATAACGAAAGAGAGTATGGCAGGAGTCAGCCATTAGATTAATTTAGGCAAGAATTGCAAAAGAAAATATTGGGGTTGGGAGGTGAATTCTATGAATTTCTAATAGCCAGCAAAATATTTAATGTTGAGGATTCCACGCTGCTCTGTAGCACATTTTTGCAAAGCTTCTTGCCAGTGATAGATTTCTGAACTATCAAAAGCACATTAATTTTTTTCTGATTAAAACAGCTGTGAAAATATACAAGTGTAACTGTGAAAAATCCGGGGCTTATTGTAATACTTTAAGCAAAAACAAGGATAAAAGATTTTTCTATACGGACTTGCCAGAAAGTAAAAATATCTCTAAGTATGGGGAGAGCTCGTCCTGCCTGTGCTTCTAATATTTGGGCGCAAACGCTTTAATCCTCTTGTCCATCCCGTTGGCACCTCGTCTGCAGTTGACTTGTTAAGGGTGAGTTCCTTTGTAATGTCGTCAGCACCTCTCCATAGTTATTGACTGTGCTCTCATTAAAGCAGCAAGATCACAAACCGGCAGAAGTGAGAAGAGGTGGGGAGGAAGCTGGCTCCTCACTACAAAGGTATTGAGAGAGGCGAAAGAACCTAAAGGAGAAATGAAAAAACATGACAGAAGTGAAACTGTCTGAGAAGGAGGAGAGGGAGGAGGGAGGCGGAAGAGAGGAGGGGAGGGGAGCAGGAGGAGGCGGGAGGAGGAGGGCAGGGCCAGGAGAAAGATGACAAGACTTCTGGAGGTGGGGCTGGAGTTTCACGTTTCTGTTTATGATCAAGATACACAAGGAGCCACCAAGGCCAAGTTCAAGTTGCTTATCGCATTGGCCCAGAGCGATGCTGTCATACGGCACATGATACACACGTTCACGCCATACACCACAGGCTTGTGTTCTCGTGACTTAAAAATACATTTGTGGGGGATGGAAGATGCCCCCTTCTCTTGCTTGTGCCCTGACTTGGGCTTGGCCGGTCTGATTTCACTGTGCACCTAGACTCTTCATTCCCTAACCTACTGCCTTGAAAAAGAGTGACTTCATGAATAAAGTGGTTGTGTGATTCAAAATCGTGGGGTGGGGGCAGTGTGTGCTTAACCAAAACAAGGTGCCTTTTGAGGAAAACCACCCAAAGTTTCGCCCCCCAACTCTGAAGACAGCGTGAAGATGGAAAAAAGAAAAGAAGAGAAAAGAAGCTGTTTGCCTCTCCCCTGGGCTGCAGCGGGAAGCTCAGGGCTGTGAGGTGCTGCACTGACCTCCACTCTCCCATTCAGACAGCTCTGGGGTTGGGGCTCCGGGCGCTCCTGGATGACAGTGAGGTTGCCAAGTGCTACCATTCCGAATGCTGGGCCCCTGCCTCTGAGAAAATGGCCACAACTGCCAGGGCCCCTTGGAGCTGTGCGGCAAGGACTCTGGTCTCATGGTAAACACGAGCACAGGGGATTCTAACCTAAACCCCAGCCTGTTCAAAGGCAGCACACTAACCCGTCAGCAGAGGCACTGGGGCATCCCATCTGTCTTGCAAATGAGGCTTTTAGGGCAGCAATGGGTGAAGAGTCAGATTCTGAGGGGGGTTAGCGATCACCCAGCTGGGATGGAACTTCTATCCCTTCCTCTAGATTCTCTTCAGGCCCGAGAGGGTCTCTAAAAAGAGCCTCATTCGCTGCGGTCACCCCCAGTGCTGAGAGAGAGAGGAACAAGCAGAGGCTCCTCTGTTGCCAGATGTGACCAGAAGCCAGTGAGTCTCCCCTGGCCAGGCCGAGAGTGCCCTGGCCCCTGAGCAACTGGGCACTCTGCCTTGCCCAGGATGAGCACAGTCCTGGGGTTCAAAGATGCCCCGCATGCCAGAACTTCTCCCGGCACCTTTGCACAGTGCAACCTCACAAGCCTGTCCTCTTCCTCTGCATCCTGGTTCAGCCTCCTGTCCAGGACCACCCCCCACGCACCCATTCCTGCATCCTATCCCGCACTCCCCGCCTAATCCAGGACACCTGAGGTCAGGTACCTGCAGGGACTGCCGAGCCAAGAACCTCCCAGGGACACAGCGCCTCTCACTACTGTAAGAAGCATTGGACTTTTCCAAGCACAACACGCTCCAGAGATTGTCCTCCTGAATGGACAGCATCTGGCTAACGCAAAGCCTCCCATGACACAGTGGACCTTCAGGGCCCAAAAACTAGCATCACTTTTCTCCAAGGCTCATGGGTTTGGGGCGTTTTCATTTTCCCTATATTTGCAGGCCCCAAGAAGTGTCCCACAGCTTTTCTTAGCCTTGCACTGTGTGAGCCTATCACAACTACGTGTGTGTGTGTGTGTGTGTGTGTGTGTGTGTGTGCATGTGTGTGTGCACGCACAGAGCACCCTGGGGAAGATTCTGAGCCATGATCCTTCGGTCACGGGAGGTCTCAGTTGTCACAGACTTTGAAGACAGGCAGGTTGTGTCAATGCATTCAAAACATCAGCTCCATGAGGGCAGGGACTTTTGTCTCGTTTGCATACTGCTTAGTCCCAGCCCCTGGAAGAATGCTGGCTCTCCAATCTTTGTGCAATAAATAGAGTTTAAAGATTTTTACATGCTCCAGGATGCGAGTGTAGGACTTGGTGCTTCCTGCATGTCTTTTCTTTTTCACCCACTAGAAGGAACAGTCCCTGAGTAGGAGACGGACAAGCTCCTTTCTGCTTATGGGGCCTTTGAGCAGAAGACAAGTCAAGCGAATGGATGTATCTACGCGTGTCACCTGTGCTGAGTGGGTTAGTATCTATCCGTGGTTTTCTCCCCTCGCTAGGTCTGGTCCAATCCCTCCACTTCTTTGCAGCCTGGGTCGTGCACCTGAGCTCTGTTATAATGGTAATTACAATGGTTTTGACAGCCTTGTGAGTATAGTTCGGAAAGGAGCTGTCACGGAAATTAGCAAGTTTTGCCAACAGCTCAGCTCAGAGGTGGAGGGAGCCCGGGCCGGGACAAGAGGAGTTAATCACGATGAGTGGGGTTTTATGCAAAGCACCAAATCCCTAAACTCCCGCCAAGATCTTTGATGGCCGTGATCAATAGATCCTCAGACCACACTGACATAACCTTGTCACGCCTCAGCAAGGGTACAGTGGCTAAAAAGGCGTGGGGAGGTGGCGAGGTGGCGAGGTGGGAGGAAGTGGTGGGGAGAGAGGACAGTGGAGGCGATAAAGATATCACATGCCCTCTCCTCTCCTGCCCCCCAGCCCCTCCTTTCCACACCCACCCCCCCTTCCCCCTCCCCCCTTCAACAGGCATCACACAGCAAGTGACTGGTAATGGCCCTTTGGCCTTGTACAGCTTTTAAAATCCTTCAGCTGGAGCATCTCAGCTCCAATCGCCAGCAAAGCTGGAGCACCCTTGAGACCCTGGTGCAGATAATCATCATCCACTCAGTGACAAGAAGCTGAGCGCCGCTTCGGTACCCAGGAGACTGAGTGTGGCAGGCCACCAAGGTGCCATCTTAGACGCATCCAAGCAGCCGCCGTGGCAGCCGAAGCAGCAGCACACGGAGATATGTGTGTGTGTGTGTGTGTGTGTGTGTGTGTGTGTGTGTAGGGGGTGCTCTATCCCCCTTTTCTTCTCCTTCTCCTTCATCGTCCTCTCCCCCGTTCCTCTCAAACCTCCTCCTCTGAGATTCCTTTCTCCGGAGGGATGCTGTTAACACTGTGGCTCGGAGCAGGCTGCCCGCTACCCAGCGCCTGCCAGACCAAATTGAATCCTGCACAGTCAATACCGTTGGAAAGGAAAATGACATTAATTTGTGTAAAAGTGTAATCAAAAGGTGGTTGGGTGCTCTTTCTTGCTTTCAGAGAAATGCGGGTTTGAGTTTGTGATTATATAAGAGAGAGGCGGCCGGTCAGCAGCGGCCTGCCTTCCCCCCCGGCACTTCCCGGTGCCCTCTGTGCCGAGTGACAGCATTAGAGCTAATGGTGCTGCATTATGTATACAATACACCGTGGATGGTGCAGCTGGCCGGGATGGCCCTGCGGACCAGGGTGCTGATGGGTATTTACACGCCCGCTGAAAGGTGGCAGAGAGAATACCAAGAAATAAAAGGAGAGCATCCCTGCCGTACGCAGCGCTCAGACCCCAGCATCTTGGAACCGCGGGTACATTTCCAGATCTTAAGAGGCCCTGCGTTTACATTCCCTTTCCACCTTCGGCCTTTGGCTCACATTTTCCATTCACCGAGCTCCCTGGCAAATTGAAGATGGTCTAAACAAGGAATACCACATCCCTTGCCCGTATTAAAAATAGCTCTCCAAACAGCCTGAAATACTCTCATTCCACTGTCAACTCTCCCTCTCTCACCTTCATTGGGGGCAGTTCTGGGAGAGGGACCGCTCGCACGGGGTAACTGCCCGCTGCGGGCGTGGCCATACGGCCAGGTCTTCAGGCCTGAACCCCATCCCCAGAAGCAGGTCAGTCTCTCTCTTAAGCGTGGGAGGCACGGGCACTAGAGGTTCATGAAAGGGAAGACACTGTTCGGTTTCCACGCCGCCAGGACTGAGGTGGGCACTGCGTGTGCGGCTGTGCTATCCCCCAGGGGCGAATGAACGCCAGGCACTGACCACTCCGCCGGCAGAGGTCACAGTAATGAGACCGGGGGCCTGGGAGAATGGGAAAGGAAGCCCTCTTTGTCCTGAGAGCAGGGAAAGTCTGCCAGGAACCGAAGCAGAGGCTTTTAGGATCCCAGAGAGCCTGACGAAGAAAAGCTACATCTTTAAAAGGTTTCTGAAGAATCAGCCTTAAACAGGGGCCGAAGGAGGTGGAGCCTGAATGTAAAACCCCAGAGTCAGAAAGGGCAGCCTGGGTGCCTCCCTATCCTGCCGCCCCGACAGACAGAGAGAGAGAGAGAGAGAGAGAGAGAGAGAGAGAGAGAGAGAGAGAGAGAGAGAGAGAAAGCTGTCCCCATGTTCTGGCCAAAATTTGGATTTGCTTAGTATTGATTCACTCATTCAAGAAAATGCATTGATCATGTACTATATCTATATGCTAGGTCTTGAGGATGCAATGGTGAACAAAACTATCTGTCCCCATGGAACTGACAGCCTGTCCCTCCATGAGGAATGAGGCTTCCATAAGAGAATGAGAGATGCAAACAGGTGACTAAGCTGTGACTGAGACCTGTGTTCTCGAAGGGATTCTTAGGGGTGTGGGGAAGGAGCACAGGACACCCACTGAGAGGGCAGGAGGAAATGGGGGGCCAGGCAAGGAAGGAGAGGCCAGGACAAAGCTGAGACGCTGAGG
This sequence comes from Pipistrellus hanaki, assembly GCF_964339955.1. Classification (NCBI taxonomy): domain Eukaryota; kingdom Metazoa; phylum Chordata; class Mammalia; order Chiroptera; family Vespertilionidae; genus Pipistrellus; species Pipistrellus hanaki. The sequence goes on from NC_140514.1 coordinate 30,733,474, forward strand.
CAAGAGTCACCTGCTTTGCAGTTGTGCTGAGGATTCGCGCTGGCTATGAGGAGGTGATCATGCAAATATCCACGGGTTAAACGCCAAGATTCTGAGTTATGACTATGTTTATACGAGGCAAGAAGCTGGCAAAAATCATCTCTGCTCAGCTGCCAGGGAGCCTGCATTCCAGGGCCAGGTCCAAAGGCAAAGCCGCAGGGCTCTCCCGTGTTCAGACCAGGGGAGAAACTGCCCCCGACCTCTACGCAACTGGCCTCTCCTTCATCCCCCAGGTCCCCCACAAACCTCTGTAATGCCTAGGAGCCCACGCATGGCCGCCTGCTCACTGGAAAAGATCCATCAACTTGTAAATACTAACTCTCCCCCTAAAATTCTGGTGGGCGGCCCACCCTTACTCAAACTTGACTGTCATCCTCACCCATTGCAGGACCCAAGGAAGCCATGGACTTCACTCAAACCACGAGTCATGCTTTGTCCTGGTGTTCAGATTCACTGCAAGCCTTTAAACGTACGAAGGCCTGCATTACATCTGAATCATCCTGAACCTGTGTCCAGCGACCTTCTTGCCATCATGCTATCTCTAGCCCTCACACAGAGTCACCATCCTTTTCTGATTCCTCACTCCTTGGACCCTCTATCTGAATCATGACATATTAAGTTGGGCATTACCCTCATTCTAGAAAGGTCTTTTTCTCAGTAGTAGTTGGGATTACCGCCAATTTCCTTCTCTCTGATGAAAAGGGGAAAAGGAAACTTAAAAATGACTCCATAGGCATCAAATAGCATCCCCCAATCTCTTTGCAATGCCCTGTGTGTGCACAAACACACACACACACACACACACACACACACACACACACAGTCACCCATCCCAAAACTGTTGGCCTGAAAACTTGGCTATCCCACAGCTGCCCCTTTCAACATAACTACATAAAAAGAGGTCAGGTCTCAGTCTGCAGCCTGTGCTCTGTCTGTGGTCTGCCCAAGGTCACTAACATAAAAGATCACCCAAAGAGCTGAAGGAACCAAAGTTACTCAGCATGCACACCGCCCAGGGGTGCTGAAACAAGGTTGAAAATACAACCCGGTGGGTGACGGTTGTGTGGGATATTAGATCGGAGCTTGGCCCGGGGTGCTGAGTGGTGCGCTGATCTATTGGGCACAGTTTGGTTAGGCAGAGAAATGAGCTGAAGAGAAAGACCCAAATACACAGAGAGAAAGAGACAGGGAGAGAGATGGGGGGAGACACAGAGGCAGAGACGACAAAGGTGGCGCCCTCTTTGCCTCAATGAGATCAGAAACGAGGTCAAAATGAATACATTGCCATCCTGGCTGGTGATAATGGAAACTTATTTTTTTTTCTTCCTGGAGGGGTGGGAAAGTGGATAATATGTTCTCCTTATCCAATTTTTAAGTAGTCTGTAGGGAGCTGGGGGGCAGAGGGGTGGGGGGGTGCAGACCAGAAAATCAACGGAGAATGGGCTGTGAACGGACTGTGAAAGTATGTGTGGCAATCAGATGGCTGTGGTTTTATGACTCTGATGTCTCCTTGCCAATATATTTTTTTTTCTGTTCTCCCCCCAAACTTGTTCCCTTAGGCCCTGCTTTATTGAACCTCAGACAATAGTGACCTCACATAGACACATACATCCAGACAGCCTCAGCCTGAGGCAGGACACCAGGACACAAAGGGCAAAGGTTTTACCCCAAGAAGAATTTCTCATGGGCTCCGATCACATTGCCTGGCGGAGGGATTTTTTTTTTTTTTCCTCCTGACATTGTTTTCTCGCTTCAAGTGACTGATTTTCCCAGCCAAGTCTTGAACTCCCATGCAAGAGGAGTGATGTTTGCCTCTTCTGGATTTGGCTATAGATGTCTGTCTTCTGCCACTTCCTATTGAGGACATCTTTTTTTTCTTTTCTAAGCCCTCACTTCTCCAAGCTTCATCCTGGTGACATGGGCAGCGCAGCCAGGGCTGGACTGCACCAGCTCCCTGCTCCCTGCATCCTCCCACCCCTATTCCTTACCCTGTCTCCTCCTCAGGGGATCCAGCATCTCCCCAAACTTCCAGATTATGTGTGGGCCAGGGGGAAGGCATTTGTTAGTTGCAAATGTTCAAATTAACACTTGCTCCTGTCTCTGAGTCTGCAGGGAAAACCAAGTCTGACTACTAATTACAGCTTTTGGGGGTGGAAATAAATGGGCGTGTGGCAAGGGGAGGCCTTGGTGCAGAAGAAAAATGTCTTCATTTGTTTGCAGCATCTTGACATGTGAGGCCTGAGAGCTGGCGAGAGGATCCTGGGCAGGAAGCAGCCTTACCCTGCTCCCTGGTTGGGGGATGGGGGTGGAGCGGGTGGGGAGCGGGGGAAGGAGTACAGTGTCTTCACATAGACCCTGGGTGTCTGAATTCCAGGGCTGCTTCACTCACCTTTGTTGGTGTGGGTTTTTTTTTTTTTTAATAATGGCAGGATTGGCAAGAAGTTGTCCCAGAGGTCAGCGGAAGGTCAGTGGAAGGTGCAAGGGCACCATCATGGCTGCAGAACACAGCAGGCCCCTCTTTCCCCTCTGAGCCCCAAATTCCCTCCACTGTACCAGACCTAGCAGAATATTCCAGACTTGCTGCCACCACCTATGAAGAGATTTCTGACTATTCCAGCCCTTGCAAGCGCTTCGCTTCTTTGAAGTACTTTCACCACCACGCCTTTGTCCATGTAACTGCTTTGCAGAATTGGCTAATGTTTAGTTATACTGCTCGGCCCTAACAGAAATTTTCAATCTGGGAAATACTATCTACAGTCTTGGGAAATTCTCAACTATTCCGCCCTCAAATATGGCTTCTGCATCTTTTTCTCTATTTTCTCCTCTTGAGACTCATAGTAAACATTTACTGGAGTTGTGTGTGTGTGTGTGTGTGTGTGTGTGTGTGTGTCTGTGTTTTAATCTGTCCTCCAGATCGCTTAACTTTCTTTTCATCCTTTCCATCCCATTATCTCTTCCTTCTGCACTTTCTCAGCTCAGTCTTTCAATTTCATAACTCATTTTTATTGTAGTACAACATGTTATTTGGTCCGTTATGTAGTTTTAAAATATACTTGCAGATTCTTTGGTAGCCCTTCCTCTAAGAGGGGCATCTAACTCCTCTCCCTTTGACTTAGGACTAGTTTCAATGAATCTCATCTCATGAGTAGAATATGATGGAAGTAACGGTGTGTAACTTCCAAGATTTGGTCACAAAAAACATTGGGGTTTCCTCCCTCCCGGGTCTCCATGATGACTTTCTCTAGGGGATGCCAGCTGCCAAGCTATGAGAACACATCAAGGTGTGCTTTGGAAAGGCCAACACGGAGAAGGGAGGCCATCCCCCACCTCCCCTTTCAGGGAGTCATCCTGGAAGGGCATCCTTCAGTCCCAGTCAAGGCTTCACATGACTGCACATCAGGTTGACTTCTTGCTATAACCTAATGAGCCCCTAAACGAAAACCAGTCAACTAAGTCATTCCTGATTTCCTGACACTGACTGTAAGAAAATAAACGCCTATTGTTTTAAGCTACTATTTTTGCAGGCTTTGTTAACTAATACACCTATAGACTCCATGTTTTTATTCTAGTAGCTGTTTATTCATTTCTGAAGTTTCTGAGAGTTTGTAAACATCTGCTCTTGTTTCATTGCCTTCTGTCCATATTTCATTATTTTTATGTCCTCCCTTATCTTTGAAAACATTTAAATTATTTATTTTAAAGCTTTTTTTTTTATTGCTATAATATCTCTTTTCCTTGGATGTTGGTTCATCCATTTGCTGAATTTGTTATTTGTTTTTCATGATGTTGGACCTCCTGGGTACTTTGTAATTTTTATGAAATTATCTCTTATGAAAATTTTCTCCTATAAATATCCAGAAAACCCAGGGCAGTGTTAAGGGGGTCTTTATATTCAGTTCAGGCTTCTTGTAGCTCAATGTAATCTGCTCCCTGGCTCTGGACCTGAACATGGGTGGTGCTTCTCAAGAATTTAGCCACCACCTCAGGCAAGAAAGCAGGGTTCTTCTGCTGCATCCCTGCCCCACCCCATAATCCCAACCCCAGCTTTCAGGGTAATGGAGTCCCAGCCTGAACCCACAGATTAGCCACTTCTGTTCCTGGACCCCATAAGCCTAAGAGCTAAGGCCTCCCACTTTCACTGTGGCCCATGTGTTAGATTATTTTATGGAAACCTCTCCATTTAGAACTGCTGGAAATTTCCTCTCTTGATTTAAGCATAACCCTGTGCATATTAAATCCCCCCCCCCCCCCCCAATCAAGAGAAAGGGGAGGCTTCGGCCTGTGGCCACTGTATTCTCCATGTACCAGAAGCCTGATTTGCTAACTTTCCCCATTTATTGTTTCTCTCTCCCCAATTACACCTTGAGCTTCTAAAAGTCAGAGACAAGGCCATGCCCTTTTTACTTCTTCCTGTCGGAAGAGCAGGATGCCTTCAACACGGGAGCTGCTCTATAAATATCTGATTGACTGACAGATGAAGGGATGATGTGATAAAGAAGTCTGAAAGAAAAGGAAGTAAAACTTCTCCCATATGTCATCAGGATTTGACCCTCAGATTTGGAATTCCTATAAGGTGATTCTTAAGCTTTTCTATCATAGATACTAGTAAAACCTAATTAGGTCCTCTCTGTAACACACAAACACACATACACATATATATATGTAACACCCAAACGTACAAAATTCTGTCTTTGATTTCAAAGATCTAAGTAATTTTTTTCTCGCCACTTACCAAAGACCTTTTGTTTACTCACTAGAACTAACCCTGTCCAGTGTCCTCTGCTGACAGCCATGGACGCTGAGACCATGAAGGCCTATGTGACTTACTCAAGCAACTCATGGTCTGACCTCTAGCTAGATGCAACTCTAGGACTGTTTTCCACTACTTAAACTGCTTCTCCTCATAACTTCATGACTAAGTACACTCCCATATGGTAGCACCACAAAAAATGTTAGAAATAACTCTAATCCTCTCAATAGATGACACTAATTTGTTACCAACATGGAACACATACTTTACCTTGCTTTATAAATAGCCCCTTGTGCCTGGCCTTTTGTTGTGGATCAGTAAAATCAACTGGTCTCTCTAAAAATGGAACCCATAATCTCAGCCAATTGAGAGCATGTCATGCTCCCATCTGTCATTCAAGATCATTTCAGCCAACATTTATTGATGCCTGGTACTTACCAGGCAATGCACTAGCACAGAAAATACAGAAATGACCAAGGTCGCCCAGGGCTCATTGGCTAATGGAATGATAGACATATGGACACATAACAAAAGTCCATGTTGAAGTAGGGGTATGCCCATAGTAGAAGACCCTTTCAATGAAGAAAATTACAATTAATTCGTAAAATTGGGAATTGTTTAAATCACACTCTGTTCTTCATAAAATAGACCTAGAAATTATTAACAAAAGTGACAACACCCCACCCCCCCAAAATACACTCAGCTCTTTGAAATTTTTAAATTCACTCACAGGTAATTTTGGTTAAAGAGAGAAAAACAGTATAGTTCAGAACTAGATAAAAAAATTACATATATAAGCTTATGAGATGCTCTCAAATCTATAATCAGAGGGCAAATATATAGCCTTAAATGTTTTCATCAGTAATTTTTAAAAGGAACTAAAACTTCAAATCAAATAATTTAGAAAAAGTAAAAAAGAAATAACTGACAAAAATAAAACAGAAATTAACATATTAAATAAAGAAAGAGATTTGATATTTTGCTATTAAAAAATAAAACAAAGGGAAGCAATAAAGAAAAAAAAGAATTGCACTTATAAATATATTTAAAAGAATAAAATATAAATATTCAAAATTAGGAGTAAAAAAGTATATAATCTCCATGGACATGAAATATTTTTACTTATACAAGAATCACACTACAACAAATAAAATAGATAATTTTATGCAAAATAGATAATTTCCTAAGAATAAACAGGTTACCAAAATTACATCCAAAAGAAGTAGAAAACTTGAACAAACAAATGCTGTAGGAGAAATGAAAAAGTCTACCAATGGATGGTTTTATGAGCAGATTCTTTTAGACTTTCAAGAAATCAACTATTCTCTTCCCATATAAAATGTTCCAGACCATATTTTTTTGAACACTCCCTTGTTTAATTAGTGAAGTTAGCACAATGTCAATACAAAAATCTGACAAAGACAAAACCAGCACAGTAAACAATCTAAAAAAAACTTTGGCCAATCTCATATTAGTATAAGTAAAAAGATTAAAATATATCAAGGGCAGGTTAAATATGCTCATTATTCTCACTATAGTTTATTTTTTTATATATATTTTTAAAATTGATTTCAGAGAGGAAGGGAGGAGAGATAGAAACATCAATGATGAGAGAGAATCATTGATTAGCTTGCCTTATACACACCCCTTACTGGAGATTTAGCCTACACCCAGGCATGTGCCCTGATTGGGAATTGAACCCTGACCTCCTAGTTCATAGGCTAATGAGCCACTCTGGCTGGGCTGTAGTTATTTTTTATTTTTATTTTTTTTAGACATTTAGCCAATGCAGTAAGACAAAAAGAAATAAGAAATGCAAACAGTGAAAAGGAGACCAAATTAACATTATTTGCATAACTGAAACTAGTAGTCACCAACCCAGAAAATTCAGGTAGTAAACCACTGAAACTAATTATTAAACTATACAATTAAAAAATACATATAAAAATAGCTTCTTAAATAGCAGCCATAACTATCCAGTATATATAATGGGTAAAGGGTTTCATTTCCAATAGCAACAAAAATACAAAGACCTTGGAATAGATTTAAGCAGTAATGTGCAGGATCTTTATAAAGAAAATGACAAGCTTTACAAAGATCTATAAAGAATACTTGAGAATACATATATATATATGTCTAAAAGATAAGATTTAATACTGGAAAGTTGTACATTCCTCCCATGTTAATGGACTTTTACTCAAAATAACAATGGGAGTTTTAGAAATCTGAAAAAAAAGGTTTTGAATTTTAAAAAATGTTTTCAAAATCAAGAATAATGAGAAGTTGAACTTCAGCTGCCAAAACAAATTATAAATCTAGTAAATAAAATAATGCAGAACAGAAAAGAAAGCACTAAAACAGGCCCAATCAGATAAGAATTTATCCAGGCTAGTAGAAGTGTGGCATTTCAAATGCACAGGAAGAGATAAAATCTTTAAGCAGTTCTAGGACAATTGGGTAACTATTTGAAATAAAATATAAAATTCAATCGTTACCTCATATGCATGCCAACATTTCAAATGGATTTTACAAATAAAATGTTCAAAAAATAATAAAATAACAAAAAATGTAGATGAATACTGATGTCCTGGTTAATATGGAAAGCTTTTCTATGAATAAAATTAGAAAGAGTGGAAATACTAATATATTTAATGAAAGGAAAGTTACTTCTAGAAATAAAAGACATTAACAAACACTGAAGGCAAATATTAACTTGATAGAAATACTTGCAACATGTAACAGATAAGGAATTAAGATTATTACAATCGGCTCTTGTAAATGTATTAAAAAATATTGTTAAAAATGAGCAAATGATATGAACAAGAAATTCAAAAGAGGAAAAACACCAATAGTATAGAAGTATTTGAATTGTTTAGCTTCAATATGGGCTGGAAAAAGTTTAGCTAAATCCAAAAACAGATTTAATTAAGCAAGTTTATTATATATATATATATATATATATATATATATATATATATATATATATAGCTGTTGACTCATGCACGCGTGATACATACAAAGCTCTTGCTGACGCCAATTACACACGTGTGTTTCCATCTGTCATTGTCCATCGTGAATTTGGTTGACACTTCTGTTTAGAGAAAGGGCAAATAGAGATATTAAATATTTCTTCTAATTAATTTCCTTCCAATGAGCACGATTCTGTGCATGGGGACACTAGTGTTCTTATAAGAAGAGAGATACTGGTGATGTGCATTCACAAAGAAAAGGCCATGTGAGGACACAGGAAGAAAGTGGACATCTGCAAGCCAAGAGGCCTCAGAAGAAACCAACCCTGATGTCATCTTGATGTTGGACTTCTACCTACCCAAACTGTGAGAAAATAAATTTCTGTTGTGTAAGCCCCCCAGTCTGGTATTTTGTTATAGTGGCCCTGAAGAACAGGGATGTTGCTGAATATTGTCAATGCATAGGACACTCCCCATAACAAAGAATTATTTGACCCCAAATGTCAAGAGTGCCAAAGTTGAGAAACCCTGCTCTGGGACCTAACTTGGTGCTGTGTATAGATAATCAATAAATATTTATTAGGTGAATGAGACATTTAGTACAGGTAAAATTCAGCAGGACTTGGTCACTTATTGAATGTATGGAGAGAGGGAGAGAGAAGCATCAAGAATGACAACCAGATTTCTGGCTGGGCCAACCAGGTAAATTGGGAAAGCCGGATTCATCAGGCTAAACAGGTTGGAGAAGGAATTGGGTGGAAGCTGAGGGGGCTACCTGGTGAAGGTGTTCAGTGGCCAATCAGAAAGAGTCTTCTGAAAATACAAATAAGGCAATAGCTGGTTATAGGAAGAGACTCAGCTGTTATACCGATATAAGACTATCCCAAAGGCACGCTTAGAATCAGCAAGGTACCAAAGATGGAATCTTGAAGACCCCCAGTATTAAAGAACAGGCACAGCAGAGGAAGGAAGAAGAAAGATGCTAATAAGAGCCATTGTCTAAGAGCAACCTTGGTTAGTTCCTGTAGATCTGGCGAGTAGATAGGAGCCAAGAATACAAACAAACATGTAGGTGTTGTTGTGGGGGTATTTTTGTAGATGTAGTGACATCTACAGTCAGTTTCTCCTGTTTCTCTCAAGAACTCTGACTGATATAAAAGCTGAGGAGGAGTCAAGAAGTGAGCTGATTGCTCCATTCTGCCCCCTTACACACTGGCTGGCTATCCCATAAATGAATGGGAAGAAAAAGATGTTACTTCACACCCATGGCAAGAACTCAGCAGAGGAAAAAAGAGAAGAGAGAGAAGAAAGGGAGGGCACAGGAAGATTTCAAAAATGTGTGGCTGCCTGTGGAAACAAGGAGGGGCCAATATAGAGGAACAGGGATGGATCAAGTTGGGACACAGGTGTCTGGGATGCCCCACCTGGACCCCTGCCACCACGTGCTGAGTGCTCCCCACACCTGAGTGCTGCTTCCATCTGATTACATTACAGATGTGGCCCTGGCCCTGAGAGTCAAGTTATTACCCTGGATCCTCCACTACTAAGATGGGAGCCAGATCCAAATACAAATCTCTCTGGGTCCACCCTCCTGCTTTGTTAGTTTGACAGAAATGTCAGGAGTGGGGAAGTGGAGTTCTCACACTGACTGACCCCAGGGGCTGCAGGACATCTATAGGCAGGTGCTGGGGGCTGGGAGTCATCTGCCATGATGGGGTCAGATACCTTGTCTGGATCTCAGGTCTACCATTAACTGGGGGGTGGCCTTGGGCACATTTCTTACTCTCCCATGATTCAGCTTCACCATCTTTAAAATAGAGATAAATACCTACCTTAAAAGACTAGATTTTTCTGAGCATACATAAAGCATACATAAAGCAAGTAGACAAGAAATGGGAGCTCCAGTGCCTTCTCAACCTTTCTCTGGTCCTCAGTTTTATCACCCATTCCACCTCCTATGGGGTTGCTGGGCTGGTCCAATCCTATATAATAAAAGCCTAATATGCAAATCAACCAAATGGCAGAATGACCAGAATGGCCGGTCAACCAGGCACTATTACATGCACTGATCACAATACTCAACACAGGAGCTGCCCCCTAGAGGTCAGTGCACTCCCACAGAGGATGGGCCCACAGCCACTGAGCTGACCAGGATGAGCCCGCTTCCACAGCAGGCCGAACTCCACAGGCCACACTCCCCACCAATGCACAAATCCCATGCACCAGGCCTCTACTGAGATAATACCTGCAAACGTCTTTGATAAATTCAGGGCATGGTCATTATGGGAGGACAGGATACAGATACTGCGCTTTGTGCAAAATTCAGCCACCAGCTGTACAACCCTGGGTAAGCCATGTAAACACCCCATGCCTCAGTTTCCCCATCTGAAATGTAAGCCTAGTGATAGCTATTCCACCTTCCTTAATATGTAGGCTTCTGAGGACAGATAAGCACAATTTGTAATTATTATAAACTGAATTTTGGGCCTTTTGGTTTCTAAATAGCCAGGTGACATCCTCAGGCCCCTTCATAATACACACATGTCCCATATCCTATAATGGAAGGCCATCCCTCCCCCTAAGCTCTTTTGTCTCCTCAGGGACACACTTGTTCTAACTTCATAGAATTTTCTTTTATTCTTTCCACCCCTGACTCAACGCACATCTCAGGCCTGCTCTCCTTGTCATCTCCTCTCCCAGAGGTGACACATGGCTGCACCGATATCCTTCCTCTGTTTCCTTTCCTGTTGCTACATGTCCAGTAGCATTGCATAAAAGCGCTCAACGGGAAGGGTCAAGCTCAGTTTCAAGCCTGAGGTCTGGGATTACATCAAATCCATAACGTTTATCTGCCCTCGCCATCAGCCAAATACTTCCCAATTTAGTTCTCACTCACATCAAGGGAAGACTGAATTGTCTGGGCTCCAGCGTGCCCTGCTCTCGCCTCCATTTTTCTTACTTAATTCCAAGGGTACTGCTCCCAAACCCACTTAGACCTGTGTAATGGTCCCAGGCAGCATGGCGATCCGGAGCCAGGCAGCATTTTCTACTGAAAGTGGCTGCAGGGCGGCTGTCAGAGTGAACGGACCACTTATTGGGGCCAGAGGAGGGAAGGCCCACACAAAGGGCTTTCTGTTTCCATTACATAAGCAATTGATTTGAGCCCCGTTTCCAAAGCACCTCACTTTCCACATAGCTTACAAGGATACAGGGAAATATTATTATGTGACAGAACGCCCCCACCACACACTCACAGCCCTAACGTGGGGGGATATTGGCTTGTCCAAACCCTCCACCTTAGGAGAGGTCTCCTGCCAGCAGCTGGGGTGTCCCTCTCTGTTCTCCTTTGCGCATAAATTCGTGTTATTGCCACTAAATCTACAACGAATAGTTGGGTGCACCCCCCGTGTCTGGGGCAGTGCCTGAAACCTAGGAGGCACTTCATAAATATTGGTGTAGTAAATAAACAAATGAAGTAGCATTCATTTGTTTGTTTCTAAACAAATACAAGGTTCAAGTGGAGGTTAAAAGGGAAAAGAGAGTTTGGGGTTTGGGGTTTGTTTGGTTTGGTTTTGTATTTAAATGAAAGAGGAGAAGACAGAACTGTTCATTTGGGTTCCAAATTAGAAGGCAACAAAACCCAGGAAAAAGTTAAGTCATTTGTTTGACCATTTGAGGGCATAGCGGGCGGCCAGCAGGTATCTGCTGGAGACAGTGCCAGGCACGGCCCTAGAAATTTCGGATCCAAGAAGTTGCATCCGTCTCACCCAGCGGCGACTCCTCTGCAGCCTCTGCTCCTCACTTCTGCCTTGTTTTGCTCGTCTGCTCCATGCACACAACCTGAATGAGGTTACTTAACCCTGACAGCTTCCTCCGGGGAGCAGTTAGAGCCTTTAAGACCTTAACTCGGCTTCACCAGAGGTTCTTCTCATTAAAGTTACTTAAAATGTTCCCAGGGCCTAAAACATTCCAATTTAAAGGAAACAACTGACTGCATTTCTCCATGCCAAATCAGACCGTTGTTTAACATGGTGAGAGCCACCACTGAGGTTGCTGAAGTAGAAAACGGGGTCATGTGTGGCTGGAGAACAGAAACTTTGCAGGGAAATTAAAGCCAAGACCGGCTAGGGGACAAAATTACTCAATGTAGTGTCCTCAAGAACCAGGCTCTGCAGGGGCCAGCAGCCCAAAGGTCAGACTCATACTGGCCTCTAGAATGCCCAAAGCACCTCCATTCTGCATCCCATCTCATACAATAGTCAGGCTGGAGCTGCCAGGAAGATGCACGCCATGAGCAGAAGGCTTCATGGTGGAGAAGGCTCACGAAGGAGGCCTGCCTTGAAGAATGGCAGGCCGGGCAGGGGGACCAGCAGAAGACAGGGTACGGTGGAGTGAAAAGGAGGTGAGAGACAACAGGGTCCAGCAGAGGCTGGAAGCTTATTCCGAAGCAGGAGATGAAGTTCTTCTTTCTGACCATGCCCCACCCTGTCAAGACACTCTCACCCTTCATGGGAAAGTGCTTTGGGGAACATCCAAGTCATCTGTGTCTGAGTGGTGTGGGGAGTTCATACTGAGTCATCTCGGAGTTCTGACTTGTGCACTGCAGTTTAAGATAGGGGTTCCAGTTTATTCAAAATTTATTCAAAATGTTATATGATCATATTGGGGGAAAAAATGGAAATGGATGTCATCTCCTTCAAACCCCAAGTTCATTAACCTGGGACCAAAAGAGACTTTCTACGTTGCATAGGGAACGGTGAACACATCTGTTTGGTGTCCAGCTCAGGACAAATGGAAAATATCCCAGGGTTCCTCAGAGCACTATGGCCTTCTGTTTACCAGAACTCTCTCAGGAAAAAAAAAAATCACTTTTCTGAGCTCCGAGTTTATGCAGGTGTCAGGATAACTCAGTAATTAAGTCCCCCAACAAACCAAACTCAGACGATGTTTTTGGCTTGCCCTGCATTTCCCATGAAGGTCTTGTTCTCTTTGCAGGGTGGGTTCCTATCAGAAAGTGGGGTCCTATCAGAAAGACCAAGCCCACAAAAGCTCACTGGGCTCCTTCCATTCCCTGTAGCTGCTGGCATGCCTGTGAGGACCTGCACCCAGCATGCCTCTTTGGATGTGTGGTCCCTGGGGCCTGGCATTGTTCCTTCCAGGGGTCAGGGGTCTAGAAGGTAATCCAAGTCTTTTGTTCTAAGATTTTAAATTTCAATAAGGGCCTTCTGTAAACATTGCCGGTAGGCAACATTGGTTGTATCTTTACCATCCTTTCTCCATTTGTGAACACTCCCAGGATATCAGTCCTGCCTCCTCATGGTAGACACAAGCAGACTCCTAGCTTCTTTTGCAACTAAGATGCAGGGCTGTGAGCTAACTCTGTCGTTAGACATACCCACATAGGATTGTGCCTTGGAAATGAGGAAGTGAGCAATGTGAGGGACCAGGCTCTGCCAAAGGAACCTCTTTGGCTGACTCTAGTAGCAGCAAAGGCATCAGGTCCAGCTCCAAACACAGACGTGACCCTGATGCTGGAGGCATTGATGCACGCAGAAGAGATGATGTGTTCCTGGCATTGAGTTCTGGCGGCAGCAAGGTGGTTTCATCTTTAGACCACTTCTACAATGTGGTTGGAGCATTTTTCCTGGAAGCTCAACCTGAACCTGCTTCTCCCCCACCTCCCAGTGAGGGAACCAAATATCATTTAACAATTCCATTTTCATCTTGAAATAGTCAGAGTGGCTTCTACTGTCTGCAGCCAAGAATGCTGACAATGGGCATTTGCAAGCAGAGGGGACAGGAGCCTAGGGGCACACAGACCTTTGACACTTGTCTGTGTTCTGTGGGGGGCTCTCTCCTCTGCTGGTCTTTAGTGACAGTGTAGAGGTCAGGGGTCATCTCTTCCTGGGATATAAGAAACTCATTCTTTCAATGCAAGGCAACCTCATAAGTTATGAGCAATGCTCTTTGAATCAATGATGTCTGCACATCTAAGATCCTTTGAGACCACCTAATGCTACAACACTCAAGAGCTTCAAAATGTGACTTCAGCCAGGGTTAAGCTTCCATGATCTCCCTTTGCCCTCCCTTCCCTGGCCCTACCTCACCCCTTTCCAGAAATCCAGTTACCTCCTGTCTCAACCCTTCTCTTTTACTAACCTTAGTCAACTTGCAATCAACTCCTTTAAGGTATAATAACAAAAAATAGCTTAGAATATGATCCTTTGCCAAAAGTACTTGAATGAAACAAGAATCAAAGCCATGGACTAATAGAATAATACCTCCTGGTAAAATTCCAAGTCAATAAAGGAAATTCCTGTTTGATTCACCTCCATTTTTTTAGTTGATTGTTTTTGGCAGTGAGGACTTCCTAGGGTGACTCTAAAGCCATCATATAGGAAGAAATTACTCTAATATTTATTGAAGGGTACTGTGTATTTTTCTACATTGTTATACTTATCCCTCGCCCTCCTTATTTGAAGTCACAACAACACCTGGCTGCTCCTGCAACACACCACACACCATACACACTCAGCCCAGCCTGCACCCTCTCGCAATCCAAGACCCCTCGGGGACTATCAGAGAGCTGGTTTCAGCCTGATCCCCATAGGCCAGACCAGTGCACAAATCTGTGCACCAGGCCTCTAGTGTGCATATAAGATCTTTGGTTAATCTCTTCCCACCCTCCCCCATTCCCCTTTTCCTCTGAGATTCATCAGTCTGTTCCATGTTTCCATGACTATGCATTGAGTGTCTGCCCCCCATAGTCAGTGCATGTCATCTGGTTGCTTAGGCTTTTATATATATAGATACTTACTTACTAATTTACTGTCTCATCCTCTTATCTCCCAACCCCAACAAAATGTAAGTTCTACAAGGGCAGAGATTTTTTTCTCTGTTCCCAGCACCTGGAGCAATCACTAGCATGTAATCAGTGCTCAGTAAAATTTGTTGAATTAATTAAATTTATACAAAATGATATAAATATCATCCTCATTTTCAGGAAAAAATAGTGATGTTAAGAAAAATTAAATAAATTGTTTGAGGTCTCCCAGCTAATCTGCAGTGAAGCTTGCACCCAAGCCTGAATCTATACAACAAAGATAAACTTACTCACCCTTATCACTCTAGGCAGGTTAACCAAAGAGTATTAAAGCTAATTCCCTCAGTTCTTTAGTCACCTTCCAGGTGATAATAGTTATATTGCTTAAGGTGATATAAACCCAAATTCTAATATAGGTGGTTCACCAATGATAAACCTTTATTTATTTTTTTTAAATATCTTATTGATTTTTTTTTTTTTTTACAGAAAGGAAGGGAGAGGGATAGAGAGTTAGAAACATCAATGAAAGAGAAACATCAGTCAGTTGTCTCCTGCACAACCCCTGCTAGGGATGTGCCCGCAACCAAGGTACATGCAGTTGACCGGAATCGAACGTGGGACCCTTTAGTCCATAGGCCAATGCTCTACCCACTGAGCAAAACCAGTTGGGGCTGATAAACCTTTATACCTAAGTGGATTCACATAATAAAGAAGTCTGGTACAGGTGTTTTTGGTAGGCATGTTCTCCAAATAGTGAATCAGGGATCCAGGCACTTTCTTCCTTGTGGACCCCACAAACTTTGACACATGGTTCACAAATTGCCTTGGGAATCACTTCCTCTTCAGTCAGCATGTGTATGGGGGGCAGGCAGAGGGCTACTTCTGGTCTCACTATGTTGACTAGCACTCAGTCATATAACTAACCCAACTGCAAAGGAGTCTAAGAAATGTACCGTGGCTGGGAGCCCAAGGAGAGGATAAAAGAGATGATCAATTATCAGCCTTAAGAAAACCCAAAGATTATCTTCTATTAGTAACTCGGGTTTTTAGAGTGCCTCAACCATTGAATGGGAAGGCACCTTAATGTACTGAACCACCTAGCACTAGAATTCAGTTCAAATCCCAGGCCCTATTCACTACTTGGTTGACCTTAGTCAAGTTACTTACCTCCCTAAGCCTTACATTTCTCAACTATAAAATAATAATATCTACTTCTCAGGCCATAGGGAGGGAAATCCAAGATGACGTCAGTTCAGTAAACAGCATAGTCCTGATGCATGACTATTATCAGGGGAAGGTGTTCAGAAGGGGGGTCCTCAGCTCTTCCTGGTACTCTTACATTCAAGCTACCTAGTGTTCCAGAGCCACTCTGGGCTTCAAAGCTTAAACGAGACAAGTTTTGTCCCCACTTGACAAGTGACCTATGTGTCCTCTCTGTTGCATCTTATTGATGGTTTCTGACAAACCTCACAGTAAGTAAGTTTGAAGTGCCCTTTCCATTAACAGAGGTGCTCTGCTATTAACTAATTACACTTTGGCTTTTCCTGCATTAGCTGCTGTGCCAGGGAGAAGAGGCAGAGTGTGGGGTAGCCTCTGTCATGGAGAGAGCTTGTGTGGATGGGATGGTTAAAGGGGGAGGGAGGGGGGAGACAGAGTGAACACGGGGGCTGCTGCTTTCTCTCCTTTCCTTCCTACAAATCCAGTTCATTGAGGAGAGGGCTCCTAAAAAGAGGACTCATGAAGGAGCTGCTCCCAACTTCCGACAAAAATATTTTCAGAAATGGTAAGGTTTGCCCAATAAAAAGCCTTCAGCCTATAATGAGTGTAGGGATTTTGAGTTGGAATCACTCAAACCTATCTCTATCCCAGTCACATAGGGGTCTAGATCCTGGACATAGATAGTTAATAAAAATACAAAGGGTTGAGCTCCACTTCCAGTTAGAAAATTACAAGAGACGGTCGCTCTCACCTTAACAATGATAAGAAGTCAAATAAGCTACAAAACCATAATTGTTTTAAAACCACCAGAGAGCTGAAGAGACAAAGAAACAAAAATGAACTAAATTTCAAAAGGTGATGATTCCTTCTTGGCAAGAGGAGACCAAAGATGCTTTCATCGCCGGCGAAGAGGCCGAGAATGAGGAAGCCGCCAAGCTTTTGACACACTGAGAGCAGTGAGTGGGTTACCAGGACAGATTCGGACCTGAGGAGCCCCAGCCAGACTGTGAATCTGCGCCTGCCTGCCAATCTTACATAAGCGCTTTCAGAAATTAGAGGGAACATTTTCCCACTTGTTGCATGAGGCTTTTATAACTCTGCTGCCAAAACCCGACAAAGACATTACAAGGGAAAAAACAAACAAATAATCTTCATGATCCTAACTAAAAACACTTAACCAAATATTAGCAAAATAATTTTATATATTATAAATAGACCATTTCAATGAAGTTGATCCAGGAATGCAAGATTGGCTTAACATGTGAAATTTTTTTCTATGTAATTAAAGGAGAAAAAAATTACATAATCATCTCATTAGATACATAAAAGCAATTCACAAAATTTAATACCCATTCATTACAAAAAAAAACAAACAAACAAAAGACAATAAATAATACAAAACCTAAAAACAAGAAACTTCTCCCAAAACTAGCAATATAAAAAGAGAGGGAAACTTCCTTAATCTGATAAAGGGAACTTATAAGAAATCTTCTGCTGATATTATATTTACATTCACTCTCACCATGTCCATTCAGTATTGTACTAGAAGTCCTGGCTAGCACATTAAGACACGAAAAATAAATACAACACATAAAGACTAGAAAAGAAGTAAAGGAAAAGGAAAAAGAGGAGGAGGAAGAGGAAGGGGAAGGATAAGAAGGAGAAAGAACATTTTTATTTATAGACAATTTGATTGCATAAGTAGAAAATCCTATGGAATTTACAAGGCAGTAGAACTAATAAATGAATTTAACAAGGTCACAGAGTACAAGCCAATAAACCAAAGGCAATTTAATTTCTATGTAATACCAATGAATAATTAGAAAATAATTTTTTAAATCTTATTTACATCATAAAATTATCTAAAAATAAATCTATTGGAAAATGTGCCAAGATACAAAACATTTTTTCATAGAGAAATTAAAGTCATAAATAAATGGAACATATGCCATACTCATGAATTAGAAGACAAATACTGTTAGAGGTTCATTCTGTCTAAATGGATCTACAGATTCAATGCCATTCCAATTAAAATTCCAGCAGGCTTTACTGGAAAATTCAAAGCTGAGTCTAAAAGTTATATGGTCCAAAACATTTGAAAAAGAGTAAGATTTGGAGGTTGAAGAATACATAATCTAAACCTTATCATAAAGTTACAATTTGATATTGTTGTAATAGATAGATCAATAGAACAAGGTAGAGAATCCATAAATCAACATACATTGATTTCAATTTTTGTTAAAAAGTAGAACCTTTCTAACATATGGTGCTGTATATCTGTCTGTAAAACAAAGTGAACCTTAATATCTACCTAATTCCTTACACAACAAAAAATTTGATAAAGATGGATCATGGGCCTAAATATGAAAGGTAGAACCACACAATATCTGAAAGAAAACATAAAAGGTACCTTTGCAATTTTGTGATAGCCAAAGATCTTTTAGACCTAACCAATCTAATCAATAACGAATAAACTGATACAGAATTAGTCTAAGTATTTTCCAGAAATGACTATAGCAATATTTCCAGTTCCACATGCTCTTCCAAAATGTTGCCACTTCCCAACCAAGAAGTGGAGTCAATTACCATCCTCTGGAACCAGGAGAGCCTGTAACTGCCCCACCCTTAGATTAAATCAAAAGTGAAACAGCATGACTCCTGCAGTCAGGTCAGAAAGGGAAAACAGCTCCCATCTGACTCCTGTTTTTTTTCTTGAGATTCTCTCACCCTCCACCCTCAGAACCCAGTCACATGGAGAGCCCCTGGTATTCCAGCTAACAGCCCAAATAAGGTCTAAGATGACACTATCAGTGGACAGACTTGTGAATGGTAAACCTTCAGATGATTTCAGACCCCAGTCTTCAAGCAACCCCAGCTGGCACCAAAGGGAGCAGAGAGGAGTTATCCCTACAGAATCCTGCCAAAATTATAAATTCATGAGCAAAATAAATATTATTTTAAGTAAAAAAAAATTGGGGGTAGTTTGTAATGTAGTCACTGTATCTGGAGTATTATCAAAATTAAAATGATTCTGTGCATCAAAAGACATCATTAAGAGAATGTACAGGTATCCACAGACTGGGGGAAAATATTTACAATCCATTATCTGACAAAGGACATATATCCTGCACATATAAAGAGTAACTGCAAATCAAACATGTAAAAACCAACAGCCCATTTTTTAAATAGGAAAAATAAACCCTCACAAACTATGTCCAATTAAACATGAAAAGGTGTTCAACATAATCTTGAAGTGCAAATTAAAACTATCATTTATACCTACTGGCATGATTTAAATAAAAACCCTGCCAATGCCAAATGGAGTCAGCGAGGAACTAGTAAAAAGATCTGTACAGACTGTTAATAGCAGCTTTATTCATAATATTCAAAAACTGGAAACAATGCAAGCATTCATTTATAGGAGTTAAAAAACAAATTGTGGCACATTCATACAATAGGATATAGCTCAACCATACAAAGAATAAACTATTGCCTCACAAAACAACATGGATGAATGTTGAAAATGTTCTTTTTAAGTGGGAAAATCAGACACAAAAGGGTACATATTGTATGATTCCATTTAAATAAAGTTAAAATTGATCTAAGATGATAAATTATAATAGAAAGTGGTTGCCTCTGTGGGGACCAGGAATACAGGAGAAACTTCTGGGGTGTTTATGTATTTTTTTAATTACACAGGCACATATAATGGTCAACCTCATTGAACTGAACACTAATGTGCATTTTATTGAATGTAAATTATACTGAATTAAAAATCAGCGTCATTTCTCTAAATTCTGTAACACATCAATGCTTAACCAGCCCTTCTATGGGACCTTCTCTAACAAATGGCTCTGACAAAGAAGACTAGGCACTGTCCTGTCCCACCTCCCCCCGCCCCCCTCCCCCTTACCCACAGTGCAGCAGTATAGTGACGCACAGAGGCTCAGAGCAGGACACTGGGGAGAGCATCAGGACACATGACGAATGCCCAGGGTCCAGCAGCAGGCAAACTTGTTTACACACAATGCCTCTCAGTGTCCCAGGAGTCCTAGTGTAAGTAGGAAATTGTGCAGGGTCATGAGTTATTCAGGTGGGAGTGATGAGCCAATCAAATGTTTGACTTTGTTTAAACCCACAGGTTGGTGAGTTTGGTTACATTAGAAGCTTTAAAAGCTCTCTCCAATGAGATTGCTCACCTTACCGTATTTCCCAAGCCATCACCTTCCCCCACCTCAACAACTGCCTTCTTTACTCAACTGATGAGTTCCTGTCATGTCTTGCAAATACACATAATGTTATTTTCCAAATGTATATTTTCTAAAATCTACGTAAACACTGATTGTTCAAATTCAAATTTACATAAAGGCACTACTGATTTCACTATGTCTTCTCAAACAATAAATGTTAAAAGTAGAACTTTTATTGAGGGCACCAATTATTTTTAATAATTTTACGGGGTGTTAGACTTGGAGTCAGACAGATCTGGACTTAACTTCTGATTTTGCAACTTTGGGAGAATTACTTCTTCTCTCTGACCTTCAGTTTCTCATATGAGGAGAGAGAGATCATGACATAGGGTCATTGGGAAAATTAAATAATAATTTCAGATCTTGAACACAGTATATGACACAGTATATGCTCAGTAATTATTAGCATTATTCAACAGAAACTATAAGTAATACAAAAAAAAAAAAAAAAGTTCAGGCTTGGAGTTAAAAGACCTAGCCCTGCTCCTGTGCCCTCACGTCTCTCTGATTTGTGAATGTTCTTTAACTTGCTGGGTCTCTACGTTCTTACATGTAAAGTGAGTAGGTTGATCTAGTCACATTGGTGACTTCTCACCTCTACTGAGCACCTTCTCCGCTAGCTTGGCAAAAGATGCCCAAGGATAGAAAGGTTTATCCCACCATCAACACAATCCATATGCAATTCAGACTACAGCCCAGGGTGACCATGACTGCCATCCCCTGCCCAGGCACAGACAGTAGAGAAATGACCTAGGAAACATCTGGTCAACAGAGAACTTGGGAGTGTTGAGCTAACAATGGTCTCTTCCCTCAGGACTGAAAAATGATTTAGATTTTATTTTTTGTAAATCCAAGCAAAGAGGACCATAGGGATGAGAGAGGTATGGGTCTTTTCAGTGGGTCTGCCTCTTTCCATTCCCATTACGGCCACCCAAGTGAGGCCTTCCAGGTCTTGCCTTGGGTCTATGGAGAAAGTCTCACCTATCACCATGCCTTAGGCAATCCTCCCTTCATTCTGTCCTAAATAGCATAGCAAGAGGTGTCCTTCCAATGCACAGCATTGACATGCTCTCTGGTGCTCAGTATCTTTCAGCAGTGCCCATCAATACTGGATGTATGCTCTTCCTTCCACCAAGAATGCTTTCTAAATTCTACTGATCCTTGAAGGCCCAGTTCAATTTCTACTGCTTCTGGAACGCTTCTCTTGATGGATAAATAGAGAGTGCTCAACCACTGGAGAATTTCAAGAAGCATAACCTAAGCACTTGTCCATAAATCTTCGTTGGTTCCCCATTTTCTATTGGATGAAAAAAGAAATACCTCAGACTGGTACTCAGTACAGTTCATAACATGATCCCTACCCAGATTTCCATCCCACTATTCCACCACACCTGGCCTAATTTCCACCCCATCTGGAGAATTCCCTGAATGTGCCCACACCTCTGCCTTTACCCATTTTCTCTCCACCTGGTATTCCTGCTCTATGATTGTCAAAATGTGACCCCTTCTCTGAGAGTTATTCCAAATGTTAACTCCAGCCGAAACCGGTTTGGCTCAGTGGTAGAGCGTCGGTCTGCGGACTGAAAGGTTCCGGGTTCGATTCCGGTCAAGGGCATGTACATTGGTTGTGGGCACATCCCCAGTAGGGGGTGTGCAAGAGGCAGCTGGTCGATGTTTCTCTCTCATCGACATTTCTAGCTCTCTATCTCTCTCCCTTCCTCTCTGAAAAAAATCAATAAAATATATTAAAAATCCAAATGTTAACTCCAGTGCTTTCCCTAATTTTATCACCCTTCCAAGGCCCCGGAGCACCCTGTTTTCCCCGAGACTCAAAATCTCTTTGGCAGTTCAGTGAAAGGTGCACTCAGAGAACATAAGGCTATTGAGGATGGAGACTGACCTCTTTGTGCATTGTGATCCCAGGATCAGCACTGTCCGTGCATGTCATGGGGCTTAGGAATTATTGGTTCCATGTCTTGGCAGTTGTATAAGATAGGACAACATTATGTGGGCAATCAGATGAAATGGCACCTCAAGTCTCTTCCAGTTCTAATCTTCCAGGACCTTGAGAAGGCTCTAAGAGATCCCCTGAACTCTGCTTTTTCTGAATTGCTTTGGCCACCGGTTACTCCAATCAGTATGTGATTGATTGGTTTCATTGTTGCTATTTATATTAAATTTTTGCAAAGATAATACATTCACATAGTTCAAAATTTTTTTTTGTAACTAAAAGGTACAAAAGACAATATCTTACCCGAACTCTTGTCATGTGACTGCTCAATTAAACACTTTTAATACCTTTTTGTATCCTTTTAGATTTTCTTTATGCAAATATAAATATTTGTTGTTCTATTTTATTATACACACAGGAGCTTGAATTGAGCTATTTTTTGCAATCCATTTGGGAGTTAAATTTGCCTGGCCAGCTGTAGTAAAAGTGCAGTGTGAGGTGTACACTGTAAAGCTCCTTCAGGCCTGCTATGTCCAGCGCAGGGCTAGACACACGGAAATGCTTCAATAAGTGCTCCTTGGTTGACTGCCCTCCACAACTTTCTCTGCCTGGCCTGGAGCTGAGAGCACATGCCCCACCTACAGCTCCAATGTGTGAAGAGAGGCTCCGCATTCTCACTTCCTCTGGCCCCTTTTTAGAGAATGATTGGAGCCCCATGGGGATCGGTGCAAGTTTCAATCTGCAGTTCACCAAGCCTCCTGCCACCTTCCAAGTTGAAGGAAGAGAAAGCATGATGAACTGGGAGTCGGCAGACTTGGAGGTAGCTTTAGCTGTGTCCCCAGTGGCTGTGTAGCTCTGGGCAAGTCATCTGTCCTCT
Source organism: Pipistrellus hanaki (assembly GCF_964339955.1). Classification (NCBI taxonomy): domain Eukaryota; kingdom Metazoa; phylum Chordata; class Mammalia; order Chiroptera; family Vespertilionidae; genus Pipistrellus; species Pipistrellus hanaki. The sequence goes on from NC_140514.1 coordinate 30,756,351, forward strand.
CTGGGTATCATTCTTCAATGACTTTCGTTCCAGGATCAGCATCACCTCGGTCAGGATCTTCCAGCCTCAGCTCTGCAGACATCATGGCTGTGGGCGTGAGTTCAGGTTTGCACCCAGGAGTCCATGGGAGGCTAGGAGGTGGCTCCCCTGGACCTGTGTCTACAGCCCTTCTGCAGATACAAGACAGTGTGTGAGCATCTCAGGGCAACAGTGCTCTTCCTAGACCCCAAGCAGCTGTCTGTACAAAGCAAGACTGAACTTTTCCTAGTTAATCAAAAGAGGCCCGCCTGACTGGTGTGGCTCAGTGGCTGAGTATCAACCTATGAATCAGGTCATGGTTCGGTTCCTGGTCAGGGCACGTGCCTGGGTTGCAGTCTCAATCCCCAGCTGATCAATGATTCTCTCTCGTCATTGATGTTTCTATTTCTCTCATTTCCTCTCTGAAATCAGTTATATATATTGGTTTCAGAGAGGAAATCAATATATTATATATTTCTATATATTTCACATATATATTTTTTAATTTATTTTAAAGAGGCATAAGGGCTCCACAATTGTTCAGTTTGGACCCCAAGAAGCCTGAGGGCATGTGAGGGGAGACCCAGCTACCCATCCATGCAGCCTTCAAGGCCAGCACCCTTCTCCCCTCACCCTTTGAGCAGGTGGCACCAGAATGGGGAACTGAGTGTTTCCCAAGAGCCTCTGATGGGGAATTCCTTTCAATTCCTCTCTGCTCCACTGCCCTCCCCCCCTGCCTCCATCTACTTTAGGAACAGAGAGAGCTGACATGGAAGGGACCTCCAAGGCCATCTGGTCCACCCTCTCAGTCTTCAGATTCAGAAACTGAGTCCAGAGAGAGGAAGTCACTCACCTGAAGCACACAGCTGCCTGATGGGCAACAGTCTTCAATGACAAGCCCCTTATCAAGTCTCAGAAAAGCCAGCTAGGGCCTTCTCCCTTTCTAGTGGCCTTGTCTGCACATCCCAAGGGAGGCAGGTGCCACGCCCTGGCTCTCCTCTCAGGGAACAGGGTGGGAAAGTGTCTCAGGGGACGTGGCCAGGCAGACACTTTTCAGTTTCCTGTTCAGGCGGAATCCTGGTTGGCTGATTCAGTTCTCTGCACCAGTGGCGGAGGGCTGGCTGGCTGCCTGCCTGCCTCTGGGGGCGTAATGTTGGTTATAAACATATCACAACTGCCGTGAGCAGGATAGGCAGGAAGGAGAGAGCAAGGTGACAGCTTTGTCTTCGGCTGACCAGTCTCCAGGCTGAAATTGGAAGTCAGGCCTGAACTCAAGCCAAAAAAAAAAAAAAAGCTATCACTAAGAGCCCTGTTTCCTACAGGGCTAGGGGTCATCAGGATTTATGGCATTTCCTTCCTTTACTGAGTTATTTCTACCTCTCTCTCTACCTGTCTAAATCTCTCTCCTTTGAAAACTGGATCAGGGTTGCCTCTCCCATGAAGCCATCCCTGACTACAACACCCCTAACCCACGATGATGTGTCCTGGGTCACTCCTTAGAGTGTGTGTATGTCTGCAATCATGACCAAAGGCTGGTGTCTTCAAGAAAAGGCCAATGTTCTACTTCTTTTGTGTCTTCCACAGTCCCTGGCCCAACAGAATACACAAAAGGCACACAACAGCAACTCTCTGGCCAAAGTCCTCCCACTGAAGGAAAGTGAAACCAACACACTGTCCTTGAAATGGTTTTTCCCCTGTTGGAGAGCTGTGTGCCCCGATACCGGCACCCTAGGAGGTTCTGGGGAGAGAGGAGTGCATGGAGGTAAGCTGTCTACAGGACCTGGGGTCAGCCATGAACACCATTTTGGCAAGCTCCACCCTGCCACATGGACCAGGTGCAGTTTATCAGACCAGAACCTGTAAGTCCCACCTTCCATCCTTTCTTCTGTCATTACCACACCCCCGCCCCCCTCCCGCAATGCATGTGTGTGTGTGGGGGGGGGGGGGGTAATGACAGAAGAAAGGAAGTCACACACACACAGGAAGTCACACACACACAGCCCTTGTTTTCTTTCATTTGTTAACCCCAAAGTTTCTTTTCACCCAACTCTTCCTTGATGGATAAATTAGGACAGTGTGGTTTATCCTGGGGCCCACGTGGACTTGAGTAAAAGTCATGCCCCCCACATGCATTGCCTCTCCCCCAAGGAGTCCCCCGCCCCCCATCGGGGGAAGCCAGATGAGAGAGCTCTCCACACTTGTCCTGAGAGAGATCAGCACACATCAAACAGAAATGGAGGGACAGCAGCACTGAAAACAAATGCCACCACGTCTAACAGAGGCTCCTGCCGACATTTAGAAAGACCCTAAAATTTCCACACTGTTCTATCAATAATAATCTGGGATTGGTTTTAATGCTTGATTTTTCTTTCCCCATAATTTGTGGCTTATGGGCCTCAAGATCCTTGAACCCAAAACAGTGTTTTTGCTCCTTGGGCAAAGGGGCAGGCCCAGTGACTGGCTCTCTCCAGCCTGCCCCTGCCAGCTCCAGCCGGGGGTGGAGGAAACCTCCTTGGAGAAAGTGAAGGGTCTCACAGTCACATGAATTCAGCCACTTCCACACGTGTAACATTCCTGTGTAGTGGTTAAGCTTGTAAATCCATGATTTATGATGCAGAATTGGCTGTGCGATGCAATAAGGATATGTTAGCATCACCCTGAGAAACCTAACTTTTGAATGTTCCTGTTTAGAGAGGCCCAAATTTTACAACTTCAGCAATAGGTCACCAAACATTTCTTACATGGCTTCCTTTCATACATTGTTCAAGGTGGTTAGTTATATTTAAATATAGAATTCCCCTACTTGATTACACTGAACAAATTAAAAATGGCTCAATTATTTGCATCCAAGTTCTGGGTTTCTTACCATCGCCCTCGCTTCCTTATTGTAGCCCCGAAATCGGACCTTAACTGTGCTTGTGAAACAAAAACACAGGAGACCATCTTCATTGCAGAACAGAAAGTCATAAGCAAGCACCTGCATCTCCGTCTGTGTGGGTTGGGGGAGGGGGAAGGAGGGAGGAGAAAGAGGAATACCTGTAGTTGCACATCCACATGTCAACCTCAAGTCTGAGATGGGGGTGCAACCTCTGTGTGTCCAGGGCACCCTTGGGCCTTCCTTGGGCCATGGTTCCTTTGCTCTTGTAAACAGTTACACTACCAGCAGGCTTTAGCGTTGATGGAAGAGAAAAACTAATCAAAACGATTAGAGCAAAGATACTGGGTCATCACAAGCCCCGTTCCCTTTCAGAATTGTGCTGACCTGGAAACAGAATTCACTGCCTTCTGGTGCCTGTTCCACAGAGCTGGAAGTTCTGTGCACACTGGTTTCAGAAGGTTGTGGAGAGGCATGCGTCAAGGCAGAAGAATGGAACGTATTTTAGCTTTTGGAATAATAAGTTAAAAAGCAATATGTAACTTCAAACATTGGACAGGTGGGCTTTCATTTCTACTCATATCCTACTCCTCCTGGGGGCAGGCTGGCTGAGCATTTCCTACAGCACACCCTGCACTTCAGTCAGAACCACAATCTCACCGACTCGCTGGCTCATCTTTAAACCATACCGCCCCCTCCTCCAGCCCTGCTCTTCTCCCCATCCCTTCCGAATCCTTCCATCCTCATGCAGCCCCTCTCTCTCAGAAGTGTCTCCCAGTACTTTCTGCCCCTCGCTGACCTCCCTTCTCTGTACTCCTGTGCTGCTCCTCGCTATGGCACCAACTTTGTATAAAGGCCGTTTCAGTCACCTGGTGACTTGTACCAGCTTGTCCCTCCTCTCTTGGAGACCTCCGGAAGGACCCCTATCTTGTGGGTCTGTGCATTCCAAACAATGCCTGACAGAAGCTTAAGTTGAAAGTTTACATAAATACCACCCACTTTTTGAAGGAAAAGTTGGCAATTGCCGTTAAAATTTTAAATGCACTTGGCCTCTCACCGCCTTTCTAGACACCTAATCTGTAGAAATACTTGCTCACTTACACACAGATGCATGTTTAAATGAGTTCACACATGGAGAGAACTTAGAACAGGACTCAGCTCATAGTAAGCATAACAGTCAGGACTCAAGGTAGCTAATGCTGCTGCTATTGTTGGGATGTTTCCTGCACTATTGTTTGTAACAGAACAAATCTGGAAAGAGCATAAACAGCCAGCAATAGTAGAATCATTAAATAAGTAATGGTACATCAGTATAATTCTATGAAGATTTTTTAAATAATGAAGTATATTTATACTTACTGACATGGAAAGATATCCACATTTTTCTGGTTTACAAAAAAAAAGCAAATTGTGAAACAGTAAGTATAATATGATTATATTTTTTAAGGACTAAATATATAACTGCATTATACACATTTGTGGAGGCAACATGAAGTCAATATTAAGAGCACAGATCCAAGACTCAGATGGTTTGGATGTCAATCCTGGCTTCATCTCCTAATACCTGTATGATCTCAAGCAAATCACTCAACTTCTCTGTGCCTTCGTGTCCTTCTCTTTCAAATGAAGAAAATAAAAATTCCTGCCTCCTGGGACTGATTTATGGATTGAATGAGTTCATATGTTTGAAGCACTTAGAAGAGTCTCTGGCACATGGAGGACCTCCAGTAAGAGCTGATTGTTGTCAGTATTACTATCTACAAAGGAAAAAGATAAGAGATAAACACCTAACTATTAACAGTGGTTTCCTCTGGAGAGAGAAATTAGAGGCAAGGAAACACTTTGTGTTTTTTTTTTTATTTTTGCCACAGCATGTATAAGTTACATAATGTAAAGATGCAACCTACTTGCCAACAGGTTGCAGGTTTGACTCCTAAGGACAGCGGCTACCTGAGAAGCAGTGTGAGATGTCAGGAGGCAGGACCGCAAGCCACGGCTTCCCCATTTCTAAATCCTGATTCTAACTCCAAACCACAGCCAGAAAATAAAAAATAAGAGATGTTATTGCCAGCTGCTGCCCCTCACACACTCGGCAACCCCACAATGTGCTAAAAAAATTGAGAACATCTGTTTAAAAAAAAAAAGGCATCAATTACTATTTTGAATGGGAAGAAAGGGAACAGGAAGTAAATTTGGCGGCCAGTATATTTTTATTCATACATCTTGACTGCCAAGGTGGGATCTAGTGCTGCTTTAATAACCATCTTCCTGTGGTAGAAGACAGGTCTAAGGATTCTGAAGTACTATTCCCTCCACCTCCCAAAACTCTCCTTTTCCTGCACACCTTCCCAGCCAATGCCAGTCCTTAGCGTCCTATGCCTCCCCACTCAGAGGAAAGCCTTGCCTCTGGCCTCTAGGAAGCCAGCACGCTGGGGCTCACATTGTAATTTAACAGGTGCTCCACCGAGGCCCCAAAGCACTGAGAACAGGAGCCGCTCTGTGTTGGGCTTCACTGGTCTCCGCCACTTCCCAGCATAATTCCATCCAACTGGCTACAACACATCCCACCTGAGCCCGAACTCAAGGCCTCTCCCAGGCTAGCCCACGCTCCTTTTCCAGCCCATGCTGCCTACTCCCCTCCCTGATCCCCTCTGTTTCTGGGGGTGAGTCAGGCTGTCCAAGTCCCTGCCCTCCAGCTCTACCTCTTGCCTTTTATATTTGCCATCTTTGTGCTGCTATCGGCATTACCCGCCTTGTTCTTCATAGACCCACTTCTCACTATCCTTTTAGGCTGGCTGGCTCCCCCATCCTGGTCTCTGACCTGTGCATAATGATATTCACCCTCTCCACTCTGCACCCCTCCTCCTGTGCTCCACAAATAACCCAAACCACTACCCTCTGAACGGGGAGATCTTAGCTCCTGAATCAGGCTGCAAATTCCTGGAAGACACAGTCCACCTGTCAAGGTTCTTTGCCTTTTTTTATATCAGACACAGGAAGCCTGGGGTAGAGCGAAGATTGGGAATTGAGCCTAGAGGAGGTAGGAATCTTCTCCCAAAGAGCTAAAATGGAGTTTTATTTCGTAGTGAAATCTTGATTGACACCTTGCTAACTTCTCATGGCAGCATTTGCTTATTTGTCTTTTTGTTCGTTTTTCTAGCTAGAAAAGGGAAACATTGTTAAAAAATTAAACTCAAAACTTTCAGCTCTGATAAAATGAGTTTTATCAAATGCCAATAATCCCACATGGCTCATCTAAAAGGAGAAAGAGAGAGAGGAAGAGAGATGAGAGAGAGAGAGAGAAGAGAGAGAGAGAGAGAGAGAGAGAGAGAGAGAGAGAGAGAGAGAGAGAGAGAGAACCAGGATTTTTAATAGATTGGCTTTCATAGTATGCAAGATAGTCAAAGTCTATTTAAATGACTTGCTTGGGGAATTGGAGCAGCAGGCAATGCATGAGATGCCAGAAGTCCATTTAAATATTATACTAAGGGAAGGGAATTCATTTGGTCAAGCTGCTAAAGTGAACAAGCAGGGACAGAAATGCCCTGGAGAAGTGCTGGGTGTTTCATCTTGAATCCATTTGTAAAATAAACACATTTATTTACCACGTTTAGCACTTCAACTATTTCCTGGAATCAGTATTTGCACAAATCTAGGCTGGGATAGCCAACTGGAATTAAAAAGTGATCAAGACCACAAAATTAATTTGACACTCCTCAATTTTCTTGTTTAGAAACACAAAACAAAATCCTAATCAAATTGGAAGTTTACACAGTAGTCCAGTCTCCAGCTTGGAAATCAACGCCATGCACTGGTAAACAGCAGCCCTGAGCGCCTGCCTCTAGACCCAACGTGCCTGCGATGATGGTCAGGCTGCAGCTGTTTATGAGCTTAAAATGCAAACATGCTAACTCCTCTCTCCTGCAGGAGGAGCTTGCATTCCCACTGACACCTACTGCTGTCTCACAGATGGGCCCCTCAACTGAGATTTCAACCCTTCTACAGGAAACACAGACACACAGCCTGCTCAGGCCCCACGTTCAAAATTGTTTTTCCAGTAGGATCCCAGGAAAAGATTCTGTTTAACTACTACCTGCACATGGCCAGGATGTGACTGGTTTGACAACCTGTAGCCGCCCCGGTCCTGCAGGGGTCCTTGAGGTAACTCGGCCCCCCGCCTGGTTAATGGCCCCGTAGGGGCTTTGGATTGGGTGTTTGGTATCCTGAGTTTCCTGTGGCCAGCAGAGGCAGGAAGACCACACAGTGTCAGACATAACATCCAGCACGATGAGGTGTGGCACAGCAGACCTACTGTGCTGACAACTGGGACCAGCTGCTGCTGAGAATGTCGTTTAATGGCTCAGCAACTCACCGGCTGGTTTCATTACTGAGCGTCTCCCTCCCCACTCCCGCAGGCAGGTCTGGCTCTTCCCAATAGCTCTCAGAGGTTACAGAAGCCCCCTCTGCCCTTACAAACCCTTTCAACAACAGCCTGCCCTGTTCTCCCATATTGTCAGCAGTTCATAGCTGAAGCCTCAGTGGAATATCCCATCCAATTTCCCATAAAATGGGACATGAAAATAAACACACATATTGTATGTTGGTTTACATTTCCTGCACAGACCCAGCAGGGGTGACAGGAAAGACATTAAGGAAACTATTTCTAAAGCAATGGGCTACATTTTAGCAAGAATACTCTCACTGACCCTAAAAAGAACGCCATTCAGGTGGCTAAAATCCCATATAATTCTTCGAAAACATTCTTGAACATTCCCATTTTAATTTCCCAAATCAATATGGCTTGCTAGTGCCCCATGCTCAATGACAACAATTCATATTGATGGGGAGAGAGGTATGAACATTTTTCTATTGAATGGAAAATTTGGTTATTTTTAAGGACATTATTCCAAGAGAAAAAAAGGTCTTATGTCCCCCTCACCTGACAGAGTATTGTTTTGTTCCTAGAAGGCTGGTTTCTCTTGACATCTCTGCCCTATTTAAAAAAAAAAAAAAAAAAAAAAAAAAGCAAGCACATCACAGTTGTCACCTTTATGTTTTCAGTCATGCGGTTTCAAGTCGCCAACCAGAATGGTGTCATTTATTTTTTTTTTTATAAAGAAAAATGCTCGCCTGCACTCCTAACACCAAAAATCCAACAGAACACTCCAGTCACACTTCCTCAGAGGACCTAGTGAGTCTAAAGTCTGAGTGAGATGTCTGAACAAGAGAAAAGTTCGTTTTATTTCTTTCAAATAAATTCACTAACTAGAATAATCACATGCCATGAATACACTAAAATGGTAAGTGGTGCTAGGAAAGTGCTAGAAAACAGTCTGTTGTCCTGAAGCCTTATTCACACTGTAAGTCTGCTCAGCAAACCCTTCCTTCATGGGTGGGAGCAAATGTCTGCCCCAGGAGCCATGCCAGGGTGGGGCGCGCACGCACGCACGCGCACACACACACACACACACACACACACACACACGCAACGCCACCTTGAGACAACAATGCATCTTCCTCTGCAATGGAGCCATTTGACCAATCTAAGAACCTGAAAAGCAATCAGGAGGCCTTGCAGGCAAAATCACTGCATCTTCCTTTGGTGGAGACAAAATGTTAGTCCCACACTCCAACCAACAGGAGAAACCTGATAGCTCTTCCAGGAAACCTCTGCCCACACCCTGCTCCACACTAGCCCTCTTGCTGCCTTGAGTCCTCCCCTTCTCTCACCCCAAACCTCCTGCTGTGATGGGAGAAGGGTGAAGAAGTGGGGAGTGCCAGGACATGGTGCTCCCTCTAATTCTACCTACTCCTATTTCTCTGTCTGAGCATCCCCAACCCCCTAAGAGGCAACATGAGCCTACCTGGACCCATTACCTTTGTGGGTTGGCAAAGGTAGGCGTCTTAGTTCAACTCTACTTCAGCCTTGAAGAGACACTTCCTCTTTGTGAGCTCTCTTTTGAAGACCTGCACTTTTTCTAATCTCGAAAGGCAAAGCTTGGAAGACCAAGCTCAGAGTGTAGGTTAAGAGGACCAAGGGGATCACTAGAGTGCATTTGGACCAGGCCTTTGACCAGGAGGGCTAAAGGAGCCCCTAAGGCCCGGTACAGCACACCTCAGCAGGAACAGGGTTTCAATCAGGGCATGGAGCCAAAGCCCTGTGGCAACCAATAGGATGCACTGGCCAAGAGTGTCCACTTTGCATGTCTCCCTTGAGCCTGATTTAAGATTGGATGCTTGGGATCTTGCTTAAATAGCTTTCCAACTCATCACAACTAACCTAATGAGTGAAGAAATCCCTGACAGCCGATAAGTGGAAATTTGGAACATAAGCTGAACTAATCCACACACAAATGACAAGTCCCTAAGTGACTATGGGTTGACCATATGCACATCTAGACATTTTCATAAAACAAGAAGAGCTCAGCCGGAAGAAAGTCTTTGCCCTTCGTACACTTGTATCACTGCCAGTATCTAAGCATCATTATTAAGGTGAGTAAATTTGACATATATACAATATTGTCAGAAAACTCAATCTTTCTCTGATACTAGTAAGAACCTCAATAGGGTAATTGGCTCAAAAGTCATTCAACTTCCCACCACTCGTGGAGACAAAAGTGACTTCACACTTCGAATTAATATAAATGTTGTACTTGACACTATAATGTAATCATAATCTTTCCATTAATTAACTTTTCCTCAAAAATTCCTTAAGTGAAATAAATGCTCCATGAAGATCACCATGCTTATACTATAGCCCTGAGATTTGCCCAGCATATCACCACCTCATGTCTTCTCCAGTTTGAGAAGAAAAGCAACAAGGGAACCAAAGCTGAATTCTAAATCTTGGAAAGAGAAGTGAAAACAATGCTTATCAAAGTAGAGGGAAACCAAAAAGGGATACTGATTATACTTTTCCCAGAACCATTTTCCATAGCCACTGCTAGAAAATGATTCAAGTATTATGCTGGCTTGTCATGAGGTTTCACACTGAACTGTGTTCATCTGGACGTGAAAAGGTTTCTCCCTGAGGGACCATCAGAACTTGGCATAGGAACAGGCTCTGAGAACACCTTGAGAACTTCTTACACTTAAGCCGAACTCCTTGATCCCTTAATATATCTAAATTCCGATGAAGTCACTGAAAGTGTCAGAGCAAGGTGCAAAATCCCTGGGAGACTATCATCAACTTAGCATTTCCAGTTCACATGGAGATGTTAATTCTACTTATCAAAGAGAAGTACAGAAAGGCACTCACTATGAAAAACAGAAACCCAAAATGAATAAAACTATGGATTGGTCCTAGCCAGGTTTCCTGAATTTATTGCCTGAAAAAGTTCAACAAAGTCTTCCACTCTAGATGGCAGTTAGTAGGGAGTAACATGTAGGAGCAAATCACCAGGATCGTGGTGGTGCCTTCACTGGGTAAGAGCTCTGCAAAGCCACCAAGATGAATGAAGGAAGAATAATCATTTGGGGAAGTAGGTTAAGAAAAGCAAAGGTATAAAGGCCATTTTAAATTTTAATGTTATTCTTATGTAATTGGATATACAACAGGAAGAGACCAGGAAGAAAAGATGGAGAGATATGAGAGAAAGATGAAGTAAAGAGATCCAGAAGGAGACAGAGTAAGGAGTAGTAGGAAGGATGCAAAGCTTGGAAGACAGAGAACAGTGAGTGCAGGAAGAGGCCAGATGGTAGAAAAGTAGAAAAGTACCCACCAAAATCGTTCACTTGGGAGGCATGCTTATGCCATTTAGAGGAATAACTTTAATTTGCTTTGGTTTTCTTCTTACTGTTTCAGAACATCTGTGGCTTGGACAGACAAACTTCTCATTTGAAAAGAGGAAAGGAGACCTCACTTTCAACTCACATAACAAATGTGGCTATGACTTTAAAAGTTAATCAATTTGAGGGGAGAAAATTAGTATAAGCCTAAAGCTTCAGAAGATGGACCTTAAATTTGATTTTTAGTTCAATCCACCTTCTTGAAAACAAAACAATAATTATATTTTCATGGTCACATATTCTGTCATGATTTAATTTGTGGGAAGAGTCTACAAAGGCCTGATTATATCTAGGGAGAGTTATGGCTAACAGATTTACTTATTAGTGAGGAGCATCGTTTTTCTCTATTTCATCCCAAGTCAGGCATTGACGTAAATCAGTCTCTCCCTCCCTCTTTCCCTTCCTCCTTCTCTCTCTCTCTCTCTCTCTCTCTCTCTCTCTCTCTCTCACACACACACACACACACACACACACACACACACACACACACACACTTGAGCACATATACACTCCACCTCACCCTCCCTAACTCCATATATTCATGTTGACAAAGAATCCCCAAATCTCTCTCACCCATGCTCCCCAACTTTTTTCCTTACACTCTCAGAGCTATGTGAGTAATGTATTAATTCACATCTTACTTGTCAGTCAGGTCAAGACCAGGCTTCATTTAAAGAGAGTTCCCGGGCTGTCAGAATTTCAGGATTCAAATGAAAACTAAATTTGACTTAGAGGGATTTTTTTTTCCCCTTTAACTTCCTGGTGAAGGTCCACCGAAATGGCCCGATGATAGAGGACTGTGGAGAACGGGTGCTCAGGGCTGGGAAACCCACTGCTCCTGAGTAATGGAAAGCAGACCAGAGTACCTTCTGTCCTAGAATTCGCCACTCTCTGAGTAGGTTCCCTGAGAAGATCTGGGCACTAATCTGAGAATCCCAAATTACGAGAGCAGAAACTCCTTGAGAGAAGGGCTCAATGAGAAATCCCCATCTATATAAACGGCTCCTTTTTTGGTAGACACCAAAAAAACATGAAAATCTGCCTGCTGGCCCTGCTGTTATTCACTTGAGCCCATTACATGCATGTGCTTGGATGCAGAAAATAAAAATGGCCCTGCAGTCCCTTGAAAAACTTTCCTTAATCTTGATGTTACTTTATAGACATCGTAAATCACACAACCTGCCAATCTTGCCATGTTTTATAAACTGTGGGGAGAGGTAGCGCATATCTGGCCCAACGATCTCTCAGTAACAAATGCCAGTTCGAATGCCTTGGTATTTCCTCAATACCACTGGACCTCTTAAACGAGGCTCTACAAATATATTAACTGTCATATTCTCAATTTCTTTTTTACAATGGGAAATGATATCCTCCAACGACTAGCATGGGCAGCCACTGTCTGAAGGCCGGAAAAAAACAACACCCAATTGTGATGGGCAAGGCTTTCCTGCCAGCCAATTACCACCCCTAACTTTTGATGGATTCCCTGTTTCCTACAAGATCTCCCAAGGTCACACCCTTCTGGCTCACCGGGTACCTGCTCAATTCCAGCCTTCCTCTGCAACTCACTGCCATCGGAACGGGTGCCAAGACTAACCGCTGCGGGGAGATGCTCAGCCTAGCCTTCAGGATCAACCGAAAAGGCTGAACCCAGGCAAGCCCAGGGCCTGGCTTGCCTTCAGGAAATTCCGGGCTGTCTGCAGCAGCTGTGGTTCGAGTAGTACAACAAATTCACTTACTGAATGACAACAGCTTTATTGGCAAGCCAATTCAATTAAAGCCCCTGCATCCAACAAAGTCTCCGGCAGCCCTCTCTGCATAAAGAACATGGACTCATGCCTACATTTCCCTGAGTGCCCTCAGCCCTAGCTGTCCCTCTACATGAGAGGGAGAGGGATGAATGAATTAGACTCGGATGATGGTAATTAATGGCTGGCTGTCAGGGAGTCATTTCGGAGGCTCAGCCGTTGAAGGCTCCATATTAAAGAGCGGATCCCAGCACAAAGTGACCAGGACAGGCTAGAACTCGTTTTCTAAGCGGCAGGCGTGTCCCTGGGACCTGGGGCAGGAAGGGAGGGGGGAGCATGGGGAGGCGAAAGAGGGTTGGAGGGGAAATAGAGATGCAAAACATCAGGCTGCTTGCATTGATCAATGCTTTTTTACACTATTGATATATAAATAATATGTTCATTTTTCATTTTTACAAAATATGTCCTTTAGGCTACCATTATGGCATACTTACTTCAGAGCTCTGACACAAGTGTATATTAGGAAGGGGATGGAGGGCTGTCTGTAGAGCTATAAGCAAAACATATTTTCTTATAAAATATACATAGCAGATCATTTTGCCTTTGGTAACAAATACCAAATCAGAGTTTTCCAGAACCCTGGCATAATCTTGCCAGCCAATTCTTGGGCACTTAGAGACAAAAAGGGAAAGGAGGGGGAATGTCAGAGGGGGCACTAAATGGAAAGAAAATAGTTAACAAATAAGCTCCAACTGGCTTATTTACATGGAGATGGGCAGCTCTCCTTTTGTCTGTCACCAGAGCCAGGTTCAGGTTAACTACCTAGCAGGAGGTAACTTGGGTAGATGGGGCTTAATTATTCCTGATAGTAACAGGTTACCATATGCACTGTTTGGAGCATACACATAAGCCAGGTATTGAGAGGCCAAGCTGATCCTTCTCCAACAATTCAAGTCAGTGTAGAGCCAGGCTCCTGGTTTGTTCCATCTGTCTAAGTCCTGGTCTTCGAGGTCAGAGGGCCTGAGCTGTCACCCATGAGTTGTGGAATCTGTGCCTTAAAGTGAGTGTCTTGTCTCTCTTTCTCTCATAAATGGGAGAGAACTCCAGGTGGGAAATTCCAGTTAGGAAATTTGTTTTCTGCTCATGGCAACACTCCAAAATGTTTGCCTGGAACCCGACTTTCAAATTCCAAGTTCAGAGGAAACGCCACCTCCACCAGAAAGCCTCCCAAGATTCTCTCAATAAAAATAAACGATTCCCTTTGCTACACTGCAGAACTCTGTGTGTGCATCTGTCATGGCCTTTACTTCATTCCTCTTTATGCCATGGTCCACTGTGCCCTTGTCTTCCTTCCCCCAACGGAAAAGGGCTTCCTGAGGGCCGGAGTCAGGGCTTTATATATAACTGGCACTCAATAAATCTAAGTGAAACTGAATTGAATAGTCCTTAGGAAATGGATATAATTTGACCGAGCCTCAGTCTTGAAGAATTATGTAGGGCCTTGTTATGTACAGCCATCAAGATTTCACTACTGTTTTCTTCATAGCAGCCACCAAATTGGTTGACCACTTTAATTAGAACAGAGGCCAGATGTCTGGCCAGCTCTGCTAGAACCGGAAGAGCTAGCAAGCTGGTGGAGTTTCCCAGCTGGGGGCTCAAGAGGCTGGCTTCATGTGGTTGGGTCACCTTCCCTTGCATACTTCCTTTCCTCCTGCTTGACTCCCCTTCCCCCACAACCCTCACCCCATCCTGAGGGCAGCTGTCCCTTTTCTCAGCAAAAGCCCTTTCCTGACAACACATCTGTCCAGCACAATGTTTCACCCTGTCTAGTGATTCGGTTACCCAAGGCATTTGCATCCTTGATCACTGCAAGGGCATGAAACACTTGTGTCCGAGAGGAGCCAGCAGAGGCAGAATATCCCCTTTCAGAAGCCTGCCATCCACTAAGTAATGAAATCTAATATTTAAAGGGCATGACACCTCGTTCATACTAGATTTCATTAATCAATGTTTTCATGGAAAGGATAAATCCTTTATGCATGCCTTTTTCCTGATTTTTCCCCCATTTAAAAAATGCAATGCTTATTTTTCTTTCCTGCTGCTTGCTCACAAAGACTCACTATTGTGACCCCTGGTTCCTTGCCTCCCAAAATTCACCCTTTCACATTCATACCGAGGAAATGAAGATCAGTCAGACAACAGGTAGAAAGGGAGACAAGAAAGTATTCTAGTTAGTCTTAAGCATGTTTTATTAAATAACAGCTTCACAACCCTGAAAATAACATAGAGAATGTGACTGTAATTACAAGCCCATATTAAGCATGGGATCACAGCCCTCCTTTGGACACTCACTAAAGGCTTACTGACATTGAACATGACAAGAATGGCATGGCTATTATAACACACAACCCACACCTTTAGGTGAAGTTCAAACAAATGGAAAATCACTGATATTCTTCCTGAAGGAGGCTGACCAAAGAAAATGCTGATTTTCTTTCACCCTTGAACACAGCCTCTTATGTATCTGCATATGTCATTGAAATTGTAATGAAGCAATGAAGACCAGCACCAAAGTGCATAATCATGTTGCTAAGGATAGAAGAGTCCTAACAACACCCATGAATCAGTGGTACTTTTAAGGTGTCTAAACACCTAGGTCTGTGCTAATACCTTAATGCTGCATGTTCCTCTCAATTTATGGAAGCGTGAAGTCCCAACAAATTGTTAATTAATGCCACATTTTCCTACTGTAATTGTTAAATAATGCCCCATATCCCCATTAGCTTCAAATGTAATTCCCACTGTTGAGTAAATATTTTAGTTCCTGAATGAGACCTTTTTTTTAATGCAGCAAATAACAGAAATTTGAAAAATCAATATGCACAAGGATGCCACACTTTATAACAATGGGGAATGGAAAACAATTGAAATAATAACAATAGGCAAAAGGTTAAGTAAGTTATGATACACAATAGACCATCATGCAGCCATTAGGAGGAAGACCATATAGTAACATGGAAAAATGCAAGTAACACATGCTAAGTGGGAAAGGGAATGGAAATTGTATTGCACTGTGGTTACAACTAGATAAATAACAAAAAAGACTGGAAGGGAAAAAACAAAGGTAATAATTGTTAGGGATTGTGGGTGATTATTTTCTCTTATCTTTATTACTCAAATTATCAGTAATGCTGTATATCATTTATAATTTTAAAAAAATAAATGGAAAACCCAGCAACTTTTTAAGAACTATTATTTTTTAAAGTAGCTATAATCCTATATAATAAAACCCTAATATGCAAATTGACCCAATGCAGAATAACCAGTCACTATGACACACACTGACCACCAGGGAGCAGACGCTCAATGCAGGAGCTGTCCCCTGGTGGTTAATGCACTCCCACAGTGGGAGCACTGCTCAGCCAGAAGTTTGGTTCATGACTGGAGAGCACAGTGGCAGTGGCAGGAGCCTCTCCCACCTCTGCTGCAGGCGAGCCATAAAGAGCCCTGGACTATGAGAGAGATATCTGACTGCGGAGGGGTGGGGGTGGGGGGGGGATGCGCACGCACACAGATCGGGCCTAAGCCAGCAGTCAGACATCCCCCAAGGGGTCCTGGACTGTGAGATGGCACAGGCTGGGCTGAGGGAACCCCACCCCCACCCCGGGTGCGCAAAGTTCATGCACCTGGCCTCTTTTGAAATAAAGAACAGTAATATGCAAAATATTGTCACTGTATTAAACCCAAATTAAGATGTTCCACATGGTAATAGCAACCCTGGCAGGATGAGCATCACCCCACATTACTGTTTCCATTGTTAACACACATCTCAGAGAGCTTTTCCTGCTGCAGACCTTTCCATTGACTCATATTCACAGGCTTCTTTCTAGATATTTTCACCTCTCCGGAACAGGTTATTTCAGTACAACCACTGGATGGGAAAAGGCGCCAGCAGCTGAAAGTGAGGGCTGGAATGTCAAGTCTGCTTAACATAAATGCTGTGTCCAGTTGGCTGGCTCTTGGCTTGTCAGCTGCTATGAAGCTGCTCACAGGTGGACACTAGAGTAGTCACACAGGAGAGATAAAGGGCTGGGAATAATGAGCCCAGCAATTTAAAATAAACTTGAGCCTCCCTGGCTCTGTTAAATAAGATCCCAGGATACTGAAACAACTTGAAGCTTTGGCCTTAGATCCACTGTGTGTGATCTTTGAAGAATAAAGAAGAATGAGAATAAATGCATCAGAACACTGGCAGGGGCCAATATATTTCCTTGTTTGTAATGGCACCTCTCATTGCTCCAGTGGATTATACCCACTTCTTGACCACAGTCCACTCCCAAATGACTGCCTTCTGGACCCCACAGAAGAGGGAGTATCTAAAATGTGTCTCATGGGCAGATGGTAACAAACTACATGCATTAGATAAACAATAAAAACATTTCTAAATTATACATGAAGACTTTGGATGACCATATGCTTATCCAGAAAGATATCCCACTCACTTGGCTACACTTTTTATACTTTATATTAAACCATACACAATGTCCATATCACCTTTTCTGTAGTCTTGAGTCAGTAAAACTTATGTTCCCATGTAAGCAATAATTTTTAAGAAAATGGCCTCCCTTTAGGATTTGGCTTCTTGCCATGACACTTGTGATGACTTTATCAACCCCAGTGTATTAAAATATCCAAATTCAAGTTCATAAGCATAAACTATCTAACATTGATCCTATAACAAGCTCTTTAAGTTGTGACAGCTACTTTTATATGCAACCTGAGTACAAAACAATACCATACTCAGTTTGGAAGCCAGACCTTATAAAGTGTGAAATCTTTTAACACACCACAGGAGTGCACAAAACAATTATAATAAGTATTGCACATATTTTAAAATGTGACTCTTTGGTTGGCCTTCCTCATCTCAATGTTTCTGGTCTCAGTTCTTTGGTCAACACAGAAAGTTGTTTCAGCCCAGTTCTTTCCAGAGAAATGGAAGGAAGAATTTAGCTTTTCCTTCGGGTACAAGCTCTAGAAAGCACCTCAATTACGAAGGCTGGGCAGAAGAGAGCTAGACGCATCTCCCCATATAGGTGATTTATAAGAGGCAAGTTGGTTCTCACACTTTTGCTTGGCATGAGCAGAGTTTAAGAACTTACATCAGTTCCTGACCAGCATGTATAATGTCTTCTCACACCACACAGTGGCCTGTGCCACCTGCTCAGTAACTACTCCCTTAGACTCTCAGGTTCTTGCAAGTCTTTACCTAAAACGGCTTCTTAAATCTATAGTTAATTCAAGTGCTGCTGCATCCCTTCAGAAACCTCAGGCCACCCAGGGTCAAGGCAGCAGGTTACTGCTGAAAGCAGGCATTGGGTTGGAAAGACAACTGGGGACTGTTTAGTCTAGTGGTGGCCACCAAATCTTCTGAAGTGGCTGTGATCCAGCCCAGTAGACTCTGGTGCAGTGACACTGGAAGCCACCCAAGAACACACACACACACACACACACACACACACACACACACATCTGTCGTGTGGCCAGGTGGCCAAGCACAGCACTTAAGAAACAATGAGGTAGTCCAACGTTCTGGGAGGTTCAGAGAAGTTGCCCAAAACAGTTAGCAGTTGAGTGAGGAGTGGTATTCAGTTCTGTACACTTGCCACATCCTGTTGCCCAGGGCACTAGAGGAAAAGCAATTACAACTGGAGGCTGGACAATAGAGGGAGTACTATTCTCCCTAGTGAGTACCATAACAAGCTGTCAAGTTTGGAAGCCAGAGCAGGCACTTGGTGGAGTTGCTAAGAGGTCCTAATTCCATCTTTAATGATGCCTATAGCTAACTTCCACACAAAAACCACAGCAACCAACTATTTTCTAGGCACCTGCATTTGATCTACCAGCTAGACAGAACTGAGTGTTTGGGGCTGGCTTGGCAAAATTAGAAAATCCAGTTCCAGCTTGACCGGTTGCCGGCCATGTGTTTATGAGCAAGTCATTTACCATATCTTAGGCTTCTATTTGCCCATCTGAAAAATAAGCCTAATGCCTAACCTCCCTATTTCTCTGAATTATTATAAAGATCAAATGAAATCATGGGGTAGTTCTTTAAAAATTAAAACCTTCTGGAAGAATAAGGTTCTAACTCTTTATGGATATTGTGAAAAATAGAATGACTAGACCCTCTTCTAAGACAAGAGTTGGATAACAGTTTCACAAAATGACTAGAATTGCTCATATTTTCTAGGAAGCCTATGGCCATTCTACACAGTGTCAACACAGACCTATGGCAAACAGAACAGTAATGATGAAGCCTTTAGAAGCCACTTGGGATGCATTCAAACTTTGCCTCTGGCTCTCTTAACTTCCTATAACCAAGACCAATAGTCACAGGACTCGAGTTTATCTGGTTCACTTAACCCTGATCAGAGCCAACAGTCCTGATGATTCTGGGGTTTTTCGCTGGCTCTCATCCCCAGCTATGTAAGCACAGGATGCTGAAGGCACTTCCTGTGCCTCCTCTACCAGCACCCACAAGTGCCTTCCATGCAGGATTCCAAATGATCAATTTTCTGCCTGAATTTGCATGTTTTAAATGAGGAAAATATTTTAGACCTCTGTGGTTTTATTTATTTATTTTTAATTCTAGATGAAATCTATTTGTAAAAAACTAGTTTCCTTCAGGGACAATTGAGGGGTAGAGGAAGGTGAAGGCTGGGCTTCTGGGCAGGCTTTGGGGCCCCAACTTCCTCTTCAAGAAGAGCAGCTGCATGTCTACCTATTTGGGCTTCCACCAAAGGCTTCATTTTGCCAACATGGGGAGAAGGTATGAAAACTAGTCATCTCACCTAGTCCCTGTTTTATTGGTGAGGAGATCACATTGAAGAAAGGTTAACTGGTTTTCCAGCTTCCTGTCTTAGCCACTTACCTAGGCAGGAAACAGAGAGGAAATTCTGCTTCCAGTGAAAGGACTTCCTACCAGGATCCTGTTACCTGTGGCAACAACTGAGAATGGCTTCTCCTATCCTGTCCCCACAGCTGACACATCCAGTTTCACCTCATCAGTGCCTCCCTAGGCCCTCTCCTGGGACCCTTCAGTTCATATGAGGGTAGCATCCCCAGGGGTCCCCAAGTCCTCAGCCAGCCCATCAGGCCCTCTGGTTTCTGGGTAGCACCACCTTTACAGATTCAGCTCCACTCTAGGGGGTCTTTCAAAGGACAGTTCTGAAAAGAAACTGATTAATGATTCTAGGGAAGCAAGTCCACATAAGGCACCTTAGTTGTCACACTTAGTTGCCCCTTTCAGGGCCCAAGCTTGCTGTCTCTCCTGAGCTCAGAAGGTGTTCTCAGGTCTCCAAAGCTGTCCGCCCAGGGGTTGAAGGGAGAACCACGTTGCTCTTTCTGAGAAATACCCAAATTCATAGCTGAGGGTACTGGCAAAGCTTCAAATTGTTCTTCGTGCAATACCACCATAAGTCCCCAAGATACAAAAACTGACTCCCCAGCTATCTAAGCACATGCTACTGAAGCTGTAAGGAGTAAAACTTGGTAGGACCTTAAACAGTGGCTTAGCCATTATGTATTAGAGAATAAGGGGGATATGAAAAACATCCAGAAACTCTTCCTTTACTATAGTCTGTGTCTCTAGTCTATATTCTCCTCATCTCACTCCCCCAACCACAGGAGGAATAGATAAGACAAGGTTAAGGGATGTGCAGGCTGAGCTGTATTCCATGGAGCAAATTGCATCTTTCTAATACCTAGTGAAAAGTCTCCATATGTTATGAGCATCAGTGGCTTCCTGGTACTTAAATACTAACCCAAGAATTTAACTCACAAAGGAAAAACAGCACAAGCATCCATATTGAACAGGATGATAGTCACCCTACAGAATGTGACGTCCTGACATCCACCAGATGTTAATAGGTGCTTCCTTTTTTGTAGGGGTCCTTAAATGAGAATTTCTTGGGAGAAATGGCCAATTCTAAGTCTTATGCTAAAAATACAATGTGATCATGGAATGTATTGATTCAAAAAATAAGAAAGTACAAAAAATTATTAGGCACATGACAAAGGATAGAGGAGCTGAGAGAATGAGAGAGAAAGGGAGGAAGAAGGGGAAAGGAAAGGAAAGAAAGATTACAAAGAACCTTTTGATGACAATAGGGGAAATATGGGTGTGATATGGAATGTAATTAGGTAATATAATTATCTAAGTTACAGTTATTAGGCATGGTAATAGTATTGTGGTTATAAAGGAATATGTCCTTGTTTCTAGAAGATATAGTCTGAAGTGTGTGAGTATGTCTGTGTGTATGCGCTTACATGCATGATGCATATATACATGTGTTTAATGAGAAAAGTAGATAGGTAGAGATTTAGAAAGAGAGAGGTAAATCAAATGTGGCAAAATGTTAGAAAATCTTGGTGAGTGGTATACAAGTCTTTATTGTACTAGTCTTTCAATTTTTCCTTGAGTTTTAAGTGTCAGGGCCCCTCACTAGAGAGATGGGGCCCTCCCAAGGCCTTAGTAGGTTAATGAGAGTCATCATTATAAAGAGTAGGTAAGATGAGTCACTATACCAGAAAACCTGAAACATCCTGAAATCTTACAGCTCACCTAAGAAGGAAACCTGATAGAAGTTGTCCCAAATTTATTAAGAACCTCAAGATCTATATAACATTACCAATAACAGTGAAAAAGCCAAAACCAGTTTGGCTCAGTGGATAGAGCGTCGACCTGCGGACTGAAAGGTCCCAGGTTCAATTCTGGTCAAGGGCATGTACCTTGGTTACGGGCACATTCCTAGTAGGGGATGTGCAAGAGGAAGCTGATCGATGATTCTCTCTCATTGATGTTTCTAACTCTCTATCCCTCTCTCTTCCTCTTTGTAAAAAATTAATAAAATATGTTTACCAAAAATAAATAAATAAATAACAGTGACAAAGCTGACAATTTCTTAATTATTAATAATAAAGGAGAAATTTCCATCAACCTTGTTAGAGAAAGACTAGATTATCTTTCTATTATCACTGTAGAAATATTCCATTTTTCATATGAATAGGTGAACAAAGAATGTGTAGCCATAAAATGTAAAAGAAAAACGATTACAGAAGTATGGCAAGTTATTAACGAATAAAATATCACATTAATTTTCTAGATTTTGTCATGTTTGTGGAATTTGTCAGCATTTTAACAACTGCATAATTTATTTATTTTCTCCTTCTATATATGAATTTACTTTTATAGTCTCCCTTTTTCAAAATTTGTGTACATTGTTTCCCAAAGATGTTGATCACACAAATAAATATGTAAGTACACACACATACAAACATGTATGTAGCCTTTTTTCAAAGCACTATCTTTTGTGCTTAGAGTTCCTCAGAACACATTTGAAAACGAGTGTCCCAGAATAAAATAGCCTATTGTTATGCACATCTATCTATCATACAAATGCTATACTATAGATAGCATTTGACCTCCAGGAAAACATTATTTTTGAAGAGTTTATTTAAACCATATAAGCTATATTTTTTATTGATTACTACCTTATATTTGCATACATCCTGCTTTTTATAGCCACATTCATTAACCCAGTTAAGTCCCAAACAGCACTGTGAGGGAGACCTGGCAGGTAATAATAACTTGCCCCAGATCCCATTTGTAAATATCCACACCCCCATTGTTTAGCCTCTGTTTGGCAACGTCAATGTCCGACATGAGTAAACTGAGGCAAGGAGTTGGGGTAACATTTCTTAGATCAACAAGGTGTAGGGACTGAGCTATCGTTGTTGGGGTTACTGCGTCCTGCTTGTCCTCTGACATCCTTTGCTCAGTGCTACCTGGGACAGAGACAGAAGACTGAGGCTCCTGTAGCGGAGAAGAAACAGGGAGTCTGAAGGTGCTCCCTTCTTCCCCCTCCCCAAAGTGGAAACAATGTGTCCTTGCCCAGTGGAAAGGGCTCACTCTTTGACACCTTGCACTGTAGATAAGGTAGCCCTCAGCACTAAAGGGTACTTTCAGGAGAAGGGCAGCTTTCCTGGGTCCCTCCTCTTAACCATCCCTCATCAGTAGACCAGGGACCAGAACAGGCCTTTGGCCTCGTGAAGGCAGTGGAGGGACAGAATCTATCACAGTGCTCATTTTGTACTTCAACAAGGAATTCCAGGGCCAGAAAGGGGAACCCTTCTTATAAAAATTCCAGAGCTAATACTCTGACCTGAAATCCAGTAACAACAACAGCATAATAATAATGATGATAAAACAATTGTCATTGATTAAGCATTTTCCCAGCCACACTAGACTTTCTATGAGTCATCTCATTTATTATAACAAACTAGCAAAAACTTCCTCTAACACTTAGGTAGGAGAGCTCCACCAGTTCATTGTGGTAAAGGGTACAAAGCAATGCCCTGTACCACCTTAATAAATAGATAGAGGAAGCTGATCCTATGGTTGGGAGTCATCCCCACTTCCCACCACTCACCCCACCACAGCGCCTACACCAAACACTCAGAGGACGAGTGATGAGAGGGAGATGGAAAGGAAGGAAGGGAGAAAGAGGGAATGGTGAACACATGAGCTGGGGTGATGCTCACCCTTGATACTAAAGACAACTAAAAAGTAAGAAATAACACAATTATACAGATGATGTATTAATGTAGTTAGTTTAACATTTAGGCAATATTGAGTATATACAGTTGAAATAGAAATTTCCTCTTTGTTTCTCTCCTATAACTGTTAACAGCTCAATAGTATTCCTTTCAGATTTTCTGTATATATGCATGCAAATAATATTGACTTACACAGAAGTCCCTGCCTTCTGATTGTGTTAGGTTAAAAAAAAAAAATTTTTTTTAAATACTTTTTTGAAAAGACAGAAAGGATCAGAGACTTTTGCCACCACTTTTCCCTAATTATGGCTCCAAGGGATGTACCTCAGATCAGATTCCCTGGAAACAAACTCTGTGACAGAGATTTGGGTGCAGAGCAAAGTGGGGAGCACTCTTGGGAACAACATTCATCAAAGAGAAGGGAAGCAGAAATGGACAGGTGGGGGAGTAGAACTGTGGGACAGCTGAAACAAAGGCTTTGGCTGACCCCATAAAAGGCTCTGGGGGGTGGGATGCCTCCTGGATTGTCCAGTTAAAGCAAGGGAGCCAGATTTCCCTACTCTCAACTCCATTTTTGGATGTAAGATATCTCGGGATGAAGAGCAAGATTGGACAAGGCAGCTTCCTTCTTCCAGGGCTGGTTGCAGAGCAAGTATAGCTATGAATCAGCAGCAGCCAATATAGAGGGGAGCTGGGCATCCTGCTACAACATATACTATAAGACTCTCGGATGTTCCAGAACATTCTCTTCTAAAGAGATGAGGAGTACCTGGGAGGAAATAAAACGTGTTGAGTGAACAGGTAAGAGAATGCCACACCTCATATGTTAATGCAGCTCCTGGATGCAAACTGCCAAGGCTCATATCTAACATACACACAATTTCCAAGAACATTATGTTATGTCACACCCTGGACTATGACACACACCAGGCCTCAACTACACTTGCCATAAGAAATAGCCAGGATGACATTTCCCTTCTGCTTTGGCCCAAAGCACTGAATTACATTGGACAAATTTCATGTGTATTCAGAAAGGAAAAAAAAAATCAACTCTTTTTTTGTTGTTGTTATAGTTGTAGTTTAATGAACCATAATAAAAGCAATTTTAGGAGGGGCTAGAGCAATACACAGCTTTCTTGGAAACCACACACTCCCACAGTCCTGCCCGCCTGAGCATCCCTTCTGGGCCATGGACCCAGAGCTCCTGGTGACCCTGCTCACCTGGGTCTGTTTTCTTTTTTCTGGGCTTATCAAAAATGCCCAGTCTTCCTAAACAACATGTTTTCTCATGAAACCTCCAAAGTGTCTTCAAGTAGGATTTCTATCTCGTAGGAAGTTTTCAAAATTGACCCAACTAGTCTCAAAATAAAACAACCATTAGACTCTTAGCATGGTAAAGATGAAGATAGTCAGGGAATGGTCAATATGTTTAAATTATTCTTAAACTTTTTTCTCTACCTTTTTACAAAGATTGATAGAGCACGTGTCCCCTTACCAGTGACTTATAGGGCAATACTTCAGAGAAATGAGAACCAAGGGGTCCCAGAAATACCTGTACTGATCTCTCCTGCAGGAATCTGACCTTCAAAGGGGACATAAAGGATGGGCCCTACTCTACAGTAGTTAACCCTTGAAGAACATCCATCAGGGCCAGGCACTGTTTGAAGGTCTTTACATTATTAAGTCTTTAATCCTCACAGTAACCCCAGTTTAGTATTGTCATCCCCCATTTTCAGATGAGAAAACTGAGGCACTGAGAAATTAGGTGGCAGAGCTGTGTCAGTGTCAGAGCTGTGATTCAGACATAGCTTCTGACTCAGATAATCCCTTTGCTATCCTGCCTCCACAATGGATATGTCTTCCAAGGAGTGCTTATACTTTCAATCCTTTAGTTGTCTTTATTTTCCAAATTCTCTTTGAGACCGGCAGATCCAGGGCCACCCATGTCATGAAGATGCCAGGCCTACATGACTTCAATGAGTCACAAAATTGATCAACAATTGGACACGAAATGGAACCTAATCCAACACATGCACAGATCCTTACAGTTCAACCAAGCAGACAAAACAACCCACAGACTGAAGTCTGTTCCTCAGCAGCAGACACTTGGACCCACACGCTGGAAAAGTGTAGGAGGAGACGGCTAAGCTCAGCCCAATTGTAGCCCTAAGGCACATCGCATCCTCCCTCTCATTCATCTTGGGCAATACACTAATCCCGCTGTGCCTCCTTCTAGGAGCAATGAAATGAGTCAATACATTTTAAGGATAAAGCAATAATAAACATTTGCATTACTTAATTATTTCCAAACATTTCAAATGCATCATGTCATTTAATCCTCCTAAGAGCACTCTGAAGGACGTTTTGTCATGTTCATTTTAGAGATGAAAATACTGAGGCTCACAAAAGTTGTCATTAATCCAGTCCCATAGCTGTCTTAATGTTTCATCACAAACTCTCTTCACTATGCTCTTTCAACTGGGTTCTGCTTCAAGTTTCAGCATTTGAAGGTCAAGGTCAAAGGGAAGGTTAGAGAAATCTGGACCTACACCATCCACCTGATGACTGTTCATCTCCAGCACCTCACATGCTGAACATTCGTTTCCATTACAGTTGGCCCATTGAACAACACAGGTTTGAACTGCACAGGTCCCCTTATATGCGGATTGTTTTTTCAATAAATATGTACAGTACTATAAATGTATATTCTTTTCTGTATGATTTTCTTAATAACCTTTTCCTCTAGCTTACTTTATTATAAAAATACAGTTTATAATACATATAACATACAAAATATGTTAATCAACTTGTTTATATTATTGGTAAGGCTTCAGTAGAACAGGTTATTAGTAGTTAAGTTTTGAGGGAGTCAACAGTTAGATGTGAATTTTCAAATGCACAGGGAAGGAGAGGGGATTGGCTCCCTTAACCCTGATGTTGTCTAAGGGTCAACTGTATTAAACCAAAAAAGATCCCTGCCATGCACATTCCAACTGCTAATCAGATTTGATGAATCACAAAATGACATGTTTTCCAAATTTTCAATCTGTTCTGCTTGACTCCCAGCCCGCTGGCTCAAACTTTGAGGGACCCCAAGATGCCAGTGGTCAACTTGTGTAATTCAAGTACAATCATGATCAAAAGACTGAACAACCTTTGTGTAGTATCTTCATTGTTTGTTTTCTTAACTGAAACCCCACTAGCTAACAAAATCTAATGATTCTTTATATGTTCTCTGGCCATGTATTCCTCATGAGGTAAACACTATTATTATCCCCATGTTACATATAAGAGAACTGAAGCACACAGAGATCAAGTGACCTGCTAGGCAATGTCAGAGCTGCAGGATTCAATTTGAGGGTTTGGAAATGAGAATGTTTTGTTTTGTTTTTTTTAAGTTTCACTATCTGTTTATCAATGGAGTTTATGAGCTTAGATACCAAGTAACATGTTAGCAGAAAAGAAGAGAATCAGAAAAATATATAGCTTCTGGAGAGACCTCGTAATGCTTGGAAGTGATAAAAGGAAGAGATAGAATAGTTAACAGAAGTGGAAGTTTTCCAAAATGAAGTGTGACCTCTATTATCTCCTCTGGTTACAGCATAGCATATACCTCTATTCATGAACTTACCAAGTAGAAAAATATGGAAGATATGAGGGTGAATTAACTAATAATATCCTAGACACCTTGGTTCACATTACAACTAGAC
Source organism: Pipistrellus hanaki (assembly GCF_964339955.1). Taxonomy (NCBI): domain Eukaryota; kingdom Metazoa; phylum Chordata; class Mammalia; order Chiroptera; family Vespertilionidae; genus Pipistrellus; species Pipistrellus hanaki. The sequence goes on from NC_140514.1 coordinate 30,783,104, forward strand.
AGGCTTTGGTTAAAGGAGTTGATTTATTTCTTTGTCTTTTCCAGGATATTTGCTTAAGTTGGCATACTGCTGTTGTTAAGAGTTCAACCAACTACAAAGTTTAAGGTTTGAGTCCCATAAGACTACCCTCACTTCAGACACCAGCTGCAAGTTCGTGTGTATCCAGTACCATGCTCACTCAAGCTGTCTGGCTACACGGGGGTCCCCACAAACACCCTCAGATTCAATAATTCACTAGAATGACTCACAGAAAAAACTCAGGAAAATGCTATACTTACCATAGCAATTTAGTACAGTGAAACAATACAAATTTATATTAGCTGAGGGAAGAGATGCATCAAACAGAGTCTAAAAAGGGTCTAAATGAAAAGCTTGTGGTTTTCCCCTTCCCATGGAGTCATGGCTGGTATTATATGCTCCTCGCCACAATGTGTGACAATAAAGTATTGCTAACTCAAGAAGCTCATCAAAGCCTTTACTGTCCACAATTAGGACCCAATTACCTACTGCCCATATCAATGACCTTGAGTCTTCACTCTCTCTTCAGCTTCAGCAATACCTTTAATCTCTAGTTCCTCTGGAAGTTAAACCTGATATGGTGTGCCCTGAAGCCCCACCATAAATGACACTGTTAGACTTTTTAGTGGCCAAAGCCCTAAGACAAAGACATTCTTATCAGGCAAGATGATCCAGGGTCCTAGATCACCACCCAGTAGCTGAGGGCAAATTTCAGAGCTCTCTTTAAGTAAGGTTATTTCTTTACTACACAGCCATGCATATTGTACCAAAGTACCTTGACAAACATAAAGGTAGAAAAAGATGATAGATATATGATAGATAGATAGATAGATAGATAGATAGATAGATAGATAGATAAAGATAAAATCTACAATTTCAATTTTAGAGTCAAAATAAACTTCAAAGGAGTACCTTGCTTAGTCCCTGGGTGTTTAGGTAGATAACACATGACACCTATTTTACTAGTGGGGTCTAGAGAGGTTTATTGCTTTACGCAAGATCTCATGATGGTATTGACAGAAATAGAGCCCCAAATCTTCTGAATTCTACTAAAGTCACCTTTCCCTTCTACCATGAGGTCATACAGCCTCTCCTCCAAACCCTATTTGCTCTACCTGACTTGTCCCACAGTGGCCTGGGGTTAGGTAACACACATCCCTCAATAGACAACATGCTCAAAACTGCCTTCCCTTCCTATGTCCCTTTGAGGATTCTGGGAAGCAAGCCATAGAGGTCCCTTCCTATCCAGACCTCCAGCTGCTGAGGCCTGCAGGTTCATGTCTGGGGATACATGTCTACCCCAAAGCATCTTGAAAAACACCCTCTGCCCCAGGACTCCAGGTGTGGGCACAGAAGGCTATTCTCTGCTAAGACACGCACCATCCCTGTCCATGTGGGGCCATGACCACACCATGGACAAGAAGAAGGCTCAAGTCTCTACTCTGCCCCCAAAGCCTCTGGGCCTCTCTTTTATTCTCTGTAAAATGAAGGGCTTAGTTTATAATCTTGCCATTTCAAGTGTAGTCCAATGACCAGGACTTTACCAGGACATTCCCAGGAAGCTTTTCAGAAATGCAGATTTCCCAGCCCTACCCCAGAATTGCCATGCTCAATGCTGCACCTTTAACAAGATCTCCAGGTGATTTGCCTAAACATTAAGATTTGAGATACATTAGCTTAGACCATCTCCAGGTCCTTCCCAAAATCTAAATTTTGCGATTCCCTAACACCAACTTCTGGCTCAATTTCCAGACCTCGGGATTGAGATGCCTCTTGGAACTAGGGGAATCCAAGCTTTTAATCAAGAGTGGTCAGAAAGAGGAGTCATGGAAGGCGTCTGTGAAACCCAAAGCCCTTGGCCAAGCAATGCTGGGACTGAGGAGCAGGAGGAGGAGACCACTTCATTTTTTCCATAGGCAGGCTGTGTGTGCCAGCTGAGGTCTTTAATGTAAACTCTCCTGTACTCCGACCTAAACAATGAGCATAATTATGGGCTCGCTTACCCCCTTCAGATGCAGAGCTCGAGGTCGGCCCTCCACAGGGTCCTGCAGGAGGTCTCATTTCTGAGTCAGGGGGGCCTCTGGTTAACCAAAGGAGACCCGACTCGGAGGGGCAAAGTTGACATACCAGCATAATTACACGTAGGTTGACCATATTTACTGCAACTCTGTTGTTCTAGAATTTCAAACAAAGGCTGAACCCTAGGAAAACAGACCACTAAAGAGAAGCAGATTGTCCTGAGTGATTTATTGAAGAACAAAAGCAAGAGGAAGAAAGAGAAGAGAATTATCAGAGGTTCACATATACTTCCCTTTCCCCTGCTTGGTCGAAGGAGAACAGGCAGTGACCACCACGTTTCCCACTCTCCAACGGAAAGGCCTCCACACACTGACATTTTGCTTTTTTCTGATGCATGTTTTCCTGTGGCCACCTCAAATCCGTAAACACACTTAGACGCATCAGAAGAAAGCAGGCTGCAGCCCAGTCAGGGAAGAGGTCTCTCCTCCTCCCTCTGACTCACTCTGCTCTCCCTGCATGCCCTCCCACATGCCATCTACCTATATCTCAGACAGACATTTCAAATGAACAGAGAATCAACCAAGGCTGGACTTCAGCTTTAGAGAAGCCGGAACAATAGGTCAGGCATGTTACTGGCCTTTCACTTCAGGAGGTTTCTGGTAGAAAGGTTTTGAATAGCGGCCAGAACTATCTGGCCTCATCTCTGTCCCATATAAATACTACATGACTGTGATGGAAGACAGTCGCATTTCCAGTGCACAGTCCAGAGCTTGTAGTGACCCGGCAATCACAGGACAGGGCAGCTGGAAAACTGCAAATTAGGAAACAGCACCTCCCCCAAGAATTGAAACCTATTCACATGCAATGTAGGTGTCCCCAACAGATCAGAAATACAACGATCTCAGGATACTTACTTGTATATTCACTGTTATACACTGAATTGGCATGTGTTGAATTTCTAAATCCCAGTGTGACTGTTTTTGGAGAGAGGTCCTTTAGGGGGGTAATGAAGGTTAAATGAGGTAATAAAGGTGGGCCCCTAATCCAACAGGACTGCTGTCCTCATAGAAAGAAAAGACACCAGAGATCTGTTTCTCTCCACGCCTGTATAGAAAAGAGTGGACTTATCAGAAAGCAACCCTGATGGTATCTTAATATTGGACTTCCAGCTTACAGAACTAGAAAAACAGAAAATTCTGTTGTCTACACCACCTAGTCTGTAGTATTTTGTTGTGGTAGCCCTAGGGAACGAAGACAACGGTACACACATACACACACACACACACACACTCCAAAACACACACACACAATTACAACTCCTCCACCGAAGAAGAGCTATCAAGCACTTACAACATGCCTGACAAAAGAAAGAGTAGATAGGCTTCCTGTCCTCAGAGAGCTTATGACAGCTTTAGAGATAAGACCAACGATGAAAAACGAACTGGAACAATACAACAGGGGATTTGAACAAAGTTCTGAATTGCTTGGTGGGTGGAGTGGAGCAACTGATCAATGGAGTCACCAGGTAGGAAGCAGAGAGAGAATCATGCATTATAAAGAAACCTGTTTTCTAAGTAGCTTTTAAAAATATTTTGCTTAGAAAGTCCCAAACCTTCTTCCTTTCCCATTAAGAAGAAGGGGTGGGTTTCCTTGCCAGAGCTCCAGGGCAGAGTCTTGAAATCTCTCATTCCAAATTCCATTGGTTTCCCTTCTCATTGCCTGGGCTTTAGAAGGGTGACATGCTCCTGGCCAGGTGGTACCACACAGATGAAGAAAGATAAAAGGATTTGCTAATTAATCTATTTACACATACTCCTAAAATTATGAAAGAACCTTTTGCAAAAATACAAATGTTGTTACTGTTCAAAAATCGGGGTGGCGGGGGGGGGGGGGGGGGGGTGAGATTCCAGTCCTACCAGATGTTCACAGAAGTAGAGATCTACTGAATGAAAAATTCCAAACTTGGCCACTTAAACTCTATGGGCTAAAACCCGCTCTCAAATCCTACACAGTGCCAAGATATACCACTTGAGAGCCCCAAACCTTAGCAAAGGACAGGGTCTGACCTCAGAAGCCCTAAGATAGTCTACAGATACCTACCACAAAAGACACGCCTTAAATGGGATGGGGCACCCAGAATTATTCTGGGCAGAGAAAGAACAAGAAGTGGGATTATTCAGAAGTTCACCCAAGATTTATTTCTCAACTTTGACTTGAGCCAGACATACTGCAGCCCAGACAATGAAAAGAATCATGAAATAGAAGAAAAGCAATAGAAAATGTCCTGGACAGTTACGGAATTGTCTGTAAGAAAAGCCACCCCATTTTTTGTGGGCCTCTTCTACCCTGTCCCTTTTATTTCATGGTTCTAGCAGTCCATCCTCCTGCCAGACAGGTGAGCCCATGACCAGAACTGGGCCAATCAGTTTCCCTATCCCTTTGACTGGTCCTAAGATTGGCCTGGGACTAAGCAGGCAAGTCAACACCCATCCCCAAGAAGAAGAAAAAACATTTTCTGTCTGGCCACATGAACCAATAAACATCCCACACCTCCTTTCTTCTTAAGCTGTTCCAGTGGTAATTCTGTTATTTACAACCAGAGGACTCGTGACTAATACAGGAAGCATGTGGACTCTCACCAGTGCCTTCTGGTTTGTATCAGACCCCCACCCTGTGACTAGGTCCTAGAGGACAGCTGAAGGGTGAGGAAGCCGTGGCTTAAGGGGGATATTCTTGCTGGTGGTGACAGTGACACTGCCCAAGACACCCTGGGGAAACAGTTGTGGGAGCTGTCCCAAAGTACCACCAGCAAGGTTGGTGCTCTGGCTCAGGGACACTCTATGAACAGAGCCTGTGAGACCAGATTGGCTCCATAAGTTCTTCCCAACTGGGAGCTACGGTATCTCTCCCAGCCACCTACTCTCCAGAGAGCTGACAGGAGAAACCACACACCACAATCCTTTAGCACCTCTATCGAGTACTAAACATGAGTTCAATATAGCAGTCAGGAGCATGAGGTTTGTATCAGTCAGAGAAACCTCCATTTGAATTTCATTCCTTACCAACCGGGAGACCTTGGTTAAATAACACAACCACTTGAACCTCTCTTTGCTCATCTGCATAATGGAAATAACAGAATCCAGCTCCTAGGATTGCTGGGAGGGCTCCGTGTGATCATGTATGTAAAGCCCTTAGCTCCACCGCAGGCCCAGGTGGAATTATCATCACCACCGTGACCATTATTATTAGAAAATGCTGTGAAATCTGTACTCTGTGAAATAAGTCAGGATCTGACCTTATGAAATCAAAAAGTGCATCCTCACTGGGAAATAGCTAGCAGCTCCTTCCGACCTAGAGTGGCAAATTCCAGGCGTGGATCTATTTCTTGCCTTTATATTCTTTCTAATTTATGTTTTGATTTATGAAAACGCATCCATCATTTTCTAAGGAAAGCCTCCAGACACATGAACAAAAATGATAAAAATGCACACCAAAAACAAATAAAACCGTTCAGCATGGCTAACAAGTCAGGCGTTTGGCCCCAGTGGGGCAGATAAATCCAGTGCCAGGCTCGGCACTGGGACCCAAAGGTCAGTAGGCTGGGGCTTCACTGAAGGAATAAAAGAAAGGAGATTTTGAAGCTTCAACTAACAGCCTACCTCAAATCTACCAAGAGCTTGCGAGTGATTTTTCTAGAGTCATCTCCAAATGGGTCCCCATGAAGCCAGTCCAGAAAACTCATGCACTAGGAGACATTTCCAAGGAACCAGCAGAGCCCTAACCCTTTTACCTACAATTCCCATTTCAGTGCGGAGGGGCCATCTTGGGGAAGGACATTCAGGAGAATTGGGGCTTCCTGGGAAATATGTCAAAGTCACCCCTCTGTCCCCAACTCCTCAGTCCCGAGGCGTTGCTATAAAGGCATCCCTCTCTGAAATGTTTGTTTTGGGGCCCAACATCTCTAGCTTCCAATATAGTCCAGTTTTGCACTAGGCATTCCATGGATCTGCTCTGGGGCTGGAGCAGGGGACTGGGGAGGAGACAAGTTACAAGACATTAGAGAGTTTGTGACAATTGTTAAAGTTGCTATATCCAGAACGTATTATCATGCTGCTTCCCACTTGGGTAGAACACCCCCTCTCTCTGGGTTAGTTGGAAATGGCTTAGAAACACAAGCTAAAAGTATCTCTGGTTTCTTCCCAGGTGGGGGCGAGAATCCTGGATGACAATGGTTTCAAAATGGTATTCCCATACTGCAAGGAACGTACAAGACGGACCACTGTGGTACGGGAAGGAAATATTAGAACTTCTACTTGCAGTTCTAACGTGATTAACTGAATTACGTTTCCAGTACTGCTCTAACAAATACCACAAACGTAGCAGCTTAAAGCAACACATGAGGTGCGTATGACCTCACAGTTTCTGTAGGTCAGAAATCCAGGTAGACTTGATAGGAACCTCTGTTGAGTGTCTCACAGGCCAAAATCACGGAGTGGGCAAGGCCACATTCCTTACTGCAACCTCGGGAAGGATCCTCTCCCAAACTGACTCCAGTTCCTTGAGGCTATAGGACTGAGGTCACTGTTTCCTTGCTGGCTGTCAGCTGGGAGCCAGTCTTTGTTCCTGAAGGCTGCCTGCACTGCTACCCATGCCTCCCAAGTAAACCCCTCCAGCAACAGAGGTCAAGTCCTTCTCACACTTCAAATGGCTCTGACCTCTGTTCTTATCGCATCTCACTAACTTCAGCCAAACTTCTCTGCTTTCAAGGTCTCCTAGGAATAGATTGGGTACGCCTGGAAATTCCAGGATACTCTCTCTATTTTAAGGATCTTTAACCTTAATCACATCTGCAAAGTCCCCTTTGCCAAGGAGGGCCACGTGTTGACAGTTTCTAGGGACTAGGGCATGGACACCTCAGGAGGATGTTTTGCCTACCACAGAAATAAAGAAACAAGAAATAATAAAGAAAATGAGCTTCACTAACAGCTGATATACAGATTTCGGAACAGACTATCGGTGTCATACATGATACTGGAGGTACCTTGAGGGAAGGTGGGAATTTCGTGACAAGAAGAGGTTCACAGTGATGTCCTCATCTGTTTGTTTGCTGAAGCACATAGTGAGAAACTAAAATGTTTGCTTTCACAGAGGCTGGGGTTCAGCAATGAGAGCCCAAATTCTCCTTCCACTCAAGCTAATATAGCGTATATATCTTTTTTAGTTATTACACCCCAGGTGTTGAAAATCCAAACTTAGAACCAGTCTTTTGACTCACTGTATCACAAAGCAATATGCCAAGGTTTTCAAAAATAATGAACCCATCCAATCCAAATGCTCTCACTAAAAATATTATTGATTATATATCTTAGTGAGAAAAGGGCTGTGTATTGTTGATGAATAAAAATAATTATTCTTTCTTTTTAATTTACTTTTATGGTTGAAAATATTACAGATGCTCCCTTTTCCCCCCCCCCAATAACCCCCTCCACCTCACACCCGCCATCACCACAGGCCTACCAGCACTATTGTCTGTGTCCATGTGTTATGCATATATGCATATAAATGGGTTAATTTCTTTCTTCCCCTTCCTCTCTTTCCTCTATTCTCTTGTTGTTGTTGTTGTTGTAAATCCTCACCTGAGAATATTTTTTCCATTGCATTAAGAGAGATTTGAAGGGAGGTAGAGAGTAAGAGAGAGAGAAACAGTGATGTGAGAGAAACACATCAACTGGTTGCCTCCCTCATGTGCCTCAACTGGTTGGAGAAGGTACAGCAGCCCAGGTATATGCCCTGGGCTGGAAATAGAACCTGAGACCCTTTGGTGTGCTGGTCAGTGCTCTAACCACTGAACCACACCCATGTCTTAAATATCTATTTCACCCATATCAAATCTTAACATTTCATTTAGGGGGTTATTTTTAAAATATTTATATCATATGAGTACAAAAGTATGCATACATAAATTATAATTAATAAATAAATGTACATATGTTAAGTGTACATTCTCAAAAATGTTTTTACTGATAAGGTTGATCAAGCAGTTTGGAGCATAAAGTTTTAGGTCAAAGATAGAGACCTGTGGGGTAAACACAAACCTTCTGAATTATTAAAAGTTCCTTCCAACTTCCTAAATGTGCTACTTTTCAAAATATTTGGGTTTTGGGTTGTGATTAATTTTTCAGGCAATTCGGAGAATTTATTTTCCAAATAGCCCCTTCCTGGGGCTCTTGTATTGGCCCAAGTGTGTTAAAAGAAGATTAAAATGCAGTGTTTTTGTTTGTGTCTTTTCAGGTACCATTTCCTAAGGTGCAAACTGAGGGATGGGGTCTGGGCCTCCTGGTTCCTCATGTTTGGGATCCGGCAGGAGGGAGCCCCTGGATGGCCATGCGGGGGGGCTTCCTGTGCAAGACTTTACACATTTGCAGACCCATCAATCCAACACCTCGGGGACAGGAAGCCAGCGAGGTCTGCGGAGCCAGAGAGCCAAATAAAAAAGGGCCACTCTCACTTTCCTGAAGTTAATTAATGCTGAGCGGAGCAGGCCAAGCACAAAACCGATGAGGCTTTCTCTGAGCGAAGCCTCCACATTTTATCCATAAAGCCAAATAAACCTGACCCTGGGACTCCCACAAACACAGGGCAGGCCTAGCTGGGAGGTACAGAGGAACTCACACTTTTCCCTTCACACTCCTTCTGGTGTTTCCCTTCTGGGTCTTATTTTTATTCATTTTTCCAGTTTATAAAACACACTCACCGATGGGCCCTTGGGGCACATGTGGAAAAGCTTAAAAGACACAAGTACAAAAACAGACTGACTGAGAGTCAAGAACGAAAAACAGAAGAATTCTCCAGCTCACCCCCAGTTCCATTCTGGGCCTTCCCCTCCCGTATTTCCTGAAAGGGCCGTAAAGCTGCGCTTTTTCGGGAGGAGAAGGAGGTGGGTGGGTGTCAGAACTATTCTCTAATATCTCCATCCAAGTCTCCCTCTGCAGCCGGGTGCTGGAGCCCGAGGCGGTTTGGCAGAGGGGCTGCGTGAACGGGGAGTTCAGGCCTCACCATGGGCAGTGGGGCCTCTTCATCTGGTTCCAGGAGCTGGAGAGCCTCCAGGACATCCCGGTCACTTCCAAGATCTCCAGGCTCCAGACCCTGTGTGTGCTGGTGGGGAGCTCAGGTTTCCCAAACTGGGAAGGGAAATAAAGACTGTATTCTTTGAGAGCTGCCTAAACAAGGTGCTTTAAAAGGCCCACTCATCCCTCCCATTTAAAAAGAGTGCTGGTGAAATTATTCTAATCTGCTGCATTAAACGGCTAACAGACAACTTGAAGGGTAGGGGGAGATATATATAAAGGAGAGCAGGCACTGATCTGGTTGGAGAGGCAATGCCACTCGATCTTTCTCTCTTTCCTTAAATATGTATTTACTGAGCACCTACTATATGTCATGGGAAAGAGATACAGATTTGCCCCTTTTTTTGTGGCTCTTATAATTTAACTGGCAAATAATCACACCAAAGTAATTTCAGTGGGCCTTGTGCAATGGAGAAAAAGCACCAGGCTCTTACACCATACACTCAAAATGGATAAAAGACTTACATGTAAGTCATGAAACCATAAAAATCCTAGAAGAAAATATAGGCAGGAAAATCTCAGCTATCTCTTGCAGCAAACGTTTTTGCCAATATGTCTCTGAGGGCAAGGAAAACTCAGGAAAAAAATAAATGGGTCTATATCAAACTAAAAAGCTTCTGCACAGCAAAAGGAACCATAAACAAATGAAAAGAGAACCCACTGTATGGGAGAACATATTCAGCAATGATACATCTGATAAGGGGCTAATTTCCAACATATATAAAGAACTTACCCAACTCAACATCAGGAAGACAAACAATCCAATTTAAAAATGGGCAAGGGACCTGAATGGACACTTCTCTAAAGAGAAAATACAAATGGCCAATAGACATATGAAAAAATGCTCAATGTCACTAATCATTAGAGAGATGCAAATTAAAACTACATTGAGATATCTACTCACACCTGTCAGAATGGCTGCCATCAATAAATCAACATTCAAGTGCTGCTGAGAATGTGAAGAAAAGGGAACCCTTGTGCACTCTTGGAAGGAATAGGGACTGATGTTGCCATTGTGAAAAACATATGGAGTTGCCTCAAAAAATTAAATATGGACCCAGCAATCCCACTTTTGGGACTATATCCTAAAAATCCTAAAACACCAATCAGGAAGAATATATGCACCCTTATGTTCATAGCAGTGTTATTTATAATAGTCAACATTTATAGCCCAAGTGCCCATCAGCAGATGAGTGGATAAAAAAGCTGTAGTGCATTTACACAATGGAATACTACACTGCTGTAAAAAAAAAAAAAAAAAAGTCTCTTAGCCTATGAAATAGCATGGGTGGACCTGGTGAGATTATGCTTAGTGAAATAAGCCAGTCAGAGAAGGATGAGTATCACATGATCGCACTCATATGTGGAATCTAATAAACAACATAAACTGATGAACAAAATGGAACCAGAAGAATGGCTACATGGAACAGACTGGTGGGTGCCAGATGGGAGAGGGGAAGAGGGAGGTAACAGGATAAAGAAGGTGAAGGGATTAGTTAAAGAACATATATGCAAACCCCAGGACATGGACAGTAGTGTGGTGAGGGCCAAGGGAGGGGGAGGGAGAGGAGGGCAAAGGGGTAGAGAATAGGGGACATCTGAAATAGTGTCAACATAAAATTTTTTTAATTACAAAAAAGGCTCATGCTCTATGAATGTACACACCTCGGGGACACGGACTTCATTTGTGGATCAAGGAAGGCTTCTCAAAGGACACGCATCTAAGTGGAGCCTGAAGGATGTATGGGGGTAACCAGGTGATGTGTGGGAGATAGCCGAGGAAGCCAGAGCTGTAGGAAGCTGGGGTAGGGGACATGAGAAGTAGTTGAAAAGGAGCTCATCACTGGACCTGGCAGCCCATATGATCAGGCTGCAGTTTTGTTAAGTGCAGAGAGAGGAAGGACCTGCTCTGATTCATGTTTTTAAAAAGATCGTGCTGGCGGTGGAACCACCTGCCACGCACGTGGACTCTCCTTGCTTGTCCCAGGTCTGAGAAACATTTTGAAAACTACCAACCTGGGGAATTGCTATCCTGGTCTTCAGTCTGTTTAATGAGGAAGGGGAGGGTGGGAGGGGGGGAGAATAGAAGAAAATGGAGGGGGAAGAAAGAGGGAGGGGGACTCTGGGTGGCAGCAATGTCTCATCTGGCAGGAAGATGAGCACATCTGGCAGAGTTAGTTACAAATCCCAACAGGGGAGTCAGGAGAGAATTGAGAGTGGACCTCAGGCAAGGCAGGGTCTTCCTGAGGGCCCAACAGGCACCAAGAGGCCACTGCCCACCATGCTTTCCCTCCAGTGGCCAAACACTGCCTTCTGCCCAGCAATCCAGACTTTACAGGAGATTAAAAGAAAATAAGGCTGTCCCATGGCCTCTAAATCAAATGATGAAACATAACTGTCAGGAAACTTTATTTTTCTCCCTGAGGCCTGTGGACAGATTCTTCATGAGGCAAAGAACAAACAAAACCAAGCCCTGTGAAACGCTTTGGACTCGGGCGTCTCCACCTGTAACTGAGGACCAGGATCCATGAATCCTCCTCCTGCCAGAGGAATCTTCCAGAAGGACATCGATCTCCAATGCCTGTTCTGCTGCAGTATTTTCACAGGAAAGGGAAGTGAGGCCTCTGCATGAATTGGCTACGTGCCCCGAGTCCCCCCAAAGTTAACATAACGCATATATCTCGCTCTGGCTTTTTCACAAACACAGAACTGGGCGTGGGGCGGTGGGATCCTCTGTGATTTATTAAACCTCCTTCCACCCTTCATCCAATGCATGAATAAATGAAAGGAAAGGTGTACTCAGCTGAATAGAAAAGGAAAAAGAAGGGAATAAGAGACACCCTCCTGGCCAAAACATGAAAAAATAGGCAATTTTCCCGAAAAGCCATTGCATAGGTTAAAATCGCCCCGGGGAATGTTTAACTTACTCCTTGGTCATTTATTTGAGCTTTAGGCCACTCCTGGGCTGCAGTGCTTAATGGAAAGAATATTTACCTTAGCAACTGCAGCAAACCGGGGATCCAGCAGGCATGCTGGGAGGACACAAAATACCTTCACGAAGAAGGCCATCAGCTAAGAAAATGTCAGGCTTCACATTTGGGGATGCCATCAAGGGATCTTTTAAAAATATTTTTCTGTTAATGATGGCTAAGGGTGGAGGAGGAGGAAGAGAAGAAAAGGCACACTCAAGTTTCCCTTCTATTTTTCACCACCAACCCCTGCTTATTCCTCCCCCACTCCTCTTCCTCCTCTTCCTTGCAAGCAGGTAAGGCAGAGTGGATAAAAAGGGATCATTTGTTGCCATCTCATTTTCAACAGTCACCAGCATGCACCTATAAAGCTCCGTGTAAAATCCTGGAAGTTATTGTCTCCACAAGCCAAAAAGTAAAAGGTCTCCCCAAATATTTCCTTGCAGCTCCTCATATCCAGTCCTCTGACCCCATAAATGAATGCACTTCACTTACTTGTGCCTAATATCAGGCCTATAGTGTACACGCGTACACACGCCAACATATGCACACCTTCAACACACACACCCTCGTGTTTTCAGGAGCACAAGGATTCTACTGTTTAGATGCAAACAACTGGGCCAGATAACACAGCTAGCCTGGAGTATTCAGGAGAAAGGAGATGGAGGGAGCTGTGGGGGATAAGAAGGAAACCTGGGTGGGAAGGAAAAGGAGTGAAAGTGCAGAGGCAGCTACCATTGGAGTCTTACTGAAAGCAATGGGGAGGAGGATCAGGCCAGCACCTCACTCTTCCCTGACACACATCCTCAGAGACATCACCATTTCAAATGCCGTGTCTAGCCTCATAGTCCAATCTTTAATGTTGGCAACAGAGTGGATGTCTGTGCTCTTAGGGTTGGATTGGCAATCACCGCCTCTGTATCTGTTAAATAACATAAGGTGCAGTCACAAACTGACTCCAAATGCAGTAGCTTAACACACAGTTTACTTCTGCTTCACCTGAAATCTTAGGAGGGTGTTCTAGTCTACGAGCAGTTCTTTCCCATAGTCTTTCGAGGGCCAGGGCTCCTTCTGTCGTGTGGCTCTGTCCTGCTCTGCAGCTTCATTCACCAGGGTTGTTGGAAAGGGGCATGGGACAGTCTTGCCCTGGAAGGGACACACAAGTGTGGTCAAATTTCACTGTGCCATGTTGTCATATCTCTAATTAGATGCAATAAATGGACAGGGATACAGAACCTTCTCGGTGACAACTCTCTAATATGGAAAGGGAGGCAGCTAGCTCTTCCACAGTAACTCAGAACTCAGTACATTCCTATGCTCCCAGGAAAAGTCATGGTTCACACATGATGAGTGACAGACACTACATTCAGTTCACTTTACAAACTCTGGTTTCTATTTAAGATTGGGGAGGTGATCAAAAGAGAGGAAGGCCAAGTATAAGCCACTTACCTCCCTTTGATTGGGCTGGATTGAATTGGATGGGCTAGTTAGCAGTATCTCAACTGCCCACCCCAGTCTTGACTAAGCTTGAAGATCTTCATTGGTTCCAATGTCAGAAAAGGGTGAAGTCCAAGTGTATCATTGCCTTCAGGGCCTGTTCCACTTGGTCCTGTCCTTTAGTGGTCCCCTCTCAGGCCTCCTCCTTCCCCTCCATCTTTCAGGGTACAGACTAGCCACACCCCATTCCTTCTGCTCCCACATCCACCCTCTGGAATGACTTCACATCTACTAATATACACTGTTCCTTCTGCATACTATGTCCTGGTGAACTTCCACATACTATTCAAGGTGTAGTTCAAGCATTCTTTGTCCCCCACCTTTCTCATCCCATAATCCTTTGAGCATACACCATTAAAACATTGCTCTGTGTCAGGTGAGTCTGTCTCCAGTTAGACTAGTGGTTCTCAACTAGAGGTGATTTTTCCCCCCACTCTCCACCAGGAGACATTTGGCAATATCTGTAGACATTTTTAATCATTATAACTGGGAGTGAGGTGAGGGAAGGGTAAACTTTTGGTATCTAGTGGGAAAAGGACAGGAATGTTGCTAATAGTCCTACAACGCACAGGATGGCCTGAACAACAAAGAATTATCCAGCCCAAAATGTCAACAGTGCAGAAGTTGAGAAGTCCTGAATTAGACAATGGGTTCTGCAGAGAAAGGATATTCCATATCTTTGGAATCACCTTCACAATTCACAGTGTTACACAGTGCACACAGTAAGCTCACTATAAGTGTTAGATAGGAGAAACGGATGGATGGATCAACACCAGAGCAGACCATGCAGAGTAAAGACAGTGAAGCTAAGCTTATCTCCTGGGTAGCCCTTGGCATGTAAATATATGAAATCTCCAAACCTGGAGCTCCCATAGCTGGAGAACAAACAGCTAAACTGAGACCCCAGAAGGATAAAGGACTCCAAATTAGACATTTAGCTAAATACAGTAGACACTATTTCTACACACAGTTCAAACTTCCTTTCTTTTCTCTCTCTCTTTTTTCTTTTCTTTTCTTTTCTTTTTTTTTTTTTTTTTTACAACTGATATTCTGTTCATTGATTTGTATAAATTATGCTTATCGATGTAAATAAGTTACATTCTGGATGTATTTGGTTTGCTTTATATATCTTCATGCCCTTTAGTCCCTGGAACCCCAAGGGACAACACGTTACATAAACTGGTTAAAAGGCATATTTTCAGCAAAAACATAGTTTCCAAACCAGGCTTATTTAATTGTGGTTTTCCTGCTGCTACTCTGGCCAGAATGTAGTAGATGATTATTAGACCCAGCCTGCTGTCACTCCCAGAGTGTCCCCATCTCAGGCCCCATAGAACCTGCAGTTAGAGCATCAGTGACTGCAGTGCACACCTGCAGCTCAGGGGAAATCCCCTCCCTTTCTCTTCCTGGTCCTAAGGACCCCAGTTGTCTCTCTTCTGTTGTCAAATGGGCTGACAACCCCGGCTGAACACCAGTTTCAGAGGACAGCCCTGCTCACTGATCATTCCATGACTATACCCCAGGAATGCCACACAGCAAGCTCAGAGATGTGCAGAGCTCTCCCAAATGCTGCATGCCCAGTAACATCTTCCAGCTTTTGACAAGCCTGTTCAGCTGAGTTCGGTTCAGGCCAATTCCAGATGTGCCAGGCATTGTGCTAGAAGCTGGACTTTTTGTAAACAGCCTTATTAAGATACCACTGACATACAATAAACTGTGCACAATGAAAGTGTACAATTTGATATGTTTTGGTATGCATATGCACCTGGGGCAGCATCTCTACAGCGAAAATACCTATCACCTCTAAAAGACTGCCCTGGCCACTTTATAACCCATCCCTTCCCCACCCTCACAGCCCCTCCCCAGCCAACCACCAACCTGCCTTTTCACTACAGATTAGCATGTATTTTTTCTTGAATATCATCTAAGGCTGTGGTTCTCAACCTTCCTAATGCCGTGACCCTTTAATATAGTCCCTCAATTGTGGTGATCCCCAACCATAAAATTATTTTCGTTGCTACTTCATAACTGTAATTTTGCTACTGTTATGAATCGTAATGTAAATATCTGTGTTTTCCGATGGTCTTAGGCTCTACAGCAGTGGTTCTCAACCAGCGACCCACAGGTTGAGAACCGCTAGCAGGGTCACCTAAGACCATCGGAAAACACAGATATTTACATTATGATTCATAACAGTAGCAAAATTACAGTTATGAAGTAGCAACAAAAGAAATTTTATGGTTGGGGGTCACCACAACATGAGGGACTATATTAAAGGGTTGCGGCATTAGAAAGGTTGAAAACCACTGATCTAAGGCAAATGATACAGTGGGTACTCTTTACTCTCTGGATTATTTATGCAGCAGAGTTATTTTGACAGTAGAGGCCCAGTGCACAAAATTTGTGCATGGGAGGGGGGTGTCCCTCAACCTGGCTTGCTCCCTCTCAAATCTGGGACCCCTTAGGGGAATCTCTGACTGCTGGTTTAGATCCAATCCCATAGGGACATCCCTCTTCAATCTGGGACCACTGGCTCTTAACCACTTGCCTGCCTGCCTGATTGCCCCTAATGGCTTCTGCTTGCCAGCCTGTTCGCCCCCTAACTGCTCCCCTGATGGCCTGACTGACATCTAACTACTACCCTGCCAGCCCGATCACCCCCAACTGTCTTTCGCTGCTGGCCATCTTGTGACAACGTGAGCAGAGCCATCTTGTGATGGCCATCTTGTGATGATGTGGGAGCGCCCATCTTGTGATATTGTGAGGGCATCGTGCAAGGGTGCAATGCCACCTAGACTTTTATTAGTACGGATTATTCTAAGTTGTAGGGTACAACAATATGTCATTTATTTTATTGTTGATTAGTATCCACCATATGAATATACCGGTCTATTTACCCATTCATCTGTGGATGAACAGTTGGGGTGTTTTCAATGTGGAGCTATTCTAGATAAAACTGCAATGAACACTCATGTCCAGGCCCTTATGAATATATTCTCTCATTTATTTGGGATAAATCCTTAAGATTTGTATTTAAAAGCTGGAGACTTAAAGAGAAATAAAGAACAAAACTATGGGGCCAGGTGGGAGGGGGCACAGACAGGCTGACAAATCACTGTGGGCTGTGGGTAAGTGCTGGGAGAGCAGCAAAGAGAAAGGGCTAAGTGAACAAAGAGGCCTGGGACCGACCTGGCTCTGGCCGAGCCCCCCCAGAGAGGAAAATGGAGCTGGCTGTGAGGAAGAGGGGAGGGGAGATTCTGACCTACAGTCTGCACCAAGTCCCCAGGCTGAGGTTCCCGACAATTTTGATGACAACCCTGTACCACATCTCTCCCTCGGACTTCAGGGAGAGTGAGCTTCCCTCATACAAACCCCCATGATTCCATTTCACAGGAGGGGGTGGGGTGATGGCTAAGTTGTGCCTATCAGGAGTGGAGTCCGCTGGGGCCTGGGGGTCTCGTGCAGACTAAACATTTAAAACCCTGAACTCCCACAGATGTCAGTCTGGCTGGACGGCCCAGTCGGACACCTCCGAAAGGCTGTCCACTCCCTGTCTGAGAATAAACAGGACCACAAGCTGTTGGATTTTTTTTGGTATGTGTGTGTGTGTGTGTGTGTGTGTGGATTTTTTTTCTTGAAGGAAAGAAAGAAAATGGCATTTCCTTAACCCAGAGGTCAGAGGCTCAGCCCTTCCCACCTCAGCCCACACACACACCAATTCCCTCAGCCCCACGAGTGGCTGCAGGAGACAGACGTTCCCACGACTGTGTCCCTGCTCACCCGCACCCTCTGATCCTTCTCTTCCATGGAGGCTGCCCTTCCTGGCTCTGGCTGCCAGAGCCTCCTCCCCCCAGGATCATTCTCTCAATTTGTTCGAAGCCACACACCCGAGGTCTGAGCTGCGGTGGCCAGCACTAACTGTGCCTGGAGCACTGACCTGTCTCCCCGGCATCACACGGGTGGGACAGCCCTGGGGGAGGGGGTGCCTCTCCAGAGGCTTCCGCCTGAGGCTGAGGAAGTGGCTCCTTCAGTCCCTGCTGTGGCTCCTGTTATAGAAGAGCCTGCCGTGGCTTGGACATGGACTCTTCCACATGACCACCCTCATCCCAAGTGAATTACAAAATGTCACTGAATCGGCAATCCTCTTTATTTTTTCCTTAAACCTCACCCACAGATATTTTTCCCCTGATTTTTAAAGTCAGGGCAAGAGAGAGAGAGAGAGAGAGAGAGAGAGAGAGAGAGAGAGAGAGAGAGAGAGAGAGAGAGAGAGAGAGAGAGAGAGAGAGAGGAGAGAAAGAGGGAGAGAGAGAGAGAGAGAGAGAAACATTGATGTGAGAGGCTTGGTCACTTTGCCTCCCACACAAAGGGACCAAGCCTGCAACCAAGATACATGCCTTTGACCAGAATCGAACCTGGGGCCCTTCAATCCGAGGGCCAACACTCTATCCACTGAGCAAAACTGGCCAGGGCAACAATTCCTTATACAATACAAACCTGGAGAGCCCAGGATCCAGTAACTCCAACTTCATCTCATAAACGTCTGTCCCCCTCCCCTCCACAGCTACTTCAGCCCCAGCCAGGACCCTCTCTTTCTCTACCCTTTCCTTTTCCCAAACCAAACTGGGACTACTCGAGAAGTCTGTGGGGGAGCATTCGTGACATCACCTTGCCCATAGTACCACCAGAGCCCTCTCAGTGAGGGTCTTAATTATGACAGAGGCGAGAGTCTTTTTTAAACTTCCTGGGATTCAGAGGGGCCAGTGTGCGTGCACATCTTTAATTTAATTACTATTTATTATTTATCAGCCCTTCATAAGCCTGGGAGCTCTGGGCCTTTAAAGAATTCAACGCGTGTGCTACTAAGATCTGCAACCCAGAGGAAAACAGATTAATCACTGGCCCGTTTCCTTTTCTTTTAATTTTTAAAAAAATGTCTTTACCATTCCTGCTTCTCCCCACCATGGA
Source organism: Pipistrellus hanaki (assembly GCF_964339955.1). NCBI lineage: Eukaryota > Metazoa > Chordata > Mammalia > Chiroptera > Vespertilionidae > Pipistrellus > Pipistrellus hanaki. Next base: position 30,801,699 of record NC_140514.1, read on the forward strand.
TTTACCCGGAATTAACCTTACAGAAAAAAATCCCTCCCCAGGGAGCAAGAGGAGGGCAGGTATATTAACGGTTAACTCCAAGGTGACGTTTAACCTCCCAGCCCTTTCATCAGAAGATTGACCACTCAGTAAGCAAAAGGGCCGGGCTGAGGGCAGCTGCAGCCGCCTTTGGCCCCTCGTCCTTATCACAGAGCAGATGTCTGTTCTCCCTGCCTGGCTTCAATCCAGAAGCTCAGCTCAGCCAGTGGAGAGTCCCCCACATCCAGGCTGGTTTCCCAGAGTCCGGGACTTCAAGAACAGGGTCATCACCAAGGGCACTTGCTCTGCTACAGAGAAGCTGTGGGGTACACAGACCAACATTTATGGAACAGCCATCTCGGAAGGGAAGATTCTGGCATTTAGACAGTCCTGGGTTGAAAACCTGGCTTCACCCCAAACTGGCTGTGTGATCTTGGCTGAGTTACTTAACCTCTCTGTTTCTCCCTGTGTGAATTATTTAGCTCACTAGTTACCATGAAAAGGAAAAGTGACGCTATAAGGAAAGTGCCTGGCACATAGAGGGTCAATTTCTTTTGTCTGTTGCAGGGAGGAAACTAAATTGGGGAGTGGAGGTGACCAAGAAAATGGCACTTCTCTTGTTTCATCATTGATCACAGAAACAATACTAACTCCCCTTGGATATAAATAGAAATTCATAAGTAATATAAGCTAAACACAAAACAAAACAAAAACTAGAGAAGCTATGCATTCCTAGGAGGCTTGTGTGACAGCCTATTTTGGTCCATATTCTATGCCAGGGATCAATAGACTTTTCCTGTGAAGGGCCAGGTAGTAAATATGTGTGGCTCTGAGGGCCAGTCTTTGTCACAGCTACTCACCTGCACTGCTGGAAGCAGCCATAGCCTGAGACAGAGAACCATAAAAGAGTCAGCCCCGGCTGTGTCCCAATAAAACAGCATTTACAAAAGCAGGCATTGCTCTGGATTTGGCCCCTGGGCTGTAGCTCCTGTCCTATATCGGTGAGTCCTGCATTTTGTGATTTCTTTGGAGCTTTACAGGCCCATATGCAGCCTCACTGAGAACTGGAGTCTTGGGCCTGTTCTCAAGTTTGCCAAGCCTTCCAAACTGCCCTGGGTTGAGCCAGTCATAGGGGTTTTTGGTGACAATTGCTAATACTTGGGGAAATATGTCATGTCCCTATCCCAGGCTACTATCAGACCTCCTGGGTTTAGCCTCTTTGAGGAATCTTTAAAGGAGGGGGTCATGGGGGGAAGGGGGATGAGGAATGCAAACAATATGCAGAGCACTCTGTTCCCTTCTGAGCCACTGTCCCAGTACAGATCAAAACAAGACCAAGGGACTGAGCAGGTACCATCACTCCATTCTACAGACCTGCACGCTGAGGTGGCAGGGGTGAGATTTACCTGTCACCGTATCAAAACATCTCATTCTGCCCTGATTTTCCTGGTTTCTGTTTTGTTTTGTTTGTTTGTTTATTTTAGGGCTTTCAAAAGTGGCGGTGAGCAGATTATACCCCACCCTGAAAGGGGCTGAATATTTTGAAGCACAGGTAATGAATCAAGAAGCTCGTGTAGTTAGGAATTATTGTCTTGCTGTGTGTGATCTGTGAGGTCTCAGGGATATTGCTAAGTTTAGCTCTCCGCTCAAAGAGCAGCCTCTGCAGCCAGGAAGCAGGGCTTGGGGGATGGGGGCAGAGGGTGTCAGGGGCAGGGACGAGGGTGGGGCTCTCCTGCAGGTGCCACTGTGCTGTCTCCACGACCTGTTCCTCGTATTTTGTTTCTTCATCTAAGCAGATTGTTAAACGAGTAAAGCTGACCTTGACCTATTTAAGGACAGCTCTCCAAATGGCAACCATTCTAAAACAGGACTCTGAGCCATCATGCCTGTCCTGTGGAGGTAACGCTAGGTGTCTGAATGGGTCCCTCCCACCATGTGCTCTGAGGAGAGAAGACTTCTTCAGCTCCCCCAAATAAAGGCAGTCATGTTTGATCAGGGGTACTGGTTGATAGGGCACTCAAGGCACATTCCTGTGCTCGTTACCTTTCCCTCTTCCAAATGCCCATTGCAAAACTCTGCCTTTGCCCTGTGGATTTATGCACAAACTGTCTCTAACTCTTTTAAATGAGGGCTAGATATAGAGCTTAAGAAATGAATAACAACTAGTGCATATTGAGAGCCGACTCATGCCAGGCACCTGGCATGCAGCAACTCATTCGCTACCTGCTGTGACCTCATTATTGTCCCCATGTCCAAGGTGAGGAAGGAAGACTCTCAGAGCAGGTACAGCTTCAAGTGACACTCAGGTATTGAACCCAGGTATATTTGCCTCCAAAGTCCTCCCGCCCTGGCTGATCTGTGCTTGTTAATAGAGCTGTCTCTCTCTATAACGCCCGGACGAAGTTTGCCTGGGAAACTGCTATTCACTGGTGGCTCATTCTCTCTCCCAGCAGCCTTCAAAACTCAGTGTTCAAAAGATGAAGGGGGGAAAGAGATGAGATATTCACCATTCTTGCCCACTTGGTTCAGTGTCCTTGGGGAGACCTAGAGAATCTGGACAAAGAGGTGAGTCCCAGCCAGGGTCTGATGCAGAGCAGCTGCGCTTACGCGGGGACCGTGGCGACAGGGCGGACGAAGATGAAGATCAAAGCCAGAGGTCCACAAGGTGAAGGGAGGCCATCTGCCCACAGCACCACAGGGCAGCAGACAGCCCCGGAACCCAGAGCCGTCACCACCGCTCTCTGAGGCCTCTTCCAGTGTGTCTGTCTGCCGAGGTTTCATTCACCTCCGCTGAGGTTTCAGGAGATGACCGACACTGGGCTGCAGACCCGAGGCTCTCCTTCAAGGTCACAAGCATGAAATACAATCCGGCTCCCTTCCCCCAGCCTCCAGCCCAGCTCAGGGCCTCCGGCAGCCCACAGGAGCCCAGGAGGGGAAGCAGACAGGCCTGACCAGGGAGAGAAGGGAGTGCATGACCTTCCAGGATTTCTCATGCCACCACATTAAAAAAAAAATAGATAGGTCAAATTTCATTCATGTCTTCTGGTTTACAGAAAGCAAGTCTGAGAGTTCAGGCGGGAAGTCCACACAGCAGAAGGTCCCTAAGGTACAGAAACCAGACAGCCTGTGTATACGGAGGGGAGGGGGTGACATACTGTTTGACAAAGGTGTCATGTGATATTAAACAGGGTCTCAGACCTGCGAACACTGACCTTCGCCCCCTTTCAGCCCCTTCCCCTTTCCCCCCCATTTCAAATCTGAAATGTAGATTTGGCTCGAGTACAAAATACCTTCTACCAACCAGAACTGAACGTTTGCACACCCGACTGCATTGAAAGGATACAATGCCGGGGTCAGAGTAACACAAAATACTAAGACCACTAGACATAACACAGACTCTTTATTTCTAAACATCATTCTAGCAGTTGGCAGTCCCCACCCCCCATCCTCAACCCCAGGCTCAAATGGAAGAGAATTTTCACTTTATCTCCTCAGGCTTGTTTTGCCTTCACTTTCATTATTCATTCAGTGTCTCATTGTTTTCTTCTGGCTTTTATAAAAAAAAAAAAAAAAAAAAAAAAAAAAATCAGGGTTTTATTGAAAGCCTCGGCCAGCCTTTTTAAAGCAGCCTTGGTGCAGGAAAAGGCACCTTCAGAAAAACGTGTGGAAATCTGTTTGCAACTTTCTGGAGTGTAATTCTAAACCACAAGGAAGAATATCCTTCCGCCCTGTGCAGCTGAAAAATTTAACACACCACAATGGCCTTTCCCACTCAGAGGCCAGACACCCCTCCCGCCGGACAACTGGATTCTGAAGAGCGGAACCGATGGGAAGAATCCTCATGAAGATCTTCTCTCTTCTCTCCACTCACTCACTTTGAGTTCTGAGGGTCTAGCTATGAGTGTGTGTGGGCATGTGTATGCATGAGTACCTATTTGTGCAAGTAAGTGTGTATATATATGTGTGTGTGTATGTGTGTGTGAATGTATGTATGTGCCATGTGTGTACAAGTGCATGTGACTTTGTCTATATATGTGAGAGTATATGTGTGTATGTATGTTGATATGCATTCATGTATGTGAATTTATGAGTTTCTGTGAACTTCAGTGCATATTTGTGCAAGTGAATGTATATATACATATATATATATATATGTGTGTGTGTATGTGTGTGTGTGTGTGTGTGTGTGAGTGGTGAGTGTCTGGGCATGACTGTATATATGTGTATATATATGTCAGTGTGAGTATGTATATTAGTGTGCATGAATGTGGGTTTTTAATGGAGAAACGCAACATCTAATTAATCAGCCAGAAAAGAGTTCTATTGGCTTCTCTTGGGACCTGCCCCTACCCCACCCCTGTTGCTCCTTAAGCCAGGGAAAGGTTGGGGTTGAAGTCACCGGAGATGTGCCATGAGCCAAAGGTCAGAAAAACACAAAGCAGTGAGCATTCTTGGGAGCCGGTTCTGTTGTTAAAGACACTGACATTTGCGGGCTTGACCCTGCGTCCCTGGAAAAGCCTCGCACAGGAGGGAAAGCCAATGTCACAGGATGGCCCACACCCTAGAACAAAGCAGGGGAGAGGGTGAGACTCCCGGCAACGCTGTTTATTTGCCGAATTTCTTAGCTGTCTATCTGCCCCAAGTTCACCAGACCTCCTACACCAGGGGGAAGATGCCCAGCCATGGGGCAGCCTGCACTGTGGGGCAAGAAACTGATATATCCTGATCCACCCAAACTGGTTCCCTCCTCTTCATCCCACCTCTGCCCAGCATTTTCTCTCTTCCTCTTCGTCCACAGCACTCTACCAACCAAGTGACAAAAGACTGGAATTAAATTTTCCTTTTCCCCCACAAATTTATGCTCTTCACTACCCCCTTATATTTCTAATCTCCTAAACTCATTTAATTATGTCCAGAGTAATTAAACTTGCTATCAGGGGGCATCTGGAAGAAAACTTAATACATTTTAATTTGACTTATACAATGAATATTCGATCCCACATACCGTGTCGGGGGAGGTGCTTATACACACACACATTCTTGCATAATGTGCTCCTGGGGAGCATGGGTTACAGGAGGTTCTCGGGGTGGGAGCGGGGAGGATGGTGGGAGCGGGGAGGATTCACCCGGACCTGCCAGGAGCCCATGAGCACCGTGTGGACGAGGCCTCGGGGTGAACGGGGATTAGCGGGGAGTGTTAAAACTGGGCAGGGTGGAACGTCAAGAATCTCAAATACCCTTTTGACAAAACAAAGTCCCTGAAATTTAAACCAGACAAAAATCTTCCTCAATAAAAATTGAGGATTTGTATTTCCTTTGAAAAGCAGAGGTGGGTGGGGTAAAAAATAAAATGTGTTGCTTGTACTGAACCTCCCTCCCAATTGAATTTTTAATGAGGCTATTATTATCCTGAACCAGCCTGGCAGGGAAAGGTGGACACAAACAAAGGTCCTCACATGCTCCTTCTGAGAAGGGGTAAGGAGCGAGGTAGCTGCCCACAGTAGGTACGTACCATGTCTCTGTCTACACATGTGCCAGGCCGTGCCCACACCCCTTGTAAACCAAGAGGATGAGTTCTCATACTTAGAATCCAGAGGGTGGAGGTCTGAGGCCTGCTCCTTAACAGGCTGTGTGACATTGAGCAAGTCCCTTCCCTAATGGCTCCCTGTGACCAGCTAGCCTCAATTTTGTCATCTGTGAAGTGCCAAGTTGAACAAGAGGCTTGCCAAGGTCCCTCTAGCCAGGACACTCTATGGTTCTGTATCTTCTCGCTTCAGACCTCCCAAGGGAAGCGTGCTCCCTGGTGAGAAGGGGTTGTGGGCCAAGATCTGTTGGCAGTAGAGTTCCCCAGCAAAGGACATTAATCCACACGGGGACAGTTAGCATAACTGAAATTTAATCAAATAAATGGCTAAACCTTAATTGTTAAGTAGGAGCCTGCCTATGCCATCTGACAGATGGCATACTCTCTAATCCTGCAGCTTATTGCATGGCTGGACGCCACTAGAGGGACTGGGTGGGACTGAAGCAGATCCTGCTCACCTCCCAGTTGGTCCCAACCACTCACGTGCTTGCACTGGTGAGGCCACTTGTCATCAGAAGGCCCCATTATGCTAACAAGCCACTGAGATAAAGCATGTGACTATTTGAGGGTCCCTGGTGGGAAAGACTCATGGTAAGAGAACGCACCTCCCTGGAAACAGATGTCCTGATCCTATAACACAAATTGCAGTATCACATCCCCAAAATACAAGCCCTCCCATAAATCATTCAGGGGAGCCTGTTTCGTTTTCCTGTTCTGATGAAAGTGACCCGTGTGTGGGGCTCAAGGCCAGAAGTGCTGCCACACTCGAGCAACTCCACACTTCCCCACAGCTTACTGTAAAGGTGCTGACCAAAACCACCATGGCTGGAACCACTTCCTCGCTTGCCCTTGAGAAGTTGGCATTCCCCCGGCTCTGTCCACAGCTAAGCCCCTCCCTTCCCCCTCTTCCTGTGCCAACCCCACCAACCCCGCAAGCCCATCTACACAGGTCTCCTCTCTCCCCGCCACGCCAGGAATATCCACAAATAGTTGAAAGTTAGGTCTCATCTTTAAATTTCTATGAGTGAGAATTCTAGTTGCTCCACATCTTTGCCGATACTTGTTATTGTCTGTCTTGCTAGTTTTAATCATTTGAGTGTGTATGTAATGGTTTTCCCTTATGGTTTTAATTTGCATTTTTCTAATGACTAATGATGTTAAACATCTTTCCAGGTGTTTACTTGTCATTTGTATATCTCTTCTGGTGTAATGTCTGTCATTCAAATCTTTGCCCATTTTTTATTGGGTTTTTTTTATTACTAAGTTATTTTAATCTGGATACAAGTTCATCAGATGTATTTTTTCAAGTATTTTCTCCTTGTCTCTGTCTTATCTCTTCATTTTATTCACAGTGTCTTTTGAAGAGTTAAAGTTTTCAATTTTGGTAATGCTACTTTATCAATATTTTATTTTATAGTTTGCTGTGTATGTGTGTGTCCTATTTAAATGTGTTTATCTAACCCAAGGGCTCATAGATTTTCTCCGAAGTTTTCATTTAGTTTTAGCTCCTACATTCTGGTCTATGATCCATTTAATCTTTGTGTATAGTGAAATGAAGATTAGAGTTAGTTTTGGGGGAGTGGGGTAGCTTGGTTTGGTTTGGTATGATTTTTGCATCTGAAATCTAAATACTTCAGTTCATTTGATGAAAAGATTATCTTTTCCTCCACTAAACTTCTTTTGTATCTTTGTAAAATTTTCAACTGAGTATGTGTGGATTTAATCCTAGATTCTTTTTTGTTCTATTGACCCTCATGCCTACCTGTACACCAACACCACAATGTCTTAATTATTCTAACTTTATATTAAGTCTTGAAATCGGGTAATATAAGTCCTAAAACTTTGTTTTTCTCTTTCAACATTGTTTTGACTATTCTAGGTATTTGTATTATATGAATTTTAGAATCAGTTTGTCAGTTTCCACAACACAGCCTGCTGGGATTTTGATTGCATATGCATTGAATCTATTGATCAATTTCCCTCCTCATTATGTTTCAAGTTCTTGGAAGACATGGAACCTATCTTACAGTTCCCCCATGGTTCCTGAGTGGTGGTCACATATCCACCTCAGTGTGGAAATCTGGCTATGACTGGGGGCAGGGAAGACTGAGGGCAAGAGCAGAATAGGAGAAGGCAGAGCTGAAGGAACACAGGCAAGGAATGATGTAGAGTCAAGTTCAGACATGCATATAATGAATGGGAACTCTTGGGTGATGAGTGATGTTATATATCCCAGGAGTGGCACAAGAAAGGGCCAGTTTCTCTTATAGCCAAGGTCACTGTGTTTCACATCAGGGAAAGTTCCAAGATGTCCAGAACTTGACAATTCTAGAAAGTGAAGCTGAATCTCCTGGAGGCTGGGAGCTGGTGATCAATCACCCAGAAATGGAATGAAATTTGATTTCATTTCCACGTGACTTTAGCTCTCCTCTAGAAAGAGTTGGAAAGGTTTTAGAGATCATCTAGTCCATGTTTTATAAGTGACCAAAACAAGAACTGAAGAGATTTAGGTCACAGATAAGTAGTAAATCAGTGGTACAACTAAGGACTAGAAAACAATACAGGTCTTCTGTCCACTATAGAACTAGAGCTCTAAGTTCATCAGATGGCTGTTCCAGAAATTCAGAGGTTGGTCTACAGATCTCCCCATATGCCTCTGTCCTTTCTGTCCACCCAGTAGCAGAAGCCATTTTCGAAAAACTGTAGTGACTTCTTCTCAAAACCCCCACCTCAACCAAGCTCCCTTTCTCCTCCTTTCCCATCAAGCCGGCTTTGGCTTTCTCAGCACTTAGGTGAAATGAAGGGACTCTGAACCAGGAGTCAGGAGACCTGGTCTCTGGACCACCTGCCCCAAACTCACCATACAAATGACTGGCCTTCTCCAAGCCATGGTTTTTCTCCTCTGTCAAATAAACATAACCTTTGCCCTAGCTGCTTGAAGGTTTTGTGAGGACACTGTGCCTATAAGGTGGCATACAGGAAAAGGTACACGAATGGAGATAAGGAACTCCAAAAACGTGCTTTTTCTGAAACTTTATTGCCATAAGCAGGAGTTACAAAGGAGGTTTGGAGCACACTCTCTTCCCAAGATTGAACTAGCTCCTTGCTTGTAAAAATCTGATTCGCTTCTTTTGTTCCCAGTGTACATAGAGATTTCATGTGTCTGGGAGAGTGGACATCCCAACTCTCTGCCAATCCTTCCATCTTTCTCTCTTCCAAAAAGAGGACCTTTCCAGAGATATTTAAGCTCACTTTTGCCCTGGTCTCAGAAGTTAGAAGCCCCTCCTACTCAGATAATTGTGCTGTTCAAGCCCACAACACACTGCAGCCCTTGCTCACTCTGACTCCCAAGTAAGTCCAGTGTCCTGACCCATCCCTTGAGCTGTCTCCTAATGCAACTCTGATTTGCCTCCTCAATAGCCACTTCAAACAGCCCAGGGCTTCATGCTCCCATAAGCCTGCCATGCCTAAAATGAGGTGGTTCCTCCACTGAACACAGTTTTGAACACACCCAAGCATCAAGTGGGAAAGAGCCTTAGGAACCATTAGCGATCACCTCCTTTATACTAAGCACTTATCCCATTCTAAAAAATCCCAGATAAAACTGCAACTCATCCTCATAGACATGTTCCTTTTGCTGGCCTTTCTCCCCCCAGAAAGGAGACACTACTTCCCCCCAACACTGCTCACGCGGAATACCCTCCTTCCTGGTGATGCAGGATTCAACTCCTATTCCTGGAAGGCCTAAAATTCAGGGCCCCTGGAATTAACTCTAGGCCTGCTTATCTCTCCTGCTTAGAGCAAATTAATTATCAAATTAAGCTAATATCATTGTTTTTCTAATCACAAATAGCATTAAAATGATCAATGTCACTAATGGGTAGCTGGATCTCCCTCCAGCCTTCTCCACCTACTCACAGCCTAACCCCTTCCCCCAACCCTCCCAGAATCAACCTGTCCCTTCTCCTAGTGAGAGTATCACATTTCCATGCAAATTGAGTGTCCAGACTGAATGGGGAGGGGGCGGTGCCCAGACTTTCTCCATGGCTGAGTTGCTGGAGTATTTGCATAATAAAATGCGCTAACAGCTTGGAATTAATCATCGCTGCAACCCTGGATGGCCTAAAGAACTATTTTCCAGGCCCTCTTCTGTGAAAACTCTGGGTGGCATTTGTAGGTAATGGAGCCTCTGTATATTTTTCTAATTATCATTACTTTTCTGTCTGTCTCCAAAATGTGCCCCCATCCTAGATTATCATAAAATGTGGTCGATTTCTTAGGATATTTTTATTATATGAAAATCCTTAAGCGTGTAATAAATTATACGCTGCGTGCCTTTGTGCATGGAGATTAGACTGGAATAGGGTGAGTAGAGGTTTGCATGATCGAGTGGCCTGGGTACAGGCTCTGGAGTGCAAATGACCCCGGTTTGTGTTTTTCTTCAAGGATGATTTAGATCCTTACTAAGATTCTGTTTCCTCTGTTGTAAAAAGGGGATGTGATAGGCTGCCTTCTAAAATGGCACCAATGCCCAACCTTCTGGTATCCACACCCTTATGTAATTCCCTCCCTTTTGAGTATGGGCTGGACCTAATGATAGGTTGGCTTCCTTTAACACAACAACAACAACAAAAGATGGCAAAAGTAATAGGATGCCAATTTCAAGATTAGGTAACAAAAGACTATGACTTTCTTCTCTCAACTTGCTCACCTAACAAAGTTGGCAGCTCTGTGTGAGCTGCCCTTTAGAGGCCCACATAACAAGGAACTTAGGATGGTCTCCAGCCAACAGCCAGTGAGGAACTGAGGCGCCCAGTCAATAGCCCAAGATGAACTGAATGCTGCTGGCAATCACTGAGCGAACTTACCCAGTAGAACCTCCAGAAAATTGCAGATCTGGCCTACACCTTGATCATATGTTCATAGCAGAACCCAGCCCAGCTGAGCTGCCCCTGGTTCCTAACCTACAGAAACTGAGATAATAAATGTGTTTTAATATAAGTGCTAGGGGATAATCTGTTTTGCAGCAATAGATAACTAATCCAGGAGATCAAACCATATAAGCTACTTCACAGGATGTTTTCTCCTCTGAGATAATAGGGTTTAAAATAGTGAAGGGCCATACGGATGTACATTATCATTTGTTTTCAACCCAATAATAAGTCACTTTCCTAAATGCTCAACCTGCTTTGGCTGAACAGCCAGAAACAGTCCTACTCCCCTCCCAATGCCCCCATCTATGTATTTTCCAGGAGGTTTTATTCCTATGGCAATTTTGGCTTCAGGGCTTGGAGTTTGTTTTGCCTGATTGTGGACAGGACCACCTCATAGAAGAGAGTGGATAGACAATGATGAGAAGTAAAATAAGGTAACAGGAAGGCTGTGCCTATAAAACTAGTTTTACATGAGCTTTGTCATGGACAAACTCCAAAATAATAGTGATCAGAATCATAATGATAATAACTACTACTATTTATTGAGCAACTACTATGTTGGTGAACATTCCTTCACTTCCTCACCACAATCCTGGGAGAGGGGGAAAATCCAGAGGCTTTAAATCACTTGTTCAATGCTAACCAGTTAGAATGTGTCAGAGCTGAGATCAGAATCAAACTCTTGTGTTTATACTTATTCCTTGTCTTTTTTGTATGTGTGCCTACATAAACTATCTATATAAAAGGCTAATATGCAAAGTGTCCCCTCAGGAGTTCGACTGGGAGACCATGAGTTTGATCACTCACTATGATGTGCGCTGACCACCAGGCGGTGGCACAGAATGAAGGCCCCAGCCGGCAGCTGGAAGGCCCTGATCAGCCCTGCTCTCTGGCCAGGTCTAGGAACCCTACCCAAGCAAGAATTTCATGCACTGGGCCTCCGATTTTTTAATAAAGTGAGAATTTGTTTTTTTTTCTACTTAACATTTCATTGTGAAGATTTTCCTATGTTATTCAACTTTTTAAATGCTATTTAAAGGACCATAATATTCCATCGTCAAGCAGATTGACCCTGCCCTCATTATTCAACATTTAGACTGTTTCCAGGTGTGATAAAGTGATGCAGTGATAAAGCACTCTGGTACCTACAACTGTGCTTACATCTCTGATTATTCCCTTAGAATAAAGCCCGAGAAGTGGGTCTGCCAGGTCAAGTTTGTAAACGTTTCTAAGGCTCCTGATGCGTGTTGCCAAATTGCTTTCCCGAAAGGTTGTACCAATTCATATTCCCAAGGAGATAAACACTTAACTTTGAAAGCAAAGGGAGTTTAAAATGTGAGATAAGCTGGCACCCTTGTTTAAAGGAACAACTCCTCACGTCCCCTGCAAAGGCCCTCTGCGAAGCCCTGTGAACTGCTGGCTGAGGAAACATTGTTCCGCCTCCCTGACTGGCTGGTTAAATTCCCAATGTCCCTGATGTTATTTTATTCGCGGTGATAGGAGGGGATTGGGTGGGGTAAGAGGGGAAATGGGAACATTTGCATGATAATAAACCTGAAACTTAATAATCATGCTTTTACAAAACGTGTATATGGTCCTTTCTTGAGGCAGCTTTGCCAGAATTGGATGACCTTCTCCAAGGGGATAGGATATTTTTCTCTGCCAGATCTTAAGCGAGGACACTGAAACAATTTCTATATACATACACAAAGAGGAGGGAGCTGAGGTGCAAATATTTAGTCACCCAGAGAGAGGAGAAAAGATACCACGGTGGCATTAATTATCGAGATAGTACTTCAAGCCAAAGGAAGATTTGGAAAGAATTTTTTTTTTTTAATTGTTAAAATTTTCCATCCCAATTTGTTATGCATTGATGTAGCTAGAGAATCCTTGGCCTATTTTAACCTTTGAACATTTCTATTTTACTTTTATAAATTGAGGGAGATAAAGGAAAATAATATTTGCAAAGACAATGGGGGAAGGAAGACAAAACAGAGGAGGGGGAAGGCTATTTCAATCCTCTGTAGTTACTTGGGTTTTCAGACCATAGGCTAGGTATTAAGAAACAGGTCAACTTCACATACCAGCTCAAGCCAGGCAGGGCAGGGCCTGGATGGTATGGTTGTCAGAGGCCAAGAAGACTTCAGCATTCTGCATTATTTGAAATGCCTTACATTGGTCAGATCGGGCCAAACTGCTGTAGCAAACAGCTTGCATTTCAGTGGCCTGACACACACCAAAAAAGTTACTTCTTCTTTGTATCACAGTTTGATGCAGGTTAAGGGGAGGGCAGGGGTGAGGGAGGGCCTACTCCACACTGTCATTCGGGAACCCAGGGAAATGTGACGTAAAACAAGACCATAACGTTTTCATAAAATATAAAATTTTTGCAACAAAAGAAATATATCTGTATATAAATTGTGTGCCTCAAATAGATTTGCCCCCCGGAACATACAGAGAAGGCTCTCGTAAGCAAAGCTTGGAGTGGAAGCCCTGGAAGGAAATGACTGCCTCCCTACAAAGAGCAGCTACTGGCCACAGGGAAGAGGCAATTTGAGGCTCTTGTGGCATCAGAATCCTCCCTGCAAGAATAAACCACCAAAATCAGTATATCTTGGATCCTGGGCATGGAACCCCCAGACTCATGTCTAAGCTCCTGCTCTTCGATGCTCACGTTTCTTACTTAGCAGCCCAATCGGAGCATGAGTTTCAGAAGACAGAGTCCTTGTTCCCAGACAGAGGGCAAGGGGTGGGAAGGGGTGGGAGAACTGGGTGCGGCCTAGCCACACTCTCATCAGACTCATTAGAATCATGCCTCCCGCCCTGGACAGGTGAATGCTGGACAAGGAGGCTGTGACAAATGAGAAGGTGGTTTCAGGGACATTTGGTGCAAGATCAGTTAGACCAGGGCCAAAATAGGCTGTGGAATAGGAAGTATCTTAGTTACATAGGCCTGGGGATTGGGGCAGAAATCAGTTCATCATTTAAATTTCAATTATTTGTCTAAGAGAGACCTGAAGAGCCTCCCAGGGAAAAATTAGCATTGCCAAAAGAGACTGTCACTTTCTAGAATTTTACTACATCTCTTAGGGATACCTCCACTCTCCTTGGTTGAGCAGCACCATGCTAACTCATGCCACTGTCCTTAGAGTGGTACCTCATCCCAGTTTGCTCATTTGCCAAATTTAAAATGGAGAGAGACTCCTCCTTCTCAAATCAGCATGGCTGTTGGTCACTCCAGTCCTTCCACACAATTTTGCTGAAAGCATCAACTGGGGCTGTTGTACCCAAATGACAAGGGATTGGGGCTGATGCCCTGGCATTCTCACCTGGAGGAGTCAGGACGAGGGCAGGTGAGGGCCTCTGTCTGTGACCCAGCACTAAGCAGTATTATCCATCCCAGGAGGAGAGGAGACATAATTTATAACTTGGGCCTCTAGTAACAGATTTGGGAGAGAGCTTGGAAATTATCTAATGCAACTGTCCAGATGTAAAATAAGGAAACTGAGATGGAGGAACGTCAAGCAACTTGATTAAGGCCACATAGCAGGATGGGTAAGGCCACAGAGCAGGATGGTCCAGGGTGAGGCTGCTTTCCCAATCTGGTGCTCTTTCCACCTCATCACACCAATCTGCCACAATAACACCCAGCAACCAAATCAGTGGGACCCAGAGATGAACCTGGACAGCCTCCCAAATCCTAAGAGGGCAGCTCCCCGCAGTCACCACCAGTGGCAAAGGAGAGGAGGATGGCAGCAGCCTCCTCTGGGGAGATTCAGTGTGATGGCTAAGAGGCCATGCCACATCTCCATCAGCTACCATGTCCTTCTGGGGCTCCAACCTAACCTCCGACTTCTCCTGATTGTCAGGCCCCAAACTATCCTGTGCTTTCCTCCCATCCCGCCTCCTCAGGTACACAGGGCTGGTAAAGAGGACAAGAGAGAGGGAAGTGGTGGGCATGGGGTTGGGGGGGGGGGGGGTGTCAGTAAATCAGAGTCACCCCAACAGCCTCCCTGAGAATCTCTCTAAATTTACTGACAAGTTTTGAAAAGCTGGATGAATACCCAGCTCAAGTTGATTCCACAGAAATGTCATTTCTGTTTTCAAAAACCAAGCCAGCAGCCAGGCAACTACTTCTTCAACTAATGAAGCATCTTTTGACAAAGGTCTTAAAGGGAATGAGAAAGGTTTTGATCACACCTAGAAAGGAGTCTGTGCAGCTGTAACATACGCCCCTTGGGAACACTGGGCTTTTAAAATCATGGCTCTTCTGGCTTCTCGCATTGCTATTCAGGTTTATTAAGGCTCATCTGTGTACATGTACCTGTAGAAAGGTAATTCAGATTGGGTATCATTTTAGGAAGCATGGGGAAATTGCCATCAAAGAGTAGCTATCTTATATTCTCACTTCCCTCACAGCGACCATCACTATTAGAGCATACGGGAGTAAGGCAATGCAGACTATCTCCATCCTTTCCAATATTTGGAGGATTAAAAGGTAATTTCAAGTAGATACATTTGAGCCTAAAAGGCCATGACTTTGCCACGTTAAACCATCTATTCCAGTTTTCCTCTGCACCTCACTGTCCTCCCATATACTTTGTTCTACTTCTCCTCTCTGTTCTCTGTTCCTACAAATATTTTCTATGCTCTGAGACCCTGTTTAAGATCCTCCCAAGACATCACACCCAGCCTCTCCAACTCACATCATTATCCCTTCCCTGAACTCATGTAGATAGTAAAGTAGTATTGAGCTACCATACATGCGATATTGTGCTTTGTCTTGTGATTGTTAGATTTGTTTCCCTTGCAGTACATGCCTGCAAAGGCAGCATGTTTGATGGGAAATGCTCAATTAATATTTGTTTAATGAATGAGTGAATAACAGCACAGATTTTGGAGTCAGAAAGGCCTGACTTTACCTCTTTCTAGTTAAATGACCTTTATCAAGTCACTTACCTAGTTTAAGCCTCAGTTTCTTTATCTGGAAAATGGTAATACTCTATAGCTCAGAGGAATAAATGAACTACACATATCAGCTGCTCCAAAACAGTGTACCCCTTACGTGTGCCCGAGTATCCCATGAGTCAGAATTCACTTAACATCTAAATCAGTTTGTATGTATTCCAGAGTCTTCCTTAATTTTTTTTATTTTTTATTTATTTATTTATTTATTTATTTATTTATTTATTTATTTTTGAGAGAGAGAGAGAGAGAGAGGAACATCCATGTGAGAGAAATACATTGATTGGTTGCCTCCTACATGAGCTCCGTCCAGGGTTCAGGACGGGAAGGAGCCGGAATCGAACCCGGGACCCTTTGGTCCAGAGGCCAAACCTCTATCCACTGAGCCAAACAAGCTAGAGCAGAGTCTTCTTTTTTAAAGTGTTCACACTGGGCTATGTCTACTGTATTTTAATTAGAACAAAGTTTGGCCTATTGATTATGAAAAGTTTCCAGAAACCAAAACCAAATCCTATAGCAAAAAGACACACGGAAATCACTGTACAGATATGTGCTGATATGCTTTCCTATCTGAGAAGGACAATTCCCCAAACTCAGTACAATTCAGAAAATATCCTGTTTACTGTGTTTCCCTCAAAATGCCTTGTATAATACTATGCTTCACACATAGTAGGACACAGCGGGTACGTACACCTTTTGAGTTTGTAAACTGAACTAGTCATGATTCAAAAGCGTTGGGAATTAAAGTATGCAGTTGGGGTGAGAGGGAAATGTTTTCAAAAACTACTTAATTCTTTGCACTCCAGACTATATTTCAACAAAACAGAACTCCAAAAAAAAATTACCCAAAGCTGCAGCCAAAACAGCCCTGGGCTAAGAGTTGTTGAATGGTGTTCTTTAAACCCTGCCTCATAAATACTCCCAGTCTGCTGACCCCATGCCCTCACACAGCCTCTGAGCTGGTCTACTAACCCCAATACATGTTAAATTTATGATTTCCAAACAAGATAAAAGACTTGATTGGATTTATTCCCTTTAAAAAAAATAGCATGAAAGAAAGCATTCCATTCCTGACCAAGTTGAGACCCTGAACTGGTTTTTTTTTTGCTACTAGCACCTACTTGCCCATGACTTAGGCCAAAACTCCCTCTGTGGCTCCGTCTTCCTTCCCTGACTGGCCTGAGTCTACCCCTATCACCACAAACTGCTCATGGCATTGGCTCCTCAGGCATTCACTGATTCCTCCTACAACCGTGCCTGGTGACTTCCTACCTGCTCACCACTGAGTATCATTTTCCCAGGTTTCCCTCCCAGGTTCTCCCCTCCAGGAGGGAGAGGCACATAGAATCTTAGAGTCAGAAGTGACCTTAGAAGTCATCTACTCATTTTACAGATGAGAAAACTAAGGCCCAGAGAAGAAAATAAACCAAGAGCAAGAACTAAAACCCAAGTGTCTTGGTTTTGAATGCAGTGATGTACCTCCAGGCCAGTGGCCTGAAGAGGTCTTCAGGCCCCTCCCCCAGCACACATTCCAGGATCCCCTGTGAAGTCCAAGGCGTTTGCCTTTGGTGCCTTGGTGCCTCCGCTGAGCCTCCAAGATGTTGCCTGTGGAGGCTCTCTGTGGCTGTCACCCTCCCTCCCAACATCCTGTGACTCTAGCCTTGTCTTACCTGATTTCTCAAGGTCAGACTCCTTGTTTCTGGAATAAAGTGAGATGTGTAAAACTTGACAAGCTAATCCATCTGAGGAAGGGAGACTAACAACTCCTCCCAGATAATTTGAAAATATTAAAACAAGGGCTTTCTAAAGAAAATGGCTTTGCTCTCCAGACCAGAATGGTAACTTTTAAAGAAGGCATTTGAACTTGGAGGGTAAGGGATGAGCTGCCCTCTTATGGGTAAGGCATAGGAGCTGGCCAGGCTCAGAAGTGGCCCAGAGGCTGCAGGCAAAGAAACGAATTCCAATCATCTGCCTCCATCCAAATACATGCTGACTGCTCCCTGGAAGCAAATCACAGGGTGGAAGGCTTGGGGTGCTTTGCCCTGGTCCCAGAATGTAACTTCAAGTCTCTCACGCTCCTTTGCTTTTGTGGCCAGTTCTTGACCTTCAAGTTCATAAAGCCCACTAACGACCAAGTAAACTCTTGTGTCCACTATGTCTTAGCTCACTGCTCACATCTTGCATTCCAGTCTCTTTCTGTCTACAGACGCGAACCTTTAGGGTTTTGACGGGCAGGGAGTTTTGCAAGGATAGGCTGTGATGATACCATCTTGTCACTTAAGGATGAAAAAAGTCGGGGAGGGAATTCCAAACAAACAAGAAATGACCACACAGTTTAACAGGACAGGTGCAATTTAGAATCTATCTTCCCTGATCCACCCCAGATACATGTTGGAAAACCAGATTTTCCATTTTTCCTAATGGTCAGTATGAACAATAACGGAACTTTTAGGATGGTACCAGTGAATTTCACATACTAACGGTAAAGAGCCCAGCCCCGGTCCCTGCCTTTGGAATGCCCCCATGACTTGAAAGAACCCCACTTCTTGTGCTTCCTAAGGGCTCAGAAATTGTTCCGAAGTGGAACCACCGTGAGAGGGAGCAGGACCCCCGGAGTGTGATGGTTTTCTCTGTTTCCTCCCCAACAGAAGCCTTCCACTAAAGTAAATGGCGCTGAGGGCGCAGTTCATCTCAGAAGCACTCATATCAACCACCGGCTTTAAAACGGACATAAATATCAGGTCAGTTTCATAGCCGTTTATCCTACTCTCGGGATAAAACTCATAAATAAATTGGAAATGGACACTTCTCCAGCCCCAGAGAGGTGACCCCACCCGGAGGCTCCAGGCACACTGTTGTGTAATAAAAGAAAACCTGCCTTTCTCTGGCTGAAACTGGCCGGGACAGTTTCCCCGAAGGGTCTCTCTCTCTCCTGACAAGCTGCAGGCCCCCAGGCAAAGGGCTTCCCCTCCCCCTTCCATTCCCATGCCCCTGTCTCCCACCCCAGCCCCTGTCTCCCACCCTAGCCCCTGTCCTTGCCCTGTGCTTTCTCTGCTTTCCTTACAGCCTCTGGGTTTGCTTTTTTTTTTTTTTTTTTTTTTTTTTTGATTGTTGTTATTGGTCCTTTTTATTGCTTTCTGTTTAGGCTTTGTTAGATTTTTTTAAAGTTTATTGGTGGTAAATTACATATCACATAATATGTACCGCTTTAACCAGTAGTGAGTGTGCAATTCAGTGGCACCAAGTACATTCACAGTGCTGCGTACCCATCCCCGCCATGTATCTCCGGAACATGCTCATCACCCCAACATAAACTCTGTGCCCGTTAAACGCCAACCACCCCTTTCCCTCTCGCCCCAATCCCCTCACCCCCCATCCTCTCTCCTGCTTCCTGTCTCTATGAACTTGCCTGCTCTAGGTAACTCATATAAGTGAAATCATACATTTGTCCTTCTGTGTCTGGCTGTTTTCACTAAGCATAATGTTTCAGGGTCCATCCATGTTGTAGCATGTGTGAGAATTTCATGTCTTTCTATGGCGGAATAGTAGTATTTTGTTGTGTGCATACACCACACTTTGTTCATCAACTCATCTGTTGATGGGCACTCGTTTCCACTTTTCAGCTGTTGTGAAGAACGCTGTTGAGAGCATGGCTTACAGATATTGCTGCAGTCCCTGCTTTCAATTTTTTGGGGGTAGGAGTCCAATAGCTGGATCAAATGGTAGCTAATAGCACTGATGACATGCTGTGAGTCTACCCCAAGAGAAGGACTGAACCAAGTTATTGTCTTGGATGGAGGAAGAAGCAAATCAGAGGACTTTACCTTGTCAGGGAAACAGTTGTCCACAGAGCTCGTTTTGTACCATCCTCGCACAGTACCAAAGCATCTACCCTGGGTCCTGATTTGACTCCGAACTACCTGTGTCATCTCAGGAGAGCCCCCAAATGGCTCTGAGCCTCAGTTTCTCTGTGCAATGGAGGTAACAGCACCTGTTCTGCTTGTATCATAACCACAGTGCTGCTGTGAACATCCAGTGAGAGGATGCCTGTTAACTTTTTGTGGGCCACTAGTTACACAGGTGTAAGAAGTGGCAGTAATAAGAAAATGGCAGGGAATTTAAGCTCTCCATGAACTTCTAATGCTGCCTCCAAAGCCAGGGGCTGCTTCCCCAGCAGCTCAGGGTGTCACCTGGGCACCTCTCAGGCGTGCATGCAGAATCAAGTACTTAGGGCCTTCCCTCCCAAAGCACCTGGAAAGATGGCTTCTCAAGGCTAGACCTAAGCTGTTGGAAAAACATCCTGGGAGATGCAATTTTCCCACCGAAGGTTATGTTGGCCCTTCCAAAGGGCCACTTACCTCTGGGCATCTCTCCAGAGAATGAGGTGTGGGCACTCTGCTTGCTCCAGGGAAAGTTACAAAGTGTGGAACAGCGAGGGGTGGAGAGATAAGAAATTAATTGTAACTCTGCAGTTAACAAAGCTCTAGGAGACAAGCTCCTATTTAAGAGATAAGCTGGGTTTAAAAACAAAAACACACATACACACACACACAAAAAAAAAACTTCACTGAATAATGCAAAGTTGAGCAATGGCCTTTGCCGCTGCACGCCTAAAATACCTTCTTAGATGCTTCCACTCTGCTCGCTCAGTGT
The DNA here is from genome assembly GCF_964339955.1 of Pipistrellus hanaki. Taxonomy (NCBI): domain Eukaryota; kingdom Metazoa; phylum Chordata; class Mammalia; order Chiroptera; family Vespertilionidae; genus Pipistrellus; species Pipistrellus hanaki. The sequence continues at coordinate 30,821,853 of NC_140514.1, forward strand.
GAAGCAAACTGGGCCTCAGGCAGGGTTGGAGTCTTCGAAATGCACACTCTACACCCAATTCTCTTCTTGGTTTTAGCTGAGTTCATCAGCCCTGCAAAACCAATACAGGTTCTTCTCTTCACCTGTCCAGACTCAAGGATTGATGGTCTGTTTATCCTTTAGCTCAGTCATACTTAAGTGTTACCTCAACCCCAACTTTGCTGTGTAAGCATTTTCTCTCCTGACTGTGTTATGAAAGGATTTTCATCTTATTAAACAAGTTTAAGGCAGGTTAGTGGGAGCAGAATTAGTCAAGAAGCCCCTGAATTCACCAAAGGCTTACTCAGCCTGCCTCAAGGTCAGCAAGTTTTAATTACCTAGGGTGGCCAGGTCCCTGTCCTGAACCCTTTCCCTCTCTTCTCCATTTCCCTAACTTCCACTTTCAAGGAGGTAACTGGCACCCTATTTCTGGAGAGGGCATGGCAGGACAGACTATCCTTATGTCCATCGCTTTTTCCAGGGCTTCTGCTAACACTATCAGAGCAAATGTATTCCCTTAGCACACCCGCTATTGCCCTACAAATTGGACAACCCTTGCCTCCCCAGCCCACATCAAGGTGACTCAGGTGTTATCTAAGGGATTTGTGTCCTGATAAGCTCCAGTGTATCCCCATGCTTCCTATATTTTCCCCTCTAATCACTAAGACTTACTCCATACACATCATTAAAACGAGGGGCTAGGCGCTATGCATTTCTAATGGGTTTCCAAATGATGCCCAGGCTCTGTGGTCCACTGATGCACTTTGCGCCTAAGGGATGGAGGTCCCTTCCCCCAGAGCCACTAGGTGAGGAAGGCTTCTGAGAGCTGGTCAGAGCTGAGAACTGTTTTCTCATCTGTGGAGCCCCACAGGAGTGAACACCTGGAGATACACAACCTAGCGAAGCCACCCTGAGAGGGAAGCATAATTCACCTGCTCAGGGTGGCAGTGGTGGCGGGAAGTCCGAGTGTACCAGCAGGCTATTTGTGCCACCGGAGGAAAGAGGAACTGACCTTGTTCTCATGGGGAAGTACATCTTCTCCTGACCAAACCACAGACTCACAACAAGACTAGCTCAAGTGAAGTTCCTGCGATGACCACCGAGCATGGGCCTGCCTCTTTTGGTTCCCACCCAGAGGCTCCCTCCCCATGGTTCTGGGCCAGCCAAGCAGGCCACCGCTCCCCTGCCCTGTGGCAGGACCCCACCCTCTCCACCCAGGGGCATAGCACCACTTGCCTTCCCAAGCCAATGCTATGGGGTGCCTCGAAGCCCAAGCCAGGAAGGAAAGCTGTGTACACTGATGCTTACATTGGATCCTTACAATTATCTCTCAATCCTGGCCTGCCCTGTGCTTCTCTATCGCTTTTTTTTTTTTTTTTTTTTTTTTTTTTTGTAGTTAAAGTTACTTGCCCTCATTTTAAGTACATTGTGCAAAAGGCATAGGCCAACTTCTGATATATTCCCACAAGCAAAATTAAATACCAGTAACGTGTGTTTTAGTGAATTGGGTTCCTCAATTTGCATCTTATAATAAGGATGTTATCATACTGGTTTATGGCTCAGCTCTTTCGTTTGTATCTCTCTGGGGCTAGATTCCCCTCATGAGTTCAATGTAAGTCTATGAACTAATGTAATTTTAAAAGCGCTTTTCTTCCGTGTTAACATTAACACCCTTAAGAGTGAAAGGGTTTTACTCCCCAAAGTGTACTGGCTGTTTGCAGTCACTGGAGGATGGGGTGGGATACTAGCCCGCAGTGACATCCATGACCGCTCTTAAGGGAAAGAGTTGAGTCAATAATCCGGTCTGCCACTAAAAAAAAAAAAAAAAAAAAAAAGGCTTTTTCACCTCTTTGCACCGAGACGTAATCTCTGGTGCGCTCATTCTCTTACATTTAGATTAATTATAAAACATTGTCACCAGAATATTAAAGTAATGTTTAATACACAGAAGGGAATAAGGTATTCTGGAAAATGCATAATTTTTCTAGGATGATTTTGCCAGTTGCATGCAATATGATCTTTTGATTGCCAGCTATAGAAATATTGTGACTAAGCTTTCACTAGCTTTTTATTTTTGCAACCATCCTGTCATAGCACTTTGAAAACTGTAAGCTTGGCCGATCAAAAAAAAAAAAAAAAAATACAACCTAAGGGTGCCCATGCTAAAGAGTTCTCTCAGTCTGGTTCCAAAAGAGGGTGGTGAAAGGAGAGGGTACAGAGTGAGTATTCAGTCGCACTTTCCACTTTAGCAGCCCTAACACTGCAGGCTGGTGGAGAAAAGACTGACCCAGCCCTCTCTGAACCAGCCACACACACAAACACACACACACATACACACACACACACTCACTCCACACCACACCATACACACACACACACACACACTCACTCCACACCACACCATACACACACACACACACACACATACACACTCACTCCACACCACACCATACACACACACACACACACACACACACTCACTCCACACCACACCATACACACACACACACACACACATACACACTCACTCCACACCACACCATACACACACACACACACACACACACTCACTCCACACCACACCATAAACACACACACACACTCAAGCCATGTCCCTTGTATATGGGAAGGTGTCAACATTCCAAAATGGAAATCTCTCAAGCCCTCTCACTTGCTTCAGATTTTCCAAGCTCTAGTGCAGCCACGCCCCCAGGAGGGATGGTTTAAGTCAACACAGAACAGCAGCCAGTGGAAGGTTCCTTGCTGGCGGTGGCTGAAATGGGACCTGTGCTCCTTGGGGGGACCGCTCCTGGGGACTGGTTACCTCAGCCATCTCCCTCTAGGTCACTGGGCTCTGTCCTGGGCTGTGTTGGTTAACAACCAAGTGTCGTTGCCAGCACAGAGCTCCTGTCCTTCGAGGTCTCACTCCAGGTGAGACTTTTCCATTTCCATAGTAATTTTTCGTAATGATAATAACAAACGCAGAAGGAGCCCACACTCCTTGGGAGCACTCGCCACACAAGCTGGCGCTCCCACTCCTCTGTGGCACCACCAAGGACGCTGGCAGAATTCTTTGAGCTTTTCAAGACTGGAATTCATTTTTAAATATTTATCCACGTCACTGAGTGACAATACGCCCAACACCTGTCACCTTGTTTCCATTATCTTCAAGGTTTCCTATGCTTCTCTGACCTCCACCCTCGGCTCTCCCAATATATACCAGTTGTATATACAAAAAATTAAGTCCTCTTACCCCAAAAGGCTCAGAGTCTGGAGGCTTAATTACCTCTCCATTTGCCACACAAAGGCCTCTTGGGTCAGAGTTCAACGTGATTTGTAGTAAGAGAGCGAACAGGTTTATTCCATTGCTGCCCATCCTACATCTGTTCTGTAGACACACTGTCTCCTTCGGCAGGGAGAGGATGAACAAAGCTTCTCTGGCCAGCTTGGTGGCCTTGACCTTTACCTTCTAGAGAGGAAAGGTAGGAGCCCAAAGTGAACACAGTTTCTGATGATAAGACTCTAGAAACTAGGCAGTGATAAATACCAAAGATCCAAACCCGGTCATGTCCTTAGCATCATCAGTCTTTACAGATGAGGCCTGTTCTCCTGTGTGGGTGTGGATGGGGATGTGGATGTGCTGGTGGCACACACAAGACCTGAGTATGTTTTTGTTGTAAGTAGGTGTATACATACGGAATTAAGCGTCACAGTGCGTGGGTATACACTTCGCGAGCTTCTGACTCACGGGGAAACTGGAAAACGCAGTTGATGCAGACCATTTCATTAAACCATTAAACGGACACCTAACGACGTATACACGGTTTCCAGTGGTTATCATTTTCCTGTGGTGTGGCGTGAGCCCAGGGCTGACGTGGAAGACGGGGCCCAGCTAGAGGGGGAGTTTGTCGTCTGCTCCACAGACTGCACCTCGCAGAGGCCTGGCTCCCCTGCCCAGCCCCCACGAGGTCTGTAGGGGACCGGTGGTCCCGTTACCTGCCTTTTGCATCCCCTGGGTTTCAGGGCTGAGTAGTGAGCTGCTCTGAGCAGCGGAGTGTTTCGTTTGCGTGCGGTTCCAAGGAGCGCGAGGAAATCTCGCGCTGTCCCCGGATGAAGTCTCGCGCTGTCCGGGATGAAATCTCGCGCTGCCCTGAATCAACCCTTTGGCCAGCCTAGCTCAGCTGTGCCCACTCTTGCTGAACGCATAATAATCTAGCCACTCAGTGGATAGCCTATAGAATAAAAGGCTAATATGCAAATTTTCCCCTCAATCAGGAGTTCGACCAGCAGGCAGGCTGCCCAACCACTCATGTCCCCTCCCCCTGGCCAAGCTGACCAGACCCACCTATGCACGAGTTCTAATACACACACACACACACACACACACACACACACACACACACACACTGAGTAGTCAGATTATTATGTTTTCAAAGATCATAATAATCTGGCCACTCAGTGTATATGTATAGGAAAAAAACAGTATATATACAGTTGGGTACTATTCACAGCTTCAGGTGTCCCTGAATGTACTCCCCACAGATACGAGGGACCACTGGACTTAACTTGTTCTATTATACTCTATTTCAGTGGAAAGGAAAGCATGGGCCATGTTATCAGTGTTCTCACACCTCAGGGAGCATCTCCACTGGTGTTGAAACCCTTGGGCAGCTCCCGGCCATTTCCGACTGATCCTTTGTGTGTATTTATATCCTAGACAGTCCTCCTGATGGGTGGGGCAGTGCTGAAGCTTGTGGCTGTGGATAGGTCACAGGAATGGGGAGGAGGCTCTGGGAGAGGCTCAAGGGTGTAATGGAGAGTTCACAACCCACTGTCAAAACGTAGTTCCTAGCCGAAGCCAGCTTGGCTCAGTGGTAGAGCGTCGGTCTGCGGACTGAAAGGTCCCAGGTTCGATTTCAGTCAAGGGCATGTACATTGGTTGCGGGCACATCCCCGGTAGGGGGTGTGCAAGAGGCAGCTGGTCGATGTTTCTCTCTAATCGACGTTTCTAGCTCTCTATCTCATTCCCTTCCTCTCTGTAAAAAATCAATAAAATATATTTAAAAAAAAAAACAAAACGTAGTTCTTAATGTGCCTTAAGTGTTCTGACTTATGACAATGGACAGTCGTAGACCAGAATTGCTTCCAAGAGAAACAGGGTGGCAGGCAGGGAAGGGAAGGTTACCAGCTGAGAAGACCACAATACAAAAAAATATAAGGGTCTCTATTTTTGAAACAAGCTCCAAGAGAGTGAATCCTGCTCAGCCTTACTTTGTGCACAAAACATTTCTCTGATTCGGTATAAACATGCTTGCTTACTTTCAATTCATGCTTTCTATATGAAAGTCATATAATGCTGTGGCTGAGTGACAATAAAATCGTATTACAGGACCTGGAATGTATCAACAAGCATACAGCAAAAAAGGAAGCAACATAGTATAACTTTTACAAATAACCAAGAGAAGCCAAAAAAAATTCTTAAATATTCCTCACCCTCACTTCCCAAAAAAAGAAATCCTTGGAGCCCATTGACCTACGGAACTCTAGTAGTTTCCTATTCGTTTTCTAGGTAAGTTTATCATTGTGCTTGAGACATGATGTTAAAGTGTTAAATGCTTGATGCGACATGTTTTCCCTTTGTATTATAAAAATAGTCCAGCTCTAGGAACTAACTGACCTGTTTGGGCCTCAAGGTCTTTATCTTTAAGCTCTTTATTGTGTAGGCTTCTAACAACAGCCAACATGTAAGGAAGACCTTTTATTGGCTTCCATAGACTGGAATGGATGTAGACCAGGGCAAATAGGAAATTTAGATATAGTGCCATCGAACAATTGGATCACTGTCTGCTTGAAGGTGCTAAAGGTGACTATATAATCTGACCCAAATAGCACCCTTTCTGTAGGAACTTGCCAACACCTGCAAGGGGCAGCCTCCTACTGGTTTCTTGGTCTCCTTTGAATTCCTCTTTCAATCCATTTCAGGGTCTGGTATACTCTTTCTACCAACATGACTTTAAAAATTATTTTTGACTATGATACAAGCCCCTTAGCCTGTCATTAAAGGGCACCCATAATATGACTCAAAATTATTTTTCAGCCTTACTGTCCATGATTTTGTAGACAACCCTTCTTTTCCTGCCACACTGGTCTAGCCTTTGCCCTCCAAGCTCCACAGTACTGCCTTGAACTGGTTTGCCCTCATCCTTTCTCTTTATCATCTAAATCTTAGCCTAACCTGGATGACCCATTAATAGCCCAATATCTGGATCCCAGAGAAATGATCTTTCTTCACATCTCTACACTTTGTGTCTCTCATTTCTGAATTAATTATGTTGCATCCTTTCATTGTTAATTACTTGCTTTTATGCTTATAATCTTATCCCACCCCATTAGGACAGACTATAATCCCTTTGAGGACAGGGGTTAGGTCTTACACTTCTTTGCAGCTAGCTGCCCACAGTGCCTAGAACATTACCTTTTTGCACACTGGAGGTAAGGAAGACAAACTGGGCTTATGTTCTGAGAGAGATCACAGGACTGCATGTAAGAAAAGTGCAGATTTCTTTGTCATGTTCCAGTTAGATTAAGTTAGCAGCAGGCAATCAATCAGGTACAGGTCAGTTTAGAGAGTTGAAATACATGGATTTATCCCCTATACAGGTCATTTACTCTTGATCACAGGTCAAGAAATGTGTTTCTATTACTACTCTTTTTCTAAATCACCTACTGCTATTTTTTACAAGAAGGATGGGGCCAAATTCATGAGGAAACATCAATGTATACTCATCTCCACCATTTGAGAAACAACTTTTAAGTCTGAGTTTTATTGATCAGATATAAAGAATAACATTAAAAAAATAATAATAATAACATCCCCATTCATCCAGGAGTTCCAAAGCTCCTTGCCTGGGACTGCTATCTTCACTGGCAAAGTGAATTATGTATTCACATTTTAAAAGGCCCACTGTTCTCACCACATCAGCTTAAGTGAGACTAGTTGTTTAGTAGGATTCTAATTAATTTAATTCTCCACTGGTGGCAATTTCTGATGGGCAATGACTGTGCCTTTCACCTCTTTGCATTCCTCCCCCAGCACTTAGCTCAGTAGGTTGCATATAGCATCGACCTAATAAATATTTGTTGATTGAACAAATGAAGGAGCCTTACTACAGATGGAAAAGATGCACGAGTGAACTCGGACATGCCTCACAAAAGGCAAACTCCCATTGCTGAGGACGGACAGAAATGCAAGCACCTTGGGAAATACTGATAACAGCCTTGCTCAATAGTTAATAACCCAAGCCAGTCTGCTTAATTAACACTATTGTCATGGCTTTTATATGATATCCTCACCTTTTGCATTGGTAACAAAAATTCTTTTCATATATATATATATATATATATATATATATATATATATATATATATATGAAAGCGTGTACCGGGCCTCTAATGCAGTCTGGCCTGCACCCTCTCACAATTTGGGAGCCCTCGGAGGATGTCCTAAACCAGCAGTCAGGCATCCTTAGTGCTGCTGTGGAGGCAGGAGAGGTTCTTGCCACCACTACTGCACTCCCCCTGTGGGAGTGCACTGACCACCAGGGTAGAGCTCCTGCACTGAGCATCTGCCCCCCTGGTGGTCAGTGTGTGTCATAGCCACCAATCATTCTGCCATTTGGTCAATTTGCATATTAGCCTTTTATTATATAGGATATTTTTAAAAATTGATTTCAGAAATAGAAAGATCAATGATGAGAGAGAATCATTGATCAGCTTTCCCCTGAACACTCCTAACTGGGAATGGAGCCCACAACCCAGGAATGTGCCTTGACTGGGAATCAAACCATGACCTCCTAGTTCAGAGGTCAATACTCAACTAATGAGCCACATAGGCCTGGTAGTGACAAAATTCTTGAGTGAGATTGAGCCTGGAAGTCAATATATAAAGGTTAAGAGTGAGGATTCTGGAGTCATATCATAGTGGCAATATTAGTTGTATAGCCTTGGGCATGTCACTTAGTCTCTTGAAGCTTCAATAAAATGGGAAGAATCTTGGTACCTATTCCACAAGATGGTCACAAAGAAGAAACAAGAACAAGCATGGAAAACTCCTCTCACTGTGCCTAGAACACAGTAAATGCTCAATAAACATTAGCTAATATTGTTACTTCTACTTTAACCTATATTCTGCTCTTTCCCAAGCTCTAGGCAGTCTTCTAGCTAAGGATGGGAAGGGTTAGGCATTCAAGGAGAGATCCTATTTCAGACGTATCCTGGCCCTCGATCTCCAGGCAGCAGTTGTGCGGTGCTTTGCCACTCCTGGTGGGATGCATGAGGCCCCGTGGGAAAGGGCTGCCCTCCAGCAAGGCAAGGGACTTCCGACTTTAAGGTGCACCAAAGTGATCAAATGTACCCCATGAGAGGCAGGTGCAAAATGAGCATTTTTTAAAAATGGTGGCAGCCTTAGATTCCGAACAAAAATCACTGCAGCTTTTCTATTCTGGGGCATAAACTTAGAAAGAAAATGGGTTTATTAAGCAAAAGCAAAGGAAAGTTCACCCTGAAGATGGACCACTACTTCATTTCCCCACAGCCATCAGGCCTGGATATCAGTATCCCCAACCCTCTGCGGGGCCCAGGGCATTCGGATAGCTTACACTGCTGAGACTTTTGAGTGCTACTGGTTAGTAGGTAGGAAGGAAGCAAGGTGTGTCTTTCCATTTTTTGGAGAGAGTAATGGGCCTTGAATGGGGTCAAGTGGGTGAGCGTGGCAAAGACAGAGCCACCATTACAACCTGGATCTGCCGGCTCAGACACCAGCCCCATTTACTAGTCTAGACCAAAACCCCAGGAGTCCACCACCCCCAGCACAGCCTGTCAGAGGGAAAAGAAAGTCTACTCTCCGAGACGCTGAAAAAGAAAAAGAACTCCACTGAAAAGGCAAAGCGGCTACAGGCAAATCCACACAAAGGGGTCTGCGTAAAAGGCAAGTAAATCTCTGGTGTGCCTGAGTTCTGAGCTGCGGATGAGCTTCGGAAGAGAAGTGTTTGCATTTGGGTTTCCCCCCCGCTGTGTGTGGTGAAGTAAGCAACAGGTAAAACGGGGCACTCTGAAATCGAGGCGCAAGCAACTAACTCTCCGCTAACCAGATCATTTCCCCATGCCCCTCTGTAAGCTTTCCAGGTGTCCGAGAAGAGAGGACAGGAGACAGCGATGCCAGCAGATACTGCCTGTTTGCATCGCTGTCTCAGAAAATTCAGGGAACTATCTTAGGGGGGAAATCGGGCTAATGACCCTCTATCCCCCTTGAAGGGAATGTTTGATTCTCGGCTGCTCTGGGAGACTTCCTCCAGTCGTGCTCCTATTTCAGGGATGACTTTGCCCCTCCAGGCTCCTAACAGCTGCTCCCTACAGCACCAAGACAAGGAAAGTCAGCCCGTGTTCATTCAAAAAAAAAAAAAAAAAAAAAAAAAAAAAAAAAAAAAGTGTGTGTGAATCAAAGGATGGCTGGCAAGAAAGGAAATGGCAGCCGAAGAGCTGAACATAGCAGCTCTAATAAGATCAAGTTTGTACATCTCTACACACAGGGCCGGGGACCCCTGATCAAGAGGGAAAACGAGTAAGAATCTTCACAGAAAAAAACTGTGCAGCCTGGAATAGGACGTGAAGTGGAATAATCCTTACAATCGAGATGTAGACCATGTCCATCACCCCTCCCATTAGTTCCCTGCTCCTTCCCTACCTTGGAACTCAACATTAAACAGCCCCAGTAACATGACTCTGGTCTTGTGCCATCTATTTAAATCATTTAAAATTCATTTCGTTTTCTTATGCCTTTTTTTTTTTAATATATATTTTTTTATTGATTTTTTTTTTTTTTTTTTTTTACAGAGAGGAAGAGAGAGAGAGATAGAGAGTTAGAAACATCGATGAGAGAGAATCATTGATCAGCTGCCTCTTGCACACCCCCTACTAGGGATGTGCCCGCAACCAAGATATAATACATGCCCTTGACCGGAATCAAACCCAGGACCTTTCAGTCCGCAGGCCGACGCTCTATCCACTGAGCCAAACCGGTTTTGGCTTCTTAAGCCTTTTTAACTGTAAAGGCTGTCTCCCTGCAAGGGTTGGTCCCTAAGTTTATTTCTACCCTCAGAGAGGTGAACTAAAGGAGGAATCCTCCCTCGTAGTGGCCTGTCATCAGGATGCTGCTTTGAAATGTGGGCCATGCTTACATCTCCCTGCTAGGCCTGGCACCCAAACAAGCTTTTGATTTCATTCTTAAATCCTTCCGTCACGCACACTCTTCTGCCTTTCCTGCTGCTGAACTCCCGAGGCCGCTAGGGAGAGATTTGCAGTGAGAATTCCTTTGCACAGGAGCTGGAGGCTGGAGTTCCAGTCCTGGCTCAGCCATTAACTGTGTGGTTTCAAGCTTGGCTCTCACTTTTTTTTTTTTTTTCCAAGCTGTATGACCATAGGTCCTTCACCTCATCTGTTGCCCTGATTTGTATAAAGCATGATTGGGGTAGCTCCTTGCAGCTTTTGTCTGTTCTGGTCCTACTGAATTTCTAGGCTCGGTTCTATCCTGTCTATAAAAGTACTCTATAAATCTTCAACATTTCCTGGGAGCATTTTTAAAAATATAAAGCAAGGGGAAAGGGAATGTGACTAACAAAGAGTATGTTAATTTCTACCAAGATGGGATGGAAAACAGTTACTCCTCTCTGGATTTTGCTGGAAGTGAGAAGTTCTTTGGCTTAATATGCCCCTGGGGGCATACAAACTGAAGAGTGCTGTCTCTCCTAGGGAGTTGTTGGTTAAGAACGGAATCAGGATGGATCCTTGCAGTTTGTTGTTTTTGAACTTCCAGCTGAACTTCATACGGACTTCACAGCCAATCTATAAAGTCCTCAAATCTGTTCCCTCCCATTATACTCCAAAAAGGAGCCAAAAGCTATGAGACATGTAAGAAGAGAAACAATAGCCACCAAATACAATCCTCTCTACCACTTCTTTCTGGGACATTGATTTGTAAAATAAGAATTCTTGATAGTAATAAACATTAATACTGAGGGAAAATATGGGTTCATGTTAATGATTATCTTTCTCAACATTAACCTCTCTGTCTAGTCCTCAAAACAAAAAAACCATGTCAGGACACACATCTTGAAAGATACTCCTCACCCCTGGAGAGGCTTGGCTCATCCAATGCAAATGCTCTTGAAAACACCAAGCAAAAGTGCCCAGGAAGCATTCTGCCAAGATTGGGGTCCCCCAATTAGACCTTGGTAAAATTCAAGTTAGCTCTCCTTGCCTGTTTTTTTTTTTTTTTTTTTTGGTTTGTTTGTTTTGTTTTTTGTTCTTTTTTTTAATGACCACTAGTTTAGAGTGCAATCATTTATATTCAAAAAGCTGGGTGCTAGGTGCTGCAGAAGCTACTGAGCCTCAGTCATCATGCACCCAGAAATCTAACAGACCTTTGTGTTTAGTGTGCCCATCTGGACAGACCACAGAATTAATGTTCATAGACCAGGCTTGATAGGGGAAGAGCCATATCCTGTATTTGATCCCCACCCCCTTGAGCACCCTGGGCTGTGTCCTCAAATCTGAGCTCGGTGCATGCTGGGTCAACAGTTAATCTCTCTGCAATGTGAGTTCCAGTCTCAGGAGAGGGCTCAGTGAGAACCCCAACCAGATTTGTCAGCCCCTTCTGCTGCTCCGATCATCTGCGGATGGCCGTGACCTTGACGGATCACACAGGGAGATGTCTTCAGTGATCATCAATCCTGTGTGGGTTTTCAAAAGTCCTAGCCCTAGTACATCATTATTTCATAAATGAATCTTTTTCTTTCAATTAAAAAAGGTATTTTTTAAAGGGGGCCATCCTTTTCCTCATACCTTTTTTTCTCCAAAGGGGGGAGAGAAAAAAATCCTTTACCTACTCGTTCTCTCCTCCCCCATTCCCATCCCCTCTAAAATCCCACTTCGAGAGATACCTATTTATTTACAAACTGTCTCTGAGAGAAAAATAAGAAATGAAAGTGCAGTGAACACCAAGTGTGATTACCAAGCTGAAGTTGTCCATAAAACCCTGTTTGTTGTTTCAGTCAGGTCTCCCTCTTAAAGTGCCATCACTCTAGTTATCAGCAAGGACCTTAGCACATTCTGGAAGGATGCTGTCACAAAATCCCTACTGGCCTTCGGTGTCAACAGCCCAGGCAGCACAGGGGGCAGAGAGAGTGTTTCTCCACAAGACAATTTGTCTGGAAGTACGATGTCACCTAGGTGTGAAGACATCTCAGAAAGGCATCCAGGCCACCCAGTCAGTCAGGGTATTGTTTTTGTCATGGGGAAGTCACTGGGGAAAGATGGCAAGGAGGGAACCTTGCTCCTGCGGTGCACACAGCTGTTGGCCGGAAGAGACAACTGCGCATGCCCTTACCAATGGACATCCTTGATGTGATGTGTATGTGTGCACGTGAGCCATACGTGTGGGTGGATGAACACGCATGGCATGTGTGCTAACAGCACAGGGAGGGACATTCCCTTTGACCAGTTACAGAGTTGAATGGAATCAGTTCTGAAACTCAATCTCAGAACGCCTGGCTGCTGGGCTCTCCCTCCCCTTATTGACCTGGTCTCAGGCAAGCCCCTTAACCTGGGGGAGCCTCACCCTCCTCATCCGGAAGTGGAGGTTGTGAGATCGGTCCCAATGAGGGTAAGATGAAACAATGTACATGAAAGCACTACAGAAAGTATACTGAAAGGAGTCACTATTTATGGTGAATAAATAAGCAGAAAGGAATCCGGTTGCCAGTAATGTTGTTATCTTCTCACAAGGTGAGGTAATCTAGCCAGGGGGTGAGTGGGTATGATTTCCCACATACACACACATGCACAGCCAATATGTAAATCTACAACACACGGGTTTTATTATTTATAAACCTATTTCAATATGCTATATGGTTTCTAGTTCGCTTCTGGATCTCTAGGCAATAGAAAACACCAAATTGAAAAAAAGTTCTTTTTCAAATTAACTGGGCCAAAAGGAGTCTTTATCACCTGTCCGCAAACATAACTTATTTGTGTCACTGATTTCTAAGTAATGGGACATTACTATCATTACAGTAGTGTGCTCTTTCCTCCTAAAATTTCCCCCCTTATAAAAATCTGTTCTAAATTTCTTGATATAAGTAATAAAGAAGTTTTATGTGTGTTTGCTTGTCTGCATTAAGATATATTTGCCAAAGGTTTGGGAACCTAAAACAAGAATATCTAATAAGCAACACGTGACATTTGCCACCTTCCTTGTGATTTACCACTAACCCAGTGACGTTATCTTTCTTGAGCTAAATTAAAAGACAAATTCAAATCCTGCATGGTAGCCACCAAAAGCATATATTTGAAAAACAGAATTCAGCGTGCCATATTATGCATTATTTAATGGTATGCAAATTATAAGTCAGACAGTTAGGAAAACCACACTTCAGCATTAATAAACAGCAATACTACTACTACTACTACATTAATTATGATATCACTATGATTTATCCCCAAGTTTTGCATGTCGCTTCTCCTTGAAAATTTATGCCACCCAATATGCAGTAACCTATTTCCCCTCGTACACCTCCTACCCATTCCTCAAGTCTGTCCATCCTACCCACCCAAGGGGTGTCTGCAGGAAAGGGGCATACAGAAATACAAAGTTATCAGCAGCTGCCTTGTCTTTATCAACATTAATAATCAAAGAAAAAGAAAACACCACCTAAAGCTCCAACATTTATTGGTGTCCATGTTAAGCACACTTTTTAAAAGACAACATAGAATGTATAGAAACAAGGGGTCAGGGGGCTCATGCTCATTTCCACAAGATGGGGAGTTGGGTTGGCTGGTTTCAAAAGGGCCAGGACGTCACTGGGGCAGCGTGGGTCCGAGGGGCCCTCTCTATGGGGGACTGGTTCACTATTCCAAGATGGGTCTGTTTTTTTTGCTTTTGCTTTTTATTAAAAAATATAAATAAAATGGCGCTGCAGGCCCAGGCAGGAAGAAGGCCTCTGCAGGAGGACTCTGTCTTCGCACACGGCTTCTCGGAGGCTACTGTCAGAAAACACCACACACTAGCAGGACGACAGACCACGCAGATGTCGCCGGGCGGCACGCGTCCACCCCGCCCCTGGGGGCTTCAAATTTTCTCAGAACTTAAGGGCTCGCGAGCTTCCATCCGAAAACTGCCACACATCTTGAGCTCTCGGGACACTACGCCGAATGGGGGTGTGTGAAGAACCTAGAAGGAGGATGGAGACAGAGGAGGGGGGGGGAGAAAAAAAGGTACAGGTGTGACTTGGCCCAGCGATTTTTCTGTTCTCTAACTCGCTTTTCACACTCATAACTTAAACCAGCCACAGGTGGAGCCACCGGCATCTTAAACATGATTTCAAACTCCATCCCCCTCCTTCCCGCCCCCAATCTCTACTCCAAGTGCCTTCCCCCAAAGGACCCAGACCCTCTACCCGATCATATGGAAGTCCTGCTCCCCTGGGGACACACCTGGAAGGAAACACTCTCCCTTGTGACTGAGGAAACTTGAGTGGGAAACGGTCCCTTGGTTGAGGAGAACAGGGGAGGAAGGAGGGAAGGGGGACATTTCCTTAAAATAATAATAAAATCATAAAGAAACTGAAAAATCAAAATTGATGTAAAAGCAGCACAACGAAAACATGAAATGTCATCAAGTTCAACGTCAAAGCAGCCAACGAGTTACAAGAGGCGAACAAATCTCTGAAGGGGAAAGCCAGAGCCCAACACAGTTGCTCCCAAATTGCACCAAAAACTGCCTGTAGTTTCTTTCAAACATGCAGTTTTCTTTTCTTTCTTTTCTTTTCTTTCTTTTTTTTTATTTTTCTTTTTCTTTGTTAAGGGGGGAAAGGCAATGGTGAAGGGAAGATGGGAGTTATTTTCCTCCGGGGTTCCTCCCTTGCTGTGTACATTGACTTGAAGCAGCAGAACTGGGAGTCCGGGTGTGGATGTGCCGAGGAAGAGGGCTACCACTGTGGCATTCCAGGCCTCGTTGCCATGGCGACCTGAAGCAGGGGCCTGGGGCCTCCTCTCCCCTGACTTGGCTCCGCAGGAGGCTCAGGGTCTGGAGCTCAGCTGCTCACAGGAATCCTGAGTGGTGGAGACCTGGGCTGAGGGGCCTGCTGTGTCCAGGTGGGCCCTGGGAATCCGGTTCCCAGTCCAGCCCTAAGTCATTGTCGTTGAGGCCCCCATCAAACCCCTTTGTCAGACCTGCTACCGATATTTAAAACCCTAACAGACAAAGCATAGCATGGGCATGCACCACGCTCACTGTTACGTAAAAGCGAAGCCCCCTGTAGGTTGGGGCTCCCTGTAAGTTTAAAGGGTAGACTTTAGAGAAATTCTTAGATTGCCTTTTCTGCTGTTTGATAAAGACCTGATATTTGCCCTCTTTAAGTAGTCTTTGCCACTTTACAGGAAGGAAAACCAGTATTTGGACCAACCACTGCATTGCGTTTAGGGTTGAAATACAATAACCCACGTGAACTGTATTAGTTTTCTTTTCCATTTGAAAAGGAGAATTAATCGCATCCTATGACCATAGATGACACACACAGAGAAAGAGAGAGAGAGAGAGAGAGAGAGAGAGAGAGAGAGAGAGAGAGAGAGAGAGAGAGAGAAACAGGCCCATCCCCCTAAAGGCTGATTCACTGGCCATGTGTTTTGCTAAGTGAAACAGTGGGCTAATGAGATAACAAGATGACAGAAAAAGAAAAAAAGTGATACCCAACAACCCATGTCTACAGTCTGTAGCTGTCACAGCCCTGGAATAAACGTATGTAATCCCATTCTGCCTATGTGTTCTGATGTCCATTTCTCTAAATATGAGTTCATTTGTTTGTAATCGGGAGCTTCAGGGCCTTAGGAGACACTTAGGACATTTGCTAAGTGGCTTGTGCCTTTTGAAAGTTAACAGTCTTTCAAATAAACATTGTTTTTTTCCAAGCAGTTTAAAGAACACTGCCAATTCCATCCTCATCTCAGTAACATTCCCACAATTTTTCTTTCTTAAAAGGGAAGTTTTCTGGGGAAGATGAAAACAAAAAGGAACAAGAGAGAATGGGATGGGTACATTCTTGAGCACATTAGCTGCGGGGACAACAGAGTAACAGCATCATCATGAAGAAGACAGGATTACAGCACAGTCATAGAAATCGTGTGTGTGTGTGTGTGTGTGTGTGTGTGTGTGTGTGTGTGTAGGGAGTGGAGGAAGGGTTTAAAAACAGAAAACCCGTATTTCCTCCCTCACTCTCCATGAGTAAAGCGTTTGAAACAGGAGAGGATGGGATCTTTTCAGGAAGGCTTGAAATATCCCAGTACCTTTCCCCAAACTTGGGAGTACCTGTGAATAAGCCACCTCATTTCCTTATTTCTCTAAACGAAATAGCTAACCCTCACTGCCACTTCCTTTCAAATTCTCACTTCTAGCATTATGAATATATACAGTATGCACTTATTGCATATACAAAAGTGGTATTTAAATAAACAGCTCTGTCACAGAATGCCATGGGAAAAACTCGACTACTTCACACTTTCTGCCATGGCTGTTACAAACCAAGAAGCAAGTGTAAACCTCACTTCTTAGCAAATGTTAAAATGGGCTCGTCAGTCCTGGAGGTCCTAAACGGACGCTAATAAATGGTCTCGGGATGAAGATAGTCCTTGTATTGAGTTTCTGGGTTAAAGTCTGTGAGAAATAACACCTGCCGTATTCCTGTTTATTAAGTTGTTCTCAAAATGGAAGATAAAAAAGGGCCCTTCTTTATCAGTGGCAGTTCAGGTATATAGAGGACATTGCATCAGCACATTGGGAATGTCCTACAACGTTATTTGAAATTTTTGAAAAATGTCAATGTTCATAGAATTCTCTCATTTTAAAAAGGATATCATGAATTCATCTTACTGTTGAAAATGTGGGGGATTTTTTGGTTATTTTGCATTGATATTTTTAACTTTAGGGTTCTGGATAAAAGATGCCATTTATAAGTTATATTCTTATTGTCTAGGTTTTCCTGCTTCTGTTGTTTGTTCAGCTTCAGAAATAGTTTTTTAGAAGAGGGCCTTGATAAGTCAGGAGACTAAAAACCCTGAAGAACCTGTCTCCCCAAAAATTTATTTCACTTTGGGATCATGTGACTCAAACACAATCTGTGATTTATCACCAGATGTTTGCATCCCCTCCCTATCTGCCATTTGATTTAAGAAACCTGAACATACAAGTATACAGTATCCACCATTAATTCTGCCAGGACGCAAAACCTAATTACACTAAAAGCCTCATATACCGAGAAATTAATATAAATACTGTATATAAAACGTGCACAGCTGCACTCATCGCTCCCAATAAAATAGTAATAGGGACACACAGCGGTTTTAAAGACATTTAATATGGTGGAGCAGAAGCCACCATGTCTAAAAACTGTCCTGGCGCTGGGGAATAGTTCTGTCTCAAACAGCATTCTGGATTCAGTCATGAAGTAACCTAATCTAAAACACATATATCTGCCCTTTGCTCATTGCCAATTATCAAGTTCTACAAGCCACCAGCCCTGCCCCATCCCACCCCATCCCAGCTCTCCAGATCCCCTCTTACTAGACTTCTCTCTGCCTCCACTCTCCGCTTCCCACCCAAACAGGCTTTAAAAAAAACAAACACCCTACTACTTTCTCTTTATTTAGAAAGATAAGACTGCTCTTGCCTCCTATAAAAGGCTTTACATGAAAGGCCACCTCGCAGGCACCCTGGCATCAGAACTGAGCCACAGAAAAAAAATGCTACCACAGAAGACAACAGAACAGCTTGCTTCGGTTTTTACAAGAATAAAAACAACGTTGTGCCCATTTGTCTACACTGGAAATGGGGGGACGGTATCGCAGAAATGTGTGTTGTAATAAAGCAAATAGATGCTGCATCAGGCAGTATTTGTAAGACTGACAACACAGATTTCTAAGGGGCTGGGGGACCTGAAAAATAGACCTAACTTGCTGTTCCAAGATGATGTTTCGTTTCATAAATCTGTGGATTGACCAAAAGATAATTGATTGAGAGGCATTCCCACCCTAACTTGCAACAGCCAGGAAGACCCTATAAAAATGCCTAGGAGATCTATCCTGTTCAACTTCAGAAACAGTTTTTTAGAAGAGGGCCTTGATAAGTCAGGAGACTAAGAACCCTGAAGAACCTGTCTCCCCACAAATTTATTTCACTTTGGGATCATGTGACTCAAACACAGTCTGTGATTTATCACCAGATGTTTGCATCCCCTCCCTATCTGCCATTTGATTTAAGGAATCTGAACATACAAGTATACAGTATCCACCATTAATTCTGCCAGGACACAAAACTGGCAGAATTAATGGTGGATCTCAGAATCACAAGGCAAACCACCACACATCTCAGAAAATCAGTGGCTGATTCCACAGATTTGGCCACATCTGGTTACTGCTTTCATTCTTTTCTCTCTCTCTCTTTTTCCCCTGATGCCTTCATTTCTGGATTTTTACATTTGGCAGGGGGTGTTCCTTTTTGACACAAGGAAAGACTTTATGTGGGGACAAAAAAGCTGATTCCTTTTTTAAAAAATAACATTATAAACTTGTTTACATTATGCTCTAAGGTAGGATGAGAATGAGAGAATAGAAGAGAACTTTTAGACAATAAGAACAGCAAAAAAAAAAATCTAAAAGAAATCAAAGCTTAAGATGCTATTACTATTATGTTGTTTTTTTCTTTATATCTGAATGGATTACTGCAAGTTTTTAATATCAGACTGAAAACACCTTCCGTTTCTTGAAAATTATTCTAGAACTATAAAGTCTAAAAACTATTTCCATAGTTTGAGATATATCTATTTTAATATAGTAAGTATTTTATGTTCCTTTAGGGTATAATACATGCATCAAAATGCCCATAGAAATAATCCTGAAAAAGACTGACTGGCCTTCTCTTAAAACTTGTTATTTTCTTGAAAGTAATTTACAGAGTGTGTCAAATGAGGACACAAGAAGCTTACATTGTGTACTTTAATTTTTTTTTATTTTTTTCAATAAAGGGACAAAATGGGTGTATGAACAGGTTAATGCAGACAACTGCCAAAAAAAACACAGACAGTGGTTTTTCCAATAGAACTTAACAAAGACCAGAAACAAATACAATAAAAAGCCAGGTTGTAATGACCTTTGGTCATCCAAATAAAAAAAAAATAATAAAAACAAAGAAAAATAAAAGATCAAATTAAGTGCCTCTGTTTTGAACAGGGCACATAAGCAATAATAAATAGTGACTCCCATAGTAAAAGATAAAATTTCAAGTTATGACAAACAGCTTTCATTAACAGGAATAGAAAAGGCCAATAACAAAATATTCTGCATTGCCATTTACAAAAAAGTATTGACTAAAGCGGGCTTTCTCTTTAATATGCTTTGCATATGAAATTCTTTCCAATCTAAATATAAAGCACCATTTAGTTTTTGGCAATGAAAAAAACTGCAAAACATTGTGGGTTTTTTTTTTTTTTTCCTTTTTTTTTCTTTCTTTCTTTTACTGCATATGAAGGTAAGATGCTGGAATGTAAGGGTGATAGAAGGAAAGGGACAAAAAGCACACTACATAACAAACCAACGTTATTAGCTTGCAGTACTGCATACAGTATGGCAGCAGGAAAAAAGGAACAAAAAAGGATATGTACAACCCCTATGACAGCCATCCGTGTGACATTCTAGCAGGCTCCCCCAAACGGCCATTATATGGCTTCTCATTTGTACAATGTCACACTTTTTTTGTTTTTCTCTCTCTCTCTTTTTTTTTCTTTTTTTTTTTGAAGCATACAAATAATTTGTACTATATTATCCTGCCAAATTAAAAAAATATACTGTGGCAGCCTGTCTTTTTTTTTTTTTCCACTACCAAAAAAGGTACACTGATACCTTTTAAGAGACCAAGCAACAGTTAAAAATACAAGCTTCAATATAAATACTATAGTGCCTAACACTAGATGAACATTTAATTCAAATACCATTCTAGAAATACAGAAAAAGACCATAAATGTGTTTTAGCATAGGAATCAACATGAGTGTGCATTTTCCTATATTTAAGTACTAT
The DNA here is from genome assembly GCF_964339955.1 of Pipistrellus hanaki. Classification (NCBI taxonomy): domain Eukaryota; kingdom Metazoa; phylum Chordata; class Mammalia; order Chiroptera; family Vespertilionidae; genus Pipistrellus; species Pipistrellus hanaki. Next base: position 30,842,047 of record NC_140514.1, read on the forward strand.
ATAATCTTAAACCTTTCCCCAATGTATTTTTTTTTTCTTTTTACAACCTGAAGAGCGGTGTGTATCCAAGGCATAGAATTTCCACTACCATTTTTAAATGGATAACAAGTCTTGTAACACCACCAAGACAATAGAACCCTAAAATGCAGTCCCCCCCCCTAAACATAATGAAGTGTTTTTTAAAAATTTTTTTCTTAACATTTATATTTAAAAAAGTTTTGTACAAAAAAATCCTTGCACTGTAGAAGCGAAAGCAATCATTCATTTCTATGTTAAGTGTATTCTGTTTTCCATTCACAGCGCTTGCAATGTTGAGTCCAAGTAAGTAAGCTCATTAGTCAAGTAAATGGCTGGCAAAGGTTTTTTTTTTTTTAGTTTTTTAAAAAAATGCTCATCAATGAGATTGTGTTCAATTTTTTTTTTTTTTCAGCATTCTTGTAACTTTTCCCTTAAGTATAGACCTGTAAACTGGGAAAATTGTACAGTGCACTTAATTGTCCTATCTGAGCAGGTTTATTTTATACTCAACCTCTGTATCTCTGATTAGAGAAAAGATACAGATATTACAGGCAGAGTCAAGTGCTATTTGAACACCAACTGGGGCAGATGCTAGCTTAATAAAAAATAAAAAAAAATAAAAAAAGAAAGAAAGAAAGAAATTTTCAAAATAAAATAAAAAACAATGAATCCTCTTCCATGTTAACACAAATAGCACACAGTGTATGGAAAAGAAATGAAGTACAACTTTTAGGGAGCACAGACATATATACTGCTACTCTTAAAACTCTTCTTTTTTAAGAATGTCACATTTCAATGCATCGTAAGAATTGATAATCATCATTGTATCAATATTAGCTTATACACCTGTTCTAGTTTAAAATGGCAAATAGTACCACGTTGTGCTAATAAATCACTTTTTTCCCCCTCCTCTGTTACCCTCTGTCAAACCTCATGGTCAGCCTCTTCTTTTTAATATGGTCTACGAGGTCTTGAAGTTTATTGTGTGATTGTCCTTTTGACAACCAAGTGGATCTGGATCTATTTCTTCCGGTGCCAGAATTCTTTTAAAAGACATTATTTAAAACAAGTATCTTCATGAAATGAATTCCTTACTCGTGTATTTAATTATATTCCAGGGCTTTGCACATTACACATTCGATGTAATCATCATTTAAAAAGAAACAAAAAAAAAAAAACTTTGGGCAAAACAGCCCATTCCTTTTAAGCTCTCACCAGGAGCAAAATAGCTTTTATACTGGTATAATCAGTTTTGCTTACAAGATTAAACTAAAGGGAAAATGATGATTAACTAGGACATAATGGGTCATATTTTTAGGTAGCCATTGTTGTGAGAAATATAAGAATTATATGTTAGGTCCTAAGGTTTATTACCTCACCAATGCAGAATTAAGCTATAAGTTTATTACAAGTAGAAAGAACCATCAACGTGGTTTTAATAGATCCAAGGCACTCATATTTTAAAACCAAATGATAGAATAAACTTGTGTTGTTGTTTTTTCTGTTAATTTGTCAATTCAAGGCCTTTTTTTCCCTCTCCAATTAATACATTTAACCCTTTAGAGACAGACATGTAGCTCATAGAGATTTTCGTTCAGCACTACCTATTCTGTCTATAGAGGGTTAATCCAAAGACTGTTTTTCCTCCTCACATTATAAAATAAAACTGTACATGATATGTATTACAGAATGTATGCAGCATGGTCTTTTTTTTCCCTCTCTCTCTCTCTCTCTCTCTCTCTTTTTCTCTCAGAACGGAACTGGAAACAGCAACATTTTTTGCTCAACAACGAATCGGGGACAATTTAAAATAGCCATCACATACCATACATGCTGTCTACGTTTTAAAAAAAAAACAAAACATACACAACATGTAAATTATTGCACAAGAGAAAGGCTCAAAGTTTGCGTAAAATGCAATAGTATTGCCCCATACAGATCATGCATTCAAACGGTGAGAACATAAAGAAAAAAAAGAAAAAAGAAAAAAGAAAAAGAAAAAAAAAAAAAAAACAGGTGTGCTGGTGACAAGCACTCTCATATTCTTAGTTTCCGTTACTTCTGTTTGCTTGCTTGCTTGCTTGTTTGTTTAAATCACATGGGACTAGGAGGAAGAAAAAAAAAACATCCTACCGGGAGTGGGGCTGGAGGGGGGCGATGGGGAAGGGGGTGATGCAAAAAAAGGAGGTGTCACGTGGGAGTGAGGGGGGCGTGGGGGGTGTTAATATACCTCTATTCAGTTTTTATATCATTATTCAACACTCGATCACTGTGCCATTTTTTCATGTGTTTCTCCAGGGTACTGTACACGCTAAAAGGCATCTTACAAATGTCACATTTGTAAACGTCCTTCCCCACCTGGCCATGCGTTTTCATGTGCCTGGTGAGCTTGCTACTCTGGGCGCAGGCATAGTTGCACAGCTCGCACTTATAAGGCCTTTCGCCCGTGTGGCTTCTCCTGTGGACAGTGAGATTGCTACAGTTCTTGAAGACCTTCCCACAGTACTCACAAGTGTCGCTGCGTCTGCCCTCTTTTGAGCTGGGCCTGCCCGGGCCCGGACCACTAATATGGGGCGTGCTCCCTCCACTTCCCGTGCCGCTGCGCCCCGAGATCCCTCCGTCCAGCTCCCCGGGCGGCGTGGAGAAGCGCAAGCTCCCGTTCTCCGAGGAGTGCTCCGACGAGGAGGCGAAAGGCGATTGTCTGGAGTCCCCGAAGCTGAGGAAGGGATCCTTGAGCTGCCGGGAGGCCGCGTAGCCCGCCAGCCACTGCGAGTACACGTTCTCCGTGCTGGGCATCGCGGCGGCCGGGGGCAGGTCGAACTCCTTCTCGAGCTTGATGCGCTTGGAGAAGGGGCTCAGCGAGGAGCTGGGGCTGCCCAGCAGCAGCTTCTTGGACAGCAGGGCCCCCCCGGAGGCCGGCTCGCCGCCCGGGGAGCAGCCGCCGCGGCCGTTCACAGTGCCATCGTCTAGGAGGCGGTCCGACTCGCCGGCCACCGAGTCTTCGTCGCACGTGTCCCTGTGGCCCTCGGCCTCGGCCAGGTGGCCGCGCTTATGCTTCTCGCCCAGGACCTGGTGGAAGGCCTCGCTGAAGTGCTGCATGGAGCTCAGCACCATGCCCTGCATCACGTCGGGCAGGCCGCGGGCCTCGTCGCCCACGCCCACCACCACGGCGCCCCGCGAGCTGTTCTCGTGGTGGCGCGCCGCCTCCAGGCTCAGCCCGAAGCCGCCGTAGTCCACGCGCTCGCTCTCCTCGGCCAGCTCCTCCTCCTCCTCTTCCTCCTCTTCCTCCTCTTCCTCCTCTTCCTCGTCGTCCTCCTCGTCCCCGTTCTCGGGGATCAGGCCGCCCGGGTCGCTCTCGCTCTTGAACTTGGCCACCACGGACTTGAGCGCGCTGCTCGCGCTGCCCACCAGGTCGCTGGTGCCGGGCTCCGGGGAGCTGGCCGTGGAGAGGCCGTCGTCCGACTTGACCGTCATCGGGGACGACTTGTGCATGTGCGTCTTCATGTGGCGCTTCAGCTTGCTGGCCTGCGTGCACGCGTGGTCGCACAGGTTGCACTTGTAGGGCTTCTCGCCCGTGTGGCTGCGCCGGTGCACCACCAGGTTGCTCTGGAACTTGAACGTCTTGCCGCAGAACTCGCACGACTTGGACTTGACCACCGGGGGCTGCTGGGAGGGAGGAGGGGCAGACTGCAGAGGAGGGAGGGGGGGCGTCGCCAGGAAGGGCGGCGGCTTGCTACCTGGCTGGAAGGGTTGCAGTAACCTCTGCATGGGGCTGGGCCGGCCCGGGGACAGCGGCGGGCTAGACGTGTTCCCTGCCAGCTCTCTAAGTCTCCTAGAGAAATCCATGGCGGGGGGCTCCATAGCCATTGGGTTCAACCGCAGCACCCTGTCAAAGGCACTCGGGTGATGCGTGGCCAGGGCCATCTCTTCCGCCCCCAGGCGCTCTATGCGGTGGGGGTCCAAGTGATGTCTTGGTGGTGGGCTAAACAGGGGGGGAGTGGGTGGAAAGCGCCCTTCGGCCAGGCCGGAAGCCTCTCTGGATACTGATCCCGGTATTCTGAGCAGGTTAAAGGGGTTATTGTCTGCAATATGGATCCCATGGAGAGGTGGCTGGGAAGGACATTCTGCACCTAGTCCTGAAGGGATACCAACCCGCGGGGTCAGGGGACTTCCGTGTTCGCTTTCTAAGTAGATTCTTAATCCATGAGTGTTCTGTGCGTGTTGCAAGAGAAACCATGCACTGGTGAATGGCTGTTTGCAAGTTGTACATGTGTAGCTGCTGGGCTCATCTTTACCTGCAAAATAATACAACACCGACATCAATGTTTAATCACCGAGGAGGGTATCAGCAATTGCTTATTTATGTTCCACCTCCAGCCTTCCCTGCCCCCAGCTCCCAATGCCGAGGCCTGAGCCCTCCCTGACCTATGCCCCTGTGCCTACACAGTGCCTGGTGTATCCGGTGGTTGGGGCCCAATAAATACTTGCCGAATCAGTCTTCCTGCCATTTAACTCAGTTCTAGGGATTTTAAATCCAGTCTCCAAAGCAGAAAGAATCTAGACCAGTTCAAACCTGAGAAGGACAATCCCTACAGCCTAGAGAACCTTAGCAACATGTTCTGAACTTTCCGGTCTGTCACCAGCTGTGGTTTGGGGAAGCCATTTCATCTCATGCCCCCCTGCTTTCTCGTTTGTTAAGTGAGAGACTTGGACAAGATGACCTAAGGGAAACTTTTCTGCTCCCTGAATCCCATCAATCTAATTCCCCCCCCCACCCACCCAGCCCGCCCCCCGGGTGGCAGGTGAACTTTCTAAACAGGCAATCATTTCATGGAGATATCAAAAAAAAGAGAAGGTCAACTCATTACAATCCTCTGTGGCCCCAGAGATGCTTTTAATCTTAGCCTGAAACACACTAATTGTTGATTTTATTTTATTTTATTTTTTTAAATGAGAAGGTTCTCAGAAATAATGCCATGGAAGAGAGACTAGCAACATTCTCACATCCCAGCCTGGGTGAGGGTCAGTGAGTCCCAATTCTGATTCCTTGGTGCCCCGGGAGCACTCTCGTTTTTATCTCAGGGGATGTTGTGAGAAATCTCAGAAGATATAAATTTAATTCGGTTTTAAACAAAAGGCCGTGTCACATCTCAAGGCGTTGTCCCCCAGGCAAACAAACGCAAGCCTCGAAGTTAGGGGCAGAGGCTCGTGCCCACGTGCGCAGACACGGCATCCTAGTTTAATAACGGCTAGAGCAGCCAGCACCATGACCAGCAGCAGGCTGAGAAATGCTACACTATCCTCCTCCTCATTATTTTGAGAGGCTAACAACGTGAACCAAATTATACAACATCCTGCGCCCGCCCTCGGCTGAGCCTCAGCTCCAGTTGAGAAAGAAACAGAAAGACACAGTTCAGCTAGTCAACTCCTTGGCTAGTAGCCAAGCCGTCTGGAGAGGGGCCCTGCTTAAGTCACATTATTTCTCTCTCGTTGAAAAGAACCCGAGAGTGGTAAATGCCACTTTGGCAAAGAGGGGGCCAGCTTGACTTCACGATCATTCATTTTTGGAGATAGCTAAATTTAAAAACAACAACAACAGCACAGACACGCCAAGGGAGTAGCTCACAGTTTACCAGTCAACTGCAGTATGAAAGAGGGCACGAATGTCGGTGGGCCAAAGACAGGAGGAGAAACAAGAAAATTTCCCACCAGGAATTCCCAAGGAGACAGTGTATGAAACACCAATGAGAAATAACAAGTGTCAGCCCTTCTCTCAGAAGAGGGGCCAGAGGGGTTCCTGAAAAGCATTGGCTAGTAACTTCTTAATAAGGAAAAAAAATTCATACATGGGCTAGAGTGGGAATGAGGAATTAATCAGATATGATTCCTCCATTTAGCAAGTCAGGAAGGAAAGCTGGCAGGGCCTTCTCTGAAGCCCCAAACACTCCTCCTCCGAAACAAGCCAGCCTCGCGCAGGCACTTGTCTGAATAATGGACTCCCTGCCCTGACCTTGCAATTCACTTTACAATGCATTTATAATCTCACTCAATATACCCCACTCCTGGGCAAATTTCTTTAACAAGATTAGATGATAAGATACCAAAATTAGGTTTGAAACATTTGCTTAATGTGGAGGGAGAAAAAAAGGCAGAGAGATTCTGAAAGAAAACGCTGACATTAGTATCACATTATCTGCCTATTTTGTTTGCCTCCTCTCTTCAAAGGGAAATAAAAAGCATCATTGAGAGTATTTTCATAATTTTTTTTTTTACTTGAGTCCTAAACAGATAGGGGGAAAAAACGATCCTGATTCCAACTACACTGACCCTCTGTGGCTTTCTCCTTTGCCTCTCTAGGACTCCATGTTATTATCATACATTTAGCCTGACAATCTGAGTTGGGTAAGTAAAATAGAGGACTTGTGAGCGGAAGCAAGTCCTTAACACTTTCATCACTCCACATGCCTTAAAACCATATTTTACCTTATAATATTCTATAGAAAACCAGCACTTGGACCCCTGCACCATGGATGTGGCCACTGATTTAATCGCCAAGATCTCTATAGATCTTCAAGGAGCACCTCTGTATCCTATCAAAAAGGCTTACGTGAAAAAGCCCCTTTTATTTTGCTGCCCTGAGCATCCTAAAATTTAGTTTTCAGAGCCAGCGTTTGTGATCACGTTAACATGTGTGCTGTTACCTTCCCCTCTCTCCCATACATCAGGTCAGAGAAAATGGCATTTTATCTTCTAATGAGCACACAACATACCGTTTTCACTACTGCATTTTAGTATTCCCATCAACTAGCTATTCTAGATCACGAGGGCAGCTAGTGTAATCATAATGTCAATGAGAAGGGCTGTTACGATTGAGACTAAAGATTACATGAAAAGAGCTGCTTTGAAACTGGTAATTATTACCAGTCCACTAATAGCAAATGATGCATTATGGCTTCCCCATATAATCTGTATTTCACTCGGCTCATGCCTGCGCACCATATTATATTACAGTGCTCACAGATTCTAAATTCCTAAACTGCAGTCATCAATAAATGTGTTACTCGCCATAATTTGTGAAATTACTTTGTTCATAACATCTTTGATGGTTTAGAAAGACCAGAATTGATTTCCTGCGTGGCAAAAATTAGGGCTACATTGATTTATTGACTTGTAAAATATAATAATATTCTTCATTTACTCTGATGAAAATCAACTTCTCAATTTGAGAGCCTCATTGGGCAATCCCAGGGATTGTTTTGATTTAGAGCAATAAACTGAGACCTAGTCTCCCCCCTCCCCCCCCCCCCTACACACACACACACACACACAGGAACTCAGGGCATCAAAATGGTTAAAATGAGCTATGAGCTCACCTACTGGCTTTCATTTTATTTCTTTTTATTGAGTGGGAAGAAATGACCCCATTTCTAGATTGTCAGGTGATTAAAAAGTCACGTAATCAAAGCTTCAGGATTTAGATGGACAAGAGAGTTGGCCCCTGGCCTGCTGTCCACTAGATCCTGGCTCTGGGGCAGCCTTGGGTTTCCTATCTGTAAAATGAACGTAAAAATAGTACCTTAAAGAACTGTGAGGCTCAAATGACAGACGGGCATAAAAGCCCTCTGTGAACTATCAGGTCCAGCATGAATGACCTTGAATGTGAGTCTTCATTACCACCAGGCTTGACTGGTTACCTAGCGTGATGACTAACTACATCATACACCCAGAAGCGCGTCCAGGGGAAAGTCTGAATCTAGAATCCAGAACCCAGGTCTTACCCCAGGCCAAGGTGGGGGCCAGGTTAGAGGAGAGCAGGAGGGGGCTGTTTTAAGGCGTGGGACTGTGCCCACCAGCAGAGAGGCCACAAGTGCTCAGCGCTCTGAAAGCCTGGCTCAGGCAGCTGAGTGGGGTCGGGATCCGCGTGGTGCTAGAGCTTTCTGGACCATGACCCATTTCCATATACCTTGCTCTGGTCACTCCTAAACTGGTCCTGCCAGCATGAGCACCAGCAACTTAGGCACCCTCCCTTTGCAGCAAGCAAGGAGGACCGGGGTTCCCTATCAGGCTCCTAGTTTCCCATCCTCAAATCAGACTCCCTGCCTTTAGTGGAAGAGAGAGAACTAAACAGATTCCAAGGCCAATAGCCCTTGGCTACTCAGCTCCACCCTCCTCTCTGCTGCCCCATTTCCCTTCCTTCCCCCTCCCTCCAAGGTGGCTCTGTTCCCACAGCCAAGTGTGGGGCCCCAAGCACCCACAGCCAAACAAGGAGAGCTCTCCCCACCCAGCACCCAGTCAGCATGTAGGGACTCGAAACCATGAGTCCAACCCCCTAAGCTCTTCAATCTGTGACCTAACCAGGCTTAGGCCCAGCTTGGTGTGTGTGCGCGTCGGGGGAGGGTGCTTTTAACCCCTGCACCACCCAGCCCTCAGGACCCAAGGGCTTGTGAAATTCACACAATAACTCTTTGTTACCTAGGATTACCTAGGAGTTAACCAAAATAAACAGCTGGCTTTGAATTTGGTCTCAGGGTGCATGCCATGCCCTGCAGACACCATCAGCAGGTCTAGTTTCCCTCCCATCTGAAAACCAGCCCCCTGTACAGCTTCTACTCCTGCTTCTTGCTCTTCCGTATTCTCTTCCATGACACTTTCCCTTTCTTTTTTTCTTTCCACAACAGGCTAGTTTTCATTTACTTTCAAAATGAAAATGCTTTCCTTAAATAAAAGTTAGATAGCACACTTCTTTTTATCTTGAACCTGATTTTTTGTGTGTGTCTGGGGTGGAATCAGCCTCCCCCCCCTACCTCCTCTAACTTTTTAGCCATGCATGATTCATACCATTTATTCCTACACAGAGAAGAAAACTGTATTACTTTCTAAAACAATATCTTTAAAAAAAAAAAAAAAAAACATTTTTATGAACATATAAATCTAAATTTCATAGGAAGTTGTCCACTAAAAATTTGGCTTGAACAAGTAGTGGTTGGTGGTTGTGGTGGTGGTGGTGGTGGTGGTGGTAGCTATGGCGGTGGTGATGGTGGTGGTGGTGGTAGTGGTAGTAGTGGTGGTATCTTTGAATTTTGGCAACAATGCTGTGCATTTTCCCCTAAAACTAGGAAAAAAACAAGTAGAAATCACATATGTATGCACATATATAATGCACCACGTATATATAAAAATACACTATGTTTAAATACACATGTAAATGCATATGTAACATGCATGAGAATAACTTGAGAGTAACTCTAAACTGACTCCCTTTGGTTCCGGCCTCTGCTAAAAATGTATGCCATGGAATAATCCAGTCTTAAACGAGGCCATGGGAGCGAATATCCAGCAGTAAAAAGGGCTCTGACCACACAGACATTTGCAGTTACCAGCCATGGAGCCAGACAGGGCCCTGGGGAGGAGACCCACAGGGACGCGCTGCAGTCAGCTCCGTGCCCTCGGTGTGGAAGGAAAGAAAAAAGGGGAGGGAAAAACTGAGTGGAGGGAGTGGGGGACTGGGTGCCAAGTGAGTAATGGAATAATACATGTGCGGATGCCAATCTATTTTGGAAGTAACTCCTTTCAGTGCATAAAAAGTTAAGGGTAATTTCCAGAAACTCTCATCTCTATACCCATGGACATTTGTAGAAGAAAGAATGCTCAACTTACAAATACCCTGCGGGCCATATTCCGCACCCATCCCGGGCGTGGGGATCAGAGCTCCGTGCGCAGAACGCGGGGAGGACAGGCCCCTCCAGTGCAGAAGTTTGTCTGTGGAAGAAACCCAGAATCAGGCGCTGACGCTATGAACAAGGTGCATTGAAAACCCACACAACATCCCATTTCCACCCCAGTAAAACAGACCAACCTCATAACAACAGCTTTGCAGATAGTTAGCAGGACCAACGCCTGTATCAAAACACAGCGAAAAGTTATTTCTCACCGTTTGGTTTAATTTTTAATCTTGGTCTTTTTGACAAAAGGTAAGAGGTTTCTGAGGGTGAGTTGTGGGTTTTTGTTGTTGTCGTTGTTTTCTTTTTTGTATTGGGGTGGTTCTTTCATTTATTTATTTGTTGGTTATTGCTTGATGGTTGTTTTGTAATAAGATGTACATAAATACCAAGGGGAAACTGGTAATGTATGGGTAGACTGGTAAAAGAGGGGATTTATCTGCAAGGCTGGCTGATGTGCATACATTTACTTTATAGACAAGCCCAAGGAAAAAAAACACAATATGCTGATAGGAAATGAGTGGGTTTGTGAATCATTCCTTCCAGACAGAGTCCCACTCTGCCTTCCCTGTCCCAATGCCCCTTGTCCCAAGCTGTGTTTATGACAGCACTGTGGCTGATAGGGAAAGCTGAGGCACTTCAGGACTTAGTTGAGCCACACGCCAGGACTTCTGTCAGTGGAGTACCCCACATAGACACAAAACAGTGGAGAATTGAGATTAGACTTTAGGGATTAAAATAACTTGGGCGCATTCTCACCATGAGCCCAAGGAACCCTCCCGTGAAGTGACCCTCCCGATACAGCGGCACCCGGGAAAGGTGACCCTCCTTCTCCATCCCACTGCACTTTGTTGCACTCTGGCGAGGAAAAAAAAAAGACTTCTCATGCTAATAAACATAAACCTGGCAGTCCATCAAGCATTTCTAGCAGTGAACCTTTTGTGAGCAAGGAAATACTTGGTTTGTGCAACCTGGGGGATTATATGGTGTGTGTGGGGAGTGCCCAGCTTTTCCAAGTGCACCTTGAGCTAACCACGCATGCAGAGGTGAGCCTTGAGGCGGGGTGGAGGACACATGGAGCAGGAGAGCTTTGCCGTGTGTGATGACTGGGGGAGGCCAGAGAGAAGAAAAACAGACTTTGATGGTGAGTAAACAGAGTATGTTTTCCATTAGCTTAATATTAAGAGCACTTAAAAGTGTTGTTGTTATACTCTAGGACAGCAGGTCTCCAGTGTAAAATACATCCTGCTCTCCTTCCATAGATCATGTTACCAAGAACAGCCAGGGCAGTCGGCACAAGGTTTCCTTTCACGAGGACCCAGTGGGTCACAATGGCACGGGGCTCCTGGAAGCTCTTCCCCGGACGGACGGCACCGATCGGTTGCTACCAGAACTGCAAAGAGAGGCTCCGAGGGAGCCTCCACCAAGCCCAAGACCAGCTATAGGGGCACGTCCTCCTCCTTGACCCCAAGCAAAGCAAACACCACAGAAGGATTCGACGACAGGAGGAAGCCGGGACTCAAAACATAGGTATGTCTTCATCTGACCACTAATGCTCAATGAATTGAGAGGACGGGGTAGAATTACCTACGGATTTCGTCGTAGCGTTTTTCGACGAGAAATCTGAGAATTCATTTTTTGCCCTCGTGTTTGCCTCAGCTCTTTAATAAGTGTTTGTCGCTGGGACTAAAACCCTCTTCTCAGGTGACCCACACAATGGTCGCAGGGGGTGCCTCTGTGACCCTCAGCATAAAAAGCAACAAGGTACTTGGACCTTGTAAGGAAGTTAGACAGGCAGAGTCCAGTTTCAAATTCCCTGCCACTCACTCTGGGAAGAGACCCTTGGGTGCCTCCAACGGCCTCCAGCAAGAAATGGGAGAATGGTTCACCTGATCCAGGCCTGGCCACCTGCATGTGTCTCTGGTTGGCAGACCTGTCCACAACCCTGGTGGCCCTGAGCACGCTGAGCTTCAGGGAAGCAGCCTGGCCAGTTCTCCGCAGCACCAGGCCACATGGTGCCAGGAGGGCTCACCCAGGAGAGAGCAGAGTTTCTGGTACCATGGTTTGGTTTGGTTTTTGGATTTGTTTTTTTAAATCTTTATTGTTGAAAAGTATCACATATGTCCCCTTCCCCCAGACCCCTTGGTTTTGGGGGTTGGTTTTTTGTTTGTTTATTTGTTTTGTTTTTGAGTTGTAAAAACACTAAAAGATTTGATGATCTATGCCTTTTTTTTGTTTTTAATCCTCACCCAAAGATGTATTTCTTTATTGGTTTTTAGAGAGATTAAAAGGGAAAGAGAGAAACATCGATGTGAGAGAGGAACATCAATGGGTTGCCTCCCATACACAGCCTGACCAGGAATAGAACCTACAAGCTTTTGGTGCATGAGGGGGATGGTTCCAACCACTGAGCCACCCTGCCAGGACTCTATGCCTTCATTTTTACAAATGGGGAAATTACAGCCTTAAGAAATTAAATGACTGGCCTGCGGCTATATTGTTGGTTAGACACAAAGTGAAGATCAGAATTAACCTTCCGACCCCATGACCATTGCTCTTTCCATCTACCACCTCCCCTCCGTCGGTCCTGCTCTGGTCTTCACTGGCCAAGTAGTGCCATGAGGAGGGCTCTCCTTCTCCAGACCCAATAGGAGAAACAAACTCTTTTAACCTCTTGGGGAAGAGTCCAGCCCAGAGATGTAGAGTGGGCCTTTCAGAAGGTCCAAGGGTACTGACTTGGTTTCAAAATTGGAAAACAGCACCTGATCTGCCTCCTGCGACGCTTGGCACACCCCACTGTCCTCACCCTCTGCCCCTGCTCCCCTACAGAACTAGCCAGCGAAGAGGAACAAACCATTCCTAGCGGCCTAACAAGCCATTGCCATTGCCTTTATCAGACAGACTCATCCTTGAGTTCCTCTTCCTCCAGAAAGAGTGTCAATGCTGACGGCCACCGCTCCCGCTGGACGCGGCCGCAGCACTCTCCTTGCAAGTAGAATCGACGTTCCCACAGGAACTGCAAATGCTAAACTGTTAATAGCTTCCCCAGGGGTTAACTTCTTGCTATGATGCTTTCAATTGTTTCATCACAGTTTAGGCAAAAGCGACGTCTCACGTTAGAACGTGTATTTTAATGCTTCTGAGCATCAGACTCAACGCGCAGCTCTGCCTTCCCAGGCCACCCCTGGCCGAAGACCTCCTTCTCCCATCTGCACTTTCATTCTCCCTAGCAAGTCTCCCCGGGGAGGGACGGGCTCAGTGACTGGCTGGGAAAGGGGTGGTGCAGCTGTGCTCTCTTTATGTCCTTGGCGGTATCTTAGGGCACAGGTTCTCACAGCGAAAGCCCAGGCCCAGGACCAGCATCGCCTGGAATGTGTTGGAAATGCACATTCTCAGGCCACTCAGATCTACTGAATCAGAAACAGGATTCAAGGTTAGGGGTGCAGCAATCTGTATTCAACAAGTGACTCAGCTGCACAGTCCAGTATAACAAGTGCCACCTTTAGGCAGGGAAGGCACGGAGGCTGGAAGCTCTGATGTTCCCCTGGTCTGATGTTCCCCTTCTATCTGGGAACCTCCTCCTTTAGGCCTGGGATAGTCAGATGGAGAGCAAGCTTGGGAAATCCCTAAGGCTCTCTCCATGTGGAACCCAAGGCTCGCCTCTCCCTCAGTGACCAGGACAGGAAACAGGCCCGGCCTCTCCAACATAACATCCAAACCAGCTCAGGTCAGACCGGTGGTGTCCTCACTGCTCCCATACAAGCTGAAAATGTCAGGGATGCAGCTGTGGCACCCTGTATGGCTGGTGCTAGAACTGGACTCCTGCTTCCCTTTCTGGATACTCAAAGGTGACATGGGGCCCTTTTCTGAATCAACCTTTTAAATGCCCTGATTCCTCTGGTGAAAGGTGTCTTAACTTATTCTGTTTCATAAAGGTCTCTCCAGACCCATCATCTCCACTTGGGGCCTCAGATATGCCTTATGCATTGTTACGCTGCAATGTTTCCTTATGGCTGAATTTATATATATATATTTAGATAACATCCCTGTTTTTTCCAATGAGACAGGGCACAAAAGAAGTCAAGCTGTCCCCAAGAGGAATGGCTACCTTCTGAAACTATGACCTACTTCCCACGTTGGGTATTCAAGAAGAGGAAGGATGACAACCCACCATCATACGGAGGGATCTCTCTATTGGTGAGGACGCTTATGGTCCCTTCCAGCTCCAAGATTCTCAAGTCTCCTCCCCACGCAGCCAGCAGCCAACTTGTAGACTACACTTAAAATGCATCCTGGAAGGGTGCAAAGTTCCCTGGAAGAACCAATTCCAGTTTATTCAATATTACCAGATCCAAGTCACAAAAATAACAGCAGTGCAGCTACCCTGTTTCCCCCAAAATAAGACAATGTCTTATATTAATTTTTTCTCCCAAAGTCGTGCTAGGTCTTATTTTCAGGGGATGTCTTATCTTTCCATGCGCTAGGTCTTATTTTCGGAGGATGTCTTATTTTCGGGGAAACACGGTAGTCTGAGCTAGAGGCTTCTTTAACCAAAATCAAATCCACGGAAGGTCCTTCGAGTTCTTGACCCACCGTTTACGATAGATATCAGCTCCCCTCTCTCAGATTCTGTGATTTCTCAGTCTTATAGAGCAAACGTGGGCTATGCCTACACCTTGAGTCATGTCGATCTAAACTGAAATGTGCCAGCTATACCACCGTTAATTAATAGACATCTTAATTAACCTTCCAGTATTGTCAAAATCACTTTCTCTTTTGTTCTGGAAATGAACATTTCCATGAGCATTTTTCTATCACTGCTTTTTGACCAGCGAGGGGTTTGCCAAATTGTGATGCTCTTTTAAGAAGTGTATCATATACAAGTGAAAGCAAGGGAGAGTTCTAGAGACACCACACGACAGAATTTCTTTGCTGAAACTTGGTCACGGTTCTTACATTCCTTGTTATTTCATCAGCGACTTTAATTTCATCCATCACTCATTTAAAAACTCAATTTCTTTATTGACCAATTCTATCCTCAGAGGCTTGATTATCTAAACAGCACATTACTAACCTCACCTTGGAAGAGTTCTCACCCTATGCATTCACTCTATGAGTTGGGAGATGGAGAGATGACATCTTTCATGCCCCTCTATCTGTAAAAATGCAAAAAATGCACACCACCAATCTGTCAGGCCTAAACAAAATTTTCTGCAATCTGTGTCTTTAACATAAGCAAAGCATATAATTCCAAAAAAAAAAAAAAAGAGCTTGCTTTTCTGAAGAATAACTAAGCCAGAGACAATGTGTTCCATCTTTGTGTTGAAATGCAGATTTCCAACTAAAAGGCAAATCCTTCATTTCAAAAGGTTGAATAGGATGGTACTTAAAAAAAGAATTCCAGCTGGTTAAATTTAGGGTGTTGAAAAAAGTTCACTCCAATAATATTCTTTGGCTCTGGGCCCAAAGTATTTTTGCTTGATCGTGAATTAGATAAATTTTTATTACACATTACGCTTTTGCCTTAGAATGATGGAACTTATTGAGGAGACTGGAAGGGCAGCTGCATTAAAAAAGACAAATTGTCTTAAGACAGTTCTTTTTTTTTTCTTGGTTTAACTGTGTGCTTCACTATGCAAAATGTATGTACCCAAGACACCT
Source organism: Pipistrellus hanaki (assembly GCF_964339955.1). NCBI lineage: Eukaryota > Metazoa > Chordata > Mammalia > Chiroptera > Vespertilionidae > Pipistrellus > Pipistrellus hanaki. The sequence goes on from NC_140514.1 coordinate 30,857,445, forward strand.
TTCTTTCATTCATTCATTCATTCATTCATTCATTCTTTCTTTCATGCATACATTCAGCAACCATTTACCACATGCCTATAATGCCCAAAGCAGCAGGCTAGCCACTGGTTAGCACACAGAAAACTCGGACCCAGACTCGAGGAGCCTTCATCTATAGTAGAGAAGAGAAGGCTAGGGCAGAACTCGTTCTATTCCAGTGTAGGAAGTGTGTCATCAGAGAGGCACAGATAAACCATGAAGGAAATTCAAAAGGAAGCAAAATGGCTTCCATTTAGGAAAGAGACAATGGCATTGGGAAAGATGTACCTTAGGACCCAGGCCTGGAGAGCCAAGAGGAAGGACTTTCTAGACAAAAGAAGACACAGGTATGGATGCCCAGCGAGAAGCAGAGCCCAAAGTGTGCGCAAAGCAAGTGGGGCCCAGGGGGTGTAGTGACATTTAATCAAACTATGGTGCATTGATCCATTCAGTTGACAACAGAGGATATGGTCACCTAAACAGCCCTCCGAGGACTTCTGTGGAGTCTTTACCTTTCCCAAGTTCCTATGTTCACACACCACATTTTCCGAGGGACGCAGGCATGTGACGCTCGGGGCAAGATCATCTGCCCTCCTTTGTTTCCCCATCTTGACTTGCTTCCCCTGATGGATGGTGGGTGGTCTCCCAAGGCCAACTCCTCTGGGTTCTAGCCCCCAAGTCAGACAAACAAGTGCCAATAGCCACATTCTTTGCAATCTGCCTCCCAGCTTAAATAATCTATTTCAGCTGCAACATTGCCAGGTTAAGATGGGCTTGCTGACACATTTTCAAACAAATGACTGTACAAAAAACGTGGAGATTTTCCTATACTTCTTTGTCTCTTCAATCATTAACAAGACCTTCCTCCAAAATCTCCCTCTTATTTCTCTCTCCTCTTCTCCACAGGGAGTGGGGCCACCTTATTCCTGCTGTGTCCTTATTTGAGGATTTTGTTTGTGTATGGTGAGGTGTGCGTGTGCGTTTGTGTGTGTGTGTGTGTGTGTGTTTGTGTCTGTGTGTGTACAGGCTTGCCTTTTCTTGAGGTAGTTTTCAGGTGATTTGGGGGATTTGGAAACTATCTTCTAAAGATGCCCTTGCCCAGTGCATTCCTCTGTGAGCCCCACAGACCCTGTCTTCAGATTCTTTTCTTCCTTTAGGATGTGAGGGACTCATTCCTCGGAGAGACTGCTGGAACGAAGTCAGAAATCTGGGTTCTTTGCGCCCAACTGGGCCACTCACCAGCTGTTCTTGACCTTGAGTCAGTCTCTTCCCCTTTCTGGCTCTAAGCGTTCTCATCTTTAAAAAGAGAAGACTGGCTGATGTGTATGACTTCTCTTTCCTGTCCCCCACACCACCTGCAGTCTCCTTGAGAGAAGATTTAGGACGGGAGTCTTGGACCCCGTTACGACACCTACTACGGGCCTTACCAGAAGCCGGCCCGATGGGCTTTGTACCCTTTGTGCCTCGCAGGGATCAGGCGGAATCCAGAGACCTGTGTGGGCAGGTTCATTCTTAGAATCAGTGTAAACCTCTGGGGCTCAGTCTTGCAAAGCTCACCTGTCTCAGCGTCAAAGAGGAAACCTCAGCGGGTCCTGACCCAACGAGGCTGAAGGTCAGAGAGAACCAGGAAGAGAAGTTCCCACAAACTCAGGCTAAATGTCAAGGGAAAAGGTCTCTGCTGTCTGTGCCAGAAGGCCAGTGGCAGAGCTGGGCCTCCTGCCAGAGCCTCACACCCACTGCTCACCAGCAGGACTCTAGAAAAAGCCAGGGCTCTCACCCGGCCACCTCACACCAGCGTCCCGTGATCCCTGCCCTGGACCAACACGAAGGCTTCCTGGAAAGCCACGGGCAGGATGGGTTTCTGTAAAGCGAATCCCATTCGCTCACAGACATCATTTCAGAGATGTTTCATCACCCTTCCAGGCTCATCGAAAATTGGCAGGGCTTCTAAGATCTTACCTTTGAAGAGCTTCCTCCTCCACCCCCTCCCCAACCTCTCTGTCAAGCAGTTAATGATCTGTAAACAAACACTTTAAATTCAGTGGGGGAGCTCACCATTTAAAGAAACCCTGTGGTGAAACCTTTTGAAAAGTTAACAATCTTTCTGTAATGTGAAAAATCACCCTCTAATTGATCAGTTTCCATTGGTGAGGTGTGTGGGTGTTGGGCTTCTTTAAGGCGGGGCTCACCTGCAGCCCCTTTTGTGGCTGGAAGAGGAGGTGAGGGAAGGAAGAAGCTGCCCTGGGTGCGTTTTCTCACCCCAGCTGGCCGGCCTCACACAGATGTTCAAAGGCTCCACTCACACCCCTCTCTGCCCTACCTGAGGAATGAAGAGAAGGGTGGAAAACCATAGTCCTGGACACCTGGCAAGCTTGGGAAACCCCCTGAGCTTCTGACTTAAATATTATTAGATGGTCTTTCGCATTGGGGCCGCCAAGATGGAGATCCCATGAGACTGACCATTTGCTTAGCAAACGTGTAGTTCTGATAACACCAGCCGGGGCAGCGAAGACTTGTCTATCGAAGTCAACAGAATGTGCAATTCCCAAATTCCTGTGAAGGGGGCCACCCCGGGCCATTTTATCTGTCAACTCACAAGCAATGTAATGTATGCCTCTCTCTAGCACCATTTTCATCAGTCTCGAGAAAATACCACAGTAAGCTTCAGGAAACCAAGCTTAGCGCCTATACCGAGACCCTTGATGTTTTCGGGTGTCCTTGGTGAAGGAGGGAGGACCTGGGCCGGGTGGGGACATGAGTGCGGCTGGGGGGACCAGGAGGGGGAGGCATGGTTGGAAGATGGGAGCAGGCCCAGGAGCGCTGCCACCCTGCAAGCTAGAGTTTTCTGCTCTTATCTCCCAGGAATGACCTGAGCAAACCCTTCCACGGGAAAAAGGCCCAGAAGAATGGGCAGCCCCCGAAAGTCTGTGTCAGGCCTCCACGCCTGGCCCTTCCTATTAAGGAAGTCTGTCCTGCCCCTGTGGAGGCTTTATCTGCTTCGGAAAGCCTTCCCCTCACAGCTGGCCCCACAGCAATCCTGTGTGGTAAGGTCAGGTGTTATCCTCACCTCCCCAGCCACGAAAACGGGAGATCTCAGGATCGTCCTACAGGGGTCGTGAGGGCAGGGCGGGCACTCAGAGTCCTGCCCACCTTCTTTGTCCCTCATCACCACTCACCTCAGGTCCCCTGGAGGGGCGTCAGGGCAAGCTGTGCTGCCCAGGCACCAGTCTTACAGACACTGAATTGCCTTCCTGGGACCACGGCATGTTGTGTGTGTGTGTGTGTGTGTGTGTGTGTGTGTGTGTGTGTGTGTTTGGGGACGTGGGGAGGCACACTCTACCGGCCCAGCGTTCTGTGATGGACAAGCTTGACCAAGAGATTCTCAGAACTAGAACTGGACATCTTCGAGAATGAAAAACCTATTATGTCCTATGGCTAACACAGAACCTGCTCAGAAATTATGAGAACTAATTTAAGGAAAGCCTTAAAAAAAAAAAAATGGTCTAGCAGGTCAGGCTCTGACTTTCCTTCAGGAACAAAACTAGGCTGCCCTCTCGCCTGAGGTGAGATTGAACCGCGGAGGGTTCCCGTGCTGGAAGGCCAGGCCTCGTCCCAAGGTAGCGAGTCCCTCTTTCAGAAAGCAGGCCTCTGCCCGCCCACACGCTCCTCCGGCTTCTGCCCCCTTCTCCTCAGTCCCTCAGCATTCCCCCTCCTACCGGACACACAGCCCTAACCTCTCAGACACAGCCCCGCAGAACAAAGGCGAGGCAGACGCAGCCTATTTATTCAAGGCCTAGTTTCTTGGCTTCGGAGTTATTTTCCTGGCTTCTTACCCAATTTCAAATCCTTCATGTATACCACTTACCAACCTGGAAAGAATTTCCTGAATCAAAAAAGAAATGCCCGCATGGATAATCCGTAATCATTCAAGAGGCCCCAATCCAGCCACAGAACGGGTGCTGCCGGCGGCTGCTCTCCGGTTTACGAATTCTGTTGACTCAATGGGGGCGACACCCAAAGCTAACAGACACCCTCTCCCCACCCTCCCCCAACCCCCCACCATCTCCTCAGACCAAGAGCACATCATCTCAGCTCCTGTCTGCCCACTGGACAGGTGCACTGGGAGCTCAGCTCATAGAGGCCTTCCCCCACCCCCAGCCCGTGCAATGGGTACACAATGCCTCTTTTCCTTCTCCACAGGCATTGGGGGGCAGGGGGGCGGCAAAGGAACCCCACATACAGAGAAGACCCCAGGATCATTTTCCATTTTCAATGCCTCTAAGATTCAATGAGATTCTTCAATCAAGATCTCTTACTGTCTACCAGGTTCAGGAGACACTCCGCTTTCCCTAACAAGCCCCTCGGGCTGAAATCCTTTTGCTTCCAGAACCTCAACTTTGGGCTGCCGGGTAGAAAGCCCCCGCCTGTCACCGGCCCACAGATCTCCGCCGCCCGCGCGCTCAGACCCTGTCAGGCGGCGGGGAGTGTGGACAGCGGGGCTGACACCGTTTCAAAGGGGCCGACCAGGCAAGAACCGTCCTGTACGCCCGCCCCAGCTCTAACGCCATAAAACGCCTTTTATCAGCCTAACTCAAGGCGGAGAGTCAAGGGTCTGTCACCATTCTAAAGAGGCTTATTACATGGCCACAAAAATTTGCCTCGGGCTGCAGCCTGGCATGTAAGGTATCGGCGCGGCACAGGTTCTTTTGATTTTATTTTATTTTCTTACAAAAATCCGAAAATGAAACGCTTCTGTCCCCTCCCCTCTCCCCCAACCGTTTTTTGATTTATGGAGAGGAGGAAAGAAATCTGAAGTTGACAGGTTGGGACAACTCCACTCGGCTTTCTTACTCAAAAGCGGCTTTTGTTAAACCATACTTTGCATTTATGGCCTGCGGCTCTTGGCTGACACCGGGGCGGCTCCTCCCGGGAGGAGCAGGCTGTGGACTTCCCCCGGAGGAGGCCCCACTGAGATTACTGGGAGCACTGAAGCTCAGGGGGTGGGGGCACGAAGGCCCTCCTCCCCCAGCTACACAATGGATCAGACAACAAGGCTATGGCACTCTCTGTCCCCCCACTCTCCATGACATTGGGGTTCGGGGTTCCGGGCACCCCCATTCTTATGCCCCAAGAGAAAGAATAGCATGAAGTCATTCCATTAAGATAATCCTTTTTATGACCAATAGTTTCGCTACAATAAAAAGGCTTTAAAATGAGGTTAGAAAGCTATCCATGGAACGGTCAGTAAAAGCTGGCTGGCTGACCTCGCCTGCCTCCAGCCTCAGACACAGAACACCTGAGCCACCCACACCTCATCGTGTATTCCACCAGCTCTGGTCCCCCAGCTGAAGCCCACGCCTTCTGAGAACCAAGATCGTCCCATCTTCTCATCGCCCAGCACCCCCCTCCAGGCAGAGAAAAGCCGTCAGTAAATACTGAGAAATCGAGGCTGCTCCGTGGACTCTCCTTCCTGCTGGAGGCTGTTTGTTCCGAATGAGCCGGCTGGCCAGAAGGATGGCCAGGGAGCCAGCTGTGGCCATGGAGCCTCCCCTTCCTGCAGCCACTGAGGTCTCTCCAGTAAATGATTCACTCGCTGAGGAGCCTGCGGGTCAGCCTTGAGCCAAGGCCTGATTGCAGCCCCTTGAAGGTGGCTGCCAGTCCGTCGGCCCGCTGTACAGTTTTGGCACTCGGTAACCGTGTGTGTTTGCTCAGTGGTTGTTATGGACAATCAGGTGAATAATTCACTTCCCAAATGCTGTGTAATTACTAGATGTCAACTTTCCTTACGTCTTTTGATGAATGGGCCCCAATTACCTAGTCTGGGACCCTTTCCTTTCCTCTCTCTCTTTTTTTTTTTTTTAGTAAACCCTACCACACACACACACACACACACACACACACACACTTTCCTCTCTTCTTACCCCCTACGGTACCCCCATTTTTATGCCCCAAGAGAAAGAATAGCATGAAGTCCTTCCATTAAGATAATCCTGTTTATGACCCATAGTTTTGCTACAATAAAAAAGGCTTTAAAATGAGGTTAGAAAGCTATCCATGGAACGGTCAGTAAAAGCTGGCTGGCTGACCTCGCCTGCCTCCCCACCTCAGACGCAGAACACCTGAGCCACCCACACCTCATCACCTGAGCTGCACCCGATCCTGGCACCGCCCAGCGGGGACCCCGAGAAGGAATGCAGAGCCCTGGTGTGTTCTGCGAGGCCGGGGCTCCCCAGCCCAGTGGCTGGCAAGGGCCCTGGGACGTGAGACCACATGGGCTTACGAGACAACTCTCCCCGGGACATGCCGGAGGGGTTGAAGAGAGAGACGCATGAGCCCTGAAAACAAAAATGGGAAAGGGATCCCAGGAAAAGCAACAGCAGCCAGAACCCAGGGCCTCCCCTCCGTCTCCCAAGGGCCCGTCGCACCTCTGCTCTGTGGTTTTCACACACCGCACCTCACCCACCACAAGCGGACAACCAACGACAAGCAACGTCTGCTCCACAACAGGGCAGTGTGGTCAGCTGACCCTGGCCACCCCAGCCTGGAACTGAAGCCACCCGGGCCACAAGCTGTGGGGCCTGGCAGGAAACCCAGGCAAGACAAGAGGCCCTGAGACAGCTGCTGAGGAGGAGAGGGGACGATGGTGACAGGGTTGTCCCCAGCCTGCTGCTAGCCACGAGTGACTGCAGCTGAGTCAGTGTTTCTTCTCCAAGCTAATGGGTTGTGATTTTTTATAGTATTTTTTTTCTTTTCTTTTTTAATTTTCCACACACACACACCTTTCTCTCTCCCAGCACACACAATTTAAGGCTCTAGTATTTTAAAAGGTGCTGGTTTGTTTCCCCCACAGATAAGATTAGTTTTCTAACAGACTCCCAGTGCATTTTTCTGTTATGGTAGGAAGTGAATTGGGAAAAGCCTGGCCAGACAGCCAGCCCCACAGAAAATTCCCGAACTCATGAGATCCATCTAGATTAGAGAGACTGTCTCCTGAACCTCTAGTCCATTCTAACCTCCTTGGTGTCAAAAGAATGCAAATGGACTACTGTTTCCCGGCTGAGGGCTTGGCCGTGCTATCAACTCAAACATCCCTGATCATCAGGGTGGGAACAGACTGGGAAAGGGGGGGGGGGGGGATATCTATGTGTTTAGAGCACTGGGGACTGTTCTATAGAGTTTAGTTTGGTTGGCATCTCTGTGTTGTTTATTCAGGTTGTGGTTTCTTTTCCTCCGTGGGAGTGGGGGGGGTGGGGGGGGTGGGGAGCGGAGCTGTATTTGTTTCCTGATCGTGGACAGAAGGAGGGTGTGCAGTGGAGGAGGTGTGTGGGGAGCGGACGGATAGATGGAGTGGGGCCGAGAATATCCGGAATCGGAGGAAAGTGAGAAACGGAGCTGTTTCTTGGCTTCCAAACAGTTGTAATTTCTACCGCCACTGCTTAGATCCTGGGCACCAGGCACGAAGAGTGGGAAAGGGGGCATGTGACAACTCTGCAGCAACTCGGGGATTTGGCATTTAAATCCACAGGAAATAAGAAAAATAGAGGGACTTCTTATTTATAGAATTTGCAGATGAATCGAATGAGATAACCCAAAATGCACTTCTCGTGTATCTGAGGAGCCATTCCGTTTTCAGACTTGGAACGTTTCCCATAACTGAGTATCTAAGTACCGCCCGACCCGGGCTGCACGCTGCGTCCCAAGGTTAAGGCCGGCATCCTGGACACCAGGCAGAAGGCCGCTGCTCCGGGGGCAGCACGGGAACTCTCCTTGGAAGGACGAGTTTGGTACCAACTGCATTCAGCTGGACGCCGTTCATCTGATTACACAGGGCCTTGCTTTCTAGAATATGCAATCATCTCTTTCTGATGGCATTTTAAACGTCCAACCAGACAAATAATTGCAATAATTGATAGCAGAGTCAAGCAGGAAGACCGCTGATTGGCAGAGTCCCCGCCGAAACAAATCTTTCTTTCAAACGTTATGGGAGTGATGCTTAAATCTTAACTTTTGCTGATAAACGCTCAAAGTCTGATTTACTGATAAAGGCACTGCAAGAAGACCTGCACTCCAGCCTGTGATTACTTTGTGAGCCGTTGGAGAAGAATCAGGCGGCGTGATTTATATGATCTCACTTCCCGTGAATAATTGCACGGGTCGTGTGGGTAGTTCGGGGAGAATCAACGCGGGGCCAGAGAAGTGTGGCTCCTGGTGCTGCAAACCCTCCACGGTGCTGGGCAACCATCGAGGTTACAGCCCTTTCCCCTCCACCATGTATCCCCGCTGGAGAAATGTTGGGGGGGGGGGGTGGGCGGTGGGGGACACACAGAAAGGAAGACGCACGAATGACCAGCTCTGCTCAGGCCCTTGAAAACCAAGGTTTAAATCAAGGCCTCCAAGCAGGACTCACACTCCCGAGCCCTCCCTGCACAGAGAGCCCTGAACTTGGTCGGAGGGCCTGGGCTCCAAGGAAACCCAAGCAATCGGCTTCTACCTGCTTCGGCCCCCAGCCTGTTCCTCCGGCCGAGGCAGAACCCAAATCGATTGTCTCGATCATGTGTTTTGATTGCAAGATTTCGAGTGGTTCCGGTGTGGGGGAGCTGCTTTCAACAGCGCGGGCCCTGCGGAATGCTGCTATGGTCAGAAATAACTCACGGAGGGTGCTTGTCTCCGGGAAACATCAAGTGAACGAGCTGGCGTGTCAGCAGACACCGATTACAGTAAGGAAAACTCTGACCAGCAGCAGCAAAGCAAGAACTCAGAGACGGGGGTCTCGGCATTTGCCGGAAGCACTAGGATGAGGATGTCCTTTCATTTTCCCACTATTTTTTATTGTTCTTTTTTTTTTTTTTTTGGAGGGGGGGGTGCTTCCCCGTTCTCCCTCCTCCCCCCAATTGAATCTGAACCATGACAGGTGAGTCCCTTCATAGCTTCTGTTAAAAACCAGAAGCTTGTTAGACGTAATGATTATCTGCGCTGTGACACTCGCGCGTGCGCGGGGGCTTGTCAAACAGCTCTCCTCTCATTTAGAGCTCCTCCGGTAATTAGAAAGCCCTCAGATATCCTGCAAACGCAGGTCACTATCGACAGCTCGCGCTTTTGATGCTTCGCCCGTGACAGTTGTTGGGCTGCCCTTCTAGGAGCTGGCAGCGCTGTCCGGACCCTGACAGTGTCAGAAAACTCAGTCACCGCGGCCGCCTCGCAGGGCGTTCCAGGCAAGGTGACTGCCCGCACAGTCTGTTCCTCCGCAGCCAGCAGGCCTGACGGAACCTGCACTCACATTCCGCTAAAAATAGCTCTCATTTCAATCCTCTCTCCCTTCTCCCCCCGCCCCCCCCGCCCCCCCCCGCCCCCTTTTCCTTCTCCTTCTCACCTCTCTCTTCTTCCTTCTCCCCATTATCTTTGTAGCATCTCCCTTCTCTCACCTTCCTTCTCCTCACACCTCGCCCCCACCCCGCTCAGCCATCAGGGATCCTTGGCTGTTGGAAATGGTCCTGTTCACCAGAGAGGGAAGTAGATCTCACAGGTGAACCAGATTGTTTTTTTTATTGAAACAGCAGTGATTGTGGAACAGAAACTCTGCCCCCTCCTTTAAAAAAAAAAACACAACCATTTCCTATTTTGTGTGCAGGTCAGCGGCTGCACCTGGTGAGGTGGAGGTCAAGTCTCTGCCTCCAGCAATGTTCGCATGCTTTTCTCTTAAGGCAGTGTTTCCCAAACTTCTCTCATGATGAGAATCACCTGGTAGGGTTGTTAAAATACAGATTCCTGAATCCCAACTAAGAAGTGCTAAACTATCGATAGAATTTTGGGGAACATATAGGTAAAATTGTATACTTAACTTAGTGCTCTGTCTTAGAGCACTATATTTTACCTATATGTTCCCAAAAATTCTACTTTAGCACTTTTTAGTTGGGATTCAGGAATCTGTACTTTAACAACTCCACCAAATGATTCTCATCATGAGAGAAGTTTGGGAAACACTGTCTTAAGGAAAGGGGGATCCTGAAGGGGGAGAAGAGGAGGATGGAGGAAGGAAAGGTTAACGACCCAAGCAAAAATGTATATAGGGCCGGGACCGGTTTGGCTCAGTGCATAGAGCGTCAGCCTGCAGACTGAAAGGTCCCGGGTTCGATTCTGGGCAAGGGCATATACCTTCGTTGCGGGCACATCCCCAGTCGGGGATGTGCAAGAGGCAGCTGATTGATGATTCTCTCATCAGTGTTTCTAACTCTCTATCCCTCTCTCTTCTTCTCTGTGAAAAATCAATAAAATATATTTTTTTAAATTAAAAAAAAATGTATATAGGGCTGACGTTGTCCATTCTCATCACTATTCCAAGATAAGACGTTAAATTTTTAATTCTTACTTAGGAAGAGCTTATTATGACCTATGTGCTTGGAGGTGATGTGTCCGTGCCCACATGTGAGTAACTTGTGTTTGTTTCACCAAGTTCATCCAAACTTCATGAAGTTCAAACCAAAAGAAATCTTCTGTGGCACTTAACTAAGACTTGACCAAAACAGAGACCAGTATTTAAATCAAAATAAATATTAACGCTATTTGCACACATACACACACACACACACACACACACACTCACACCAACAACAACAACAAGGCACAGCCCTGGAAGAACTAGCTGTCCCTTGCCACCACAGTCCCCAAGTTACCAGTCCACCACAGTCACCAGGCCAAATCCCAAGTCTTGCCTAAGCAGGCCCAAGTCTTCCTTGCGGTCCCTGTAAACAAACACAGGAGACCGTGGGTAACGGGAGCCTGGGCTGGCAGTTGCTGGCTTATGAAATGCAATGTGGGCTGGTGGAATACTATGCAGCAGTAAAAAAGAAGGATCTATATTACCTTTGCGACAGCATGGATAGACCAAGAGGTTATTATGCTAAGTGAAAGGACAGCATCCTCAACCGTGGGCCGCTAACCCCAGTGGGGCCATGCCTCCACCCACATCCTGCTGCTGATGGCTTGGTCGTTGGCCTCCAGACGTCAGTCCCAGGAGAGCCCTCAATGCTTTTAAGCTAACTGGGGCAGGGGGACCCGCAGGCTTATTTAGACCTGCCTGTGAGGAAAAAATGAGGAAAAAACCTAGATCCAGAAAACAATGTGAATAGTGGCAAAAACCAATCAACTCATTTCTAGAGAAAAACCCTCCACCCACCGTCACAAACTGCCGAATATCAGAATATTCCTTGGAAGCTGTCCCAGCAACCTAGATATGAGAAACTACGCTTGCTATTCTGAGGTGAGAAGCGAAGTCGCCTTTCACTCGGGACTGTCAAACCTGGCCTACAAATACAAGCGCTGACCCCCGTGGACACCATGCTACGCTCAGCCCAGAGAAGGCAAATGACTCCCTCAGGTCACACAGTAATTCCTGGTCCCCCAGAGCAGTCCCCCTTCACCAAATAAATGGTTTTAGCTTCTTTTGAAAATATGTCTGGCTACATCTGATCCCCATATTCAATAGGAGAGAGGAGGAACGAGACTGTACATTTTAATGTTTCTCTCTCCTTTCTTTCTCCAGCTTCTGTTCTGGTTCTTTCCTCCCCAAACACACACACACACACACACACACACACACACACACACACTCACTCACACACACACACACACACACAATCTGTTTGATATTATTTAGGGATCTATTTCCATATCTACCCAATATTTCTAATACTCTCATTCTGTCAGCAGGCCAAGCCTAGAGGACAGTGGCAAGCAGTTCTCCATTCTGAAATGGACTTCACTGAAAAGCTGCTGAAGGTCAAGACAGCCTGGGGAGTCTGGTAATTACTCAGGGTCATTGCCCTGTGGGTGAACTCATTTCCAGAGCATGACTTGTGATTTGTTCTCTCCCCCACACGTCAAATGGAGACACCAATCACAGCTCTGCTAGCCCACCTTGCCCCACCTTAATGTAGCCTCCTTCTCACATAATGAGGCGGATGTGGCCAAATGCTGTGAGTCCACTCTATGCACATACACATAGTTTAGTACTAAGGCAAGTAAGGAACCTATACTTCAAGTAACCTATACTTCACACACACACACACACATACACACACACACTTTAAGGGGTAATTTCTAAAGTCCTACCAATGTGCAATATTGAAAGAAAATGGCTCTATCCAACCTGAAAAAACCTTGAACTTGTCCCTTTCTACATACCACAAGCCCCATGGTGGGCTGGGATCCTCCAGCTTTGAAATAAATAATGCACAGAAATGGGCAGATTGATGGATTAGCTGGTAGATTATCAGACACGTGGAAACTCCAGCCCAACATCAGGATTGGGCCTGGAATTTCCTTCACAGAGATCTTATTAGCATTACTCAGTTGACCAGGACAACATGGTGTGACAGAGGAGCGGCCCATGGTCTTCGAATGACCACGGCCTCCACAGAATGCTTCCACTCAATGCCCGGGGAATGGCCCTCGCCCGGCCCGAGACAGTCATGCCGTGGCTCACAGCTGACCACAGCTCTGCCCGCTCGCTGCTCACTCCCCTTTCATGCATTCACCCTTTTCCTGCCGTCACAAATGGAATCCGAACAAATTAATATTTAATTTCAAGATTATTAGTCTAGCCGAAATTGGTTTGGCTCAGTGGACAGAGTGTCAGTCTGCAGACTGAAAGGTCCCAGGTTCGATTCCGGTCAAGGGCATGTACATTGGTTGTGGGCACATCCCCAGTAGGGGGTATGCAGGAGGCAGCTTGTCAATGTTTCTCTCTCATTGATGTTTCTAGTTCTCTATCCCTCTTCCTTCCTCTCTGTGAAAAATCAATAAAATATGTTTAAAAAAATTACTAGTCCATCAGAACAAAAAAGTGCAGAGTCAATGCAAAGCTAAGGCAAACGCCTATCCCATAAATCTAACTTAGCTATTCAGACCTCACAGTTCTACGATAGTCTTTCTGCCTTCTGCCAGAGGCCTCTGCCACAGGCAGAAGGGGAGAGCTGGCACCACACCTCGAAGTGTGTGAAGTCCTAACCTTTTGCCCATGTAATGATCTAGTTATTATATTATATTATATTATATTATATTATATTATATTATATTATATTTTGTCTTTAATCAGAGGAAGAGTAAGATAATTTGATATCCCATAAAACTCCCTAACCTATATTTTGCAAGTCAATTACCCAGCCTTTTCACATTAATGTCAACTTATCCCATATGCTGCACCTCCAGTCCAGCTCTCAGGTGCCTGCAACCCACAACACCGCACACCCCGAGTATAAGAAGAAAACTCAGGGTGGGGGCACGGGGAGTCATGCAGTGGGCAGTTACTTTTTTGTCATCTAAAAGGAAATTGGGAAACTGTCTTCTCAAATGGAGATTATCTCCCCGAGGGATCCTTCTGGTGGGCTATAAATACTAGTACATACTAATCAACATTATATATTTAAAAATGAATACAGAATCTAATTAAGTTATAAAACTAAATTATACTGTTATAAAATCCAAAGCAGAGAGAGAGGGAGGGAGAGAGAGGGAGAGAGAGAGGGAGAGAGAGAGAGAGAGAGAGAGAGAGAGAGAGAGAGAGAGAGAGAGAGAAACATTAAAAGGAACGCTTAGCTAGTCCCCTTAAGTTTAGCCCTATTCTCTGGCAGTCAACCCATCCTTAATAAAGGGGCTCTAAGTAACCATGTCTCACTCCCCTATTTCTGAACAATAGAATAAAAAAAAAAGCAAGAGGTTCGCTTTTACTGCATTCCCCATCAACCATTCTCTCCGCAGAAGCTGCAGAAAGGTGAAGATTTAAAACCTGCATAAGAATTTGGTCCACACCTATGAAGAGGAACACAGACATGTGGAACAAACACAAAACACCATGTTCCCAACCCCAGCTGCCCGATAATGTCCGTCTCTAACAGGCTTAGGACTCAGCTTCCCAACTCCAAGATGGAAGAGCTAGCCAACTCTGGGGAAACACCAAAACTATTGAGTGTTAACCTCTCTTTGTTGTTAACTTTTGACCCGGTTTCCAAAACACAATAATAATACCCCTCGCGCATTTTCATTATGCAGGAACATTGACATTTTCCCAGGTGAGTCTGTCTCATTGGCTGTGAAAAGAGAATGTTTCTTTCCTTCCTTCCAGGAACAGGAGGAGTGAATCTGGCTATAGCATCAGCGTCTGTAAAAGATACCTGAGTCATCACTTTAAAGGAACAATTTCTCCAAGAATTCCACCACTGAGAGGGCGAAGAGGACCGACAGCCCTCTCCGCAGTGCGTTGGGAAATACCACTGTGCTCTCCCTCATTCCTCTCCTCTGTCCTTGGCAATCCAGTTACGATGTGACAGCATTTAAAGATGACAGTACTTGAAGTAATAGGACAATGCCATAACAGGATTACAGCAAATGTGAGAGAAAGGACACGCCGAGGTACTGTCATTTAGGTAATGTCATCTGTGATCAGTTTTTGTTTCATTTTTTGCTGACACAGAAGTCAGTATCACTTATACAATTCATTGCAAACCCCGGTGTGGTCGTAAATAGTTTGCTTCCCCCATGAAAAGAAACATTTATTATACTGCAGGGGGGATTCGGGGAAAACTTTCCAGCTTTGGTTGATGTGAAAGCAGTAACAAAATAATTTTCAAACCAATAACCAAAGATTCAATAATAGTCTGAAGTCACTACCACCCCAAATAAATTTATTCTTCAAAGAAAGAAGAGCCCTACCCAGCTTGGCTCAGTGGATAGAGTGTCGGCCTGTGGACTGAAGGGTACCGGGTTCAATTCCGGTCAAGGACACATACCTTGGTTGCAGGCTCCATCCCTAGCCCTGGTTGGATCCCACAGAAGGCAACCAATCGATGTGTCTTTCTCACTTCAATGTTTCTCTTTCTCTCTGTGTGTCCCCACCCCCTCCTCTACCCCCCCCCTCCCTTCCACTCTCTCTAAAAATCAAGGGAAAAAATATCCTCAGGTGAGGATTAATAAAACAAAACAAAAAAGAGGAAGAAAAATGTCTGTTGGTCATGGACAGTAGAGGGCTAAGAGGTTTCAGAAGAATGTCTTCGACCCCAATGAAACTGTTGCTTCAGAGAGTTTGGGGAAGATAAAAGGGAAACACGTAACTAAATTCCCACCGGGGAACAGTCAGCCTGGGCCTCCCTGACAACAGGGTCCTTGCCGGTCACTTACACTGTTCCTCATGCCATTTCCTGTATGTTGGTCACCCACAGCACATCCAAATCCATGCCATACAAGCTTTGGGAAGTCAATTCTTTTCTACTCTCTGATTAATTCTGGCCGATATTCTCCTTTCCAAATGCGTATCTACTAGCCCTCTTATCAATTCTTCTCCTACCCCATCCAAAAAAAAGTTCATTCAAACTCAGGCTAGCTTCATAGCCTCCAGAGCGGAGCAGGAGGGTGCTATTTAAGAGAGCACAAGGACATGAATGTCGGGGCCTGCCTTGTCCCATGGGAAGCCACCTGAATGACAAAGGCCATCACGAAATACTGTCCACGCCCTGAACAACTCCCCAGCATGGGTCACCTGGAAGGGAGGGGCAGAGAACAAGGCGGAGCCTGAGAGACTCTCACTTCCCAACCTCATTCCTGTCCACTCCCCAATGAGAACTTTGTGAGACTTAAAATTCCCTCTCCATTCATAACAGACCCATTTGCTAGTCCCCTACAATGGTTGGCTCCATTTTGCTTAAGAAAGGGAACCCTAATGTCAACCAATGTCCATCTTTTAGAACATACATGTCAATAGGGGAAGAGAACTTAGCATGAAGGACATTACAGAGAAGACCCAACAAGCCACCCCACCCCACCCCTGGACTGAGTCCTTGATTTACATCTCCTAGAAGGCTGCCTTTGCCCTGTGCTCAGCACAGTCTCAGCCTTGATGGTTGACAGGATACAGACCAAATCCTAAACCCATTGTTCCAGAATTCCATAATCTAGTCCCAGATTTCTACCTCAGGCTTAGCTCGTGCTATGCACAAATGAAAGTACTCTGCTCAAGTAAAAATCCCTTCCAGTCTCATCTCCATTCTGGCGGTTCTCCTCTGACTTCCTAAGACCTGTTCATACTTGGAGGCCCAAAAAGGTCTACAAGTCACCGACTCAATTTCTTCCTTCTCCAGCCTCGTAGAGTACTCATTCCCTGCACTGCTCTGGCCCCATTCCCATCCTTAATCATTGGTTACCTCACTCAGCCTCTACTTATGACTTCCCAATGTGCTTAAGTGCAGAGATTCTGTCTTCTACGTGTTTTTATTTCAAAGTACCCAGCAGAGCCTGTGATATGATACATATCCTAGGAATTCAACAAACAGTGGTTAGATGACTGCTTCACCTTCCTCAAAGGGAAGTCATTTTACCAAATATCATTTCTGTGCATGATGGTCATTTAAACCATCTCTGTACCCACAAACAGTTCCTTTCTGATATCTGTTGAACTTCTCCAGATAAAAACAGGCAAGTGGCAGGAACATGTTATGCTCCCCAAAGATTAGCATTCATATCCACCCTCTTTTAAACAGCCACCCCACACCCTGGAGGACAACCAGAGCATATGCCAAGCCAATCAAGTCTGGGAGTCCAAGTTACCAAAAAAAAATAACAACATCTCTACATGAAACCCAACTGGAAGGTTGGGCAGCCCTGTAGCTGTACTTCAGTTACCTGCCAAGAAGTGAGGCGCAGCAGGAGTATCCTGGATGCAAAGGCCAGGTTCTAAGAACATACTTTTCATACTCTTCAATCCAGCACCACCAGAAAGGACTTCATTTTATTTATTATTTTTTTAAATATATTTTATTGATTTTTTACAGAGAGGAAGGGGGAGAGAGAGAGAGAGAGAGAGAGAGAGAGAGAGAGAGAGAGAGAGAGAGGGAGCGCGCTCGCTAGAAATGTCGATGAGAGAGAAACATCGACCAGCTGCCTCTTGCACACCCCCTACCGGGGATGTGCCCACAACCAATGTACATGCCCTTGACCGGAATCGAACCTGGGACCTTTCAGTCCGCAGACCGACGCTCTACCACTGAGCCAAACCAGTTTCGGCAGGACTTCATTTTAATGCCAGAGAGAAGTGAACATGGACATTGCTGGTTCCCTTTAGCTACTGGTTGCAAAGGGAAGGCCTAGCAGAAATGAAGGCAGCGGTGAATGTAATTACCACTTGAAACGTTGGCCACAGTTCTTCAGGCTGGGCTGACTGTTCTCATCAAAGCGCCCTGGGCATCCTCACTCCACCCTGGCAGCCAAGACCTGGAGTCAGGCCATGCGGCCAGGTAGGACCTCACACTACGCATGCATGAAGGTTTCCATGGTAAGGACCCAAATCTACACAGCCTTGCCACGGAAACTGGGTTCATTCAGAAAAGGCACTCCATGCAAGTCTGCCAAAGAAATGAGCCAAGTTCAGATACTGTCTTTATGGCGACTACCTGGGAAACTCGGCATGAGAGACAATTCGGAGTAAGGTGAAGGTTAAAAGCAAACAAAAAAACTCTCACTTCATAGGAATTTACCATTTTCACAGCTGGGATCTCCACACAGGGAGAAGATATATCAATAAATAAGCCTTAGGCACCCTCTTCCCCTTTAAAAATTTTAAAGCCCACTGGGTTCTATGACATGAACACCCTCCCTTTGCCTTCTCCGTCCCTCACACACTCCCAGGTGCTCACATGTTTCTCACCCAGATACACATGCTCTGCTGTGGTGGATAATACCGCCTCAGTCTGCTTCTTTTTTTTCTTTCTTTCTTTCTTTTTTTTTTAAAAAAATATATTTTATTGATTTTTTTACAGAGAGGAAGAGAGAGGGATAGAGAGTTAGAAACATTGATGAGAAAGAGAAACATTGATCAGCTGCCTCTTGCACATCCCTGGGGATGTGCCCACAACCAAGGTACATGCCCTTGACTGGAATCGAACCTGGGGCCTTTCAGTCCACAGGCTGATGCTCTATCTACTGAGCCAACCCAGTTTCAGCTCAGTCTGCTTCTGCCTCTTCTGTGAAGTCATCACCAACTTCTATGAAATCTCCTCAAAATCCAAAGAGCATTCTGATATTCCTGAAATGGACTGTGGTGCCTCCACACCACCCCCAGCACCTCCAAGACAGCTGGGGTCTTGAGAAGTCGCAAATAGTTAAAGACTAGAGATAGACAGCTTCCCTTGATGGTCCAACCCAAGGGGCTGTGTGTGTTTTCTGCTTTATTGAGGCATAATTTACATATAATAAGAATCACTTCTTTTAAGTGTACAGTTTGATGAATTTTGTTAATTCTATACAGTTATACAATCTCCACCAAAACCAAAATATAGAACATTTCCATCATTCTAAAAAGTTTTCTCACACCATTTTGGACCCAATCCCCTCCCCATCCTCTGACCCCTTTCAGTCATTGATCTGCTTCCCATCACTCTAGCTATGATATTTTTAGAGTTTCATATGTATGGAATGATAAGGCATGTCCCCGTTTGTATTTAATTTCTTTCACTAAGCAGAGTGATTTTGAGGTCCACCCATATTGTCATTCTTACACTGAGTATTCCATTGTATGGCTGTACTATAATTTGTTTAACCATTCACCTATTGGTTGACATTGGGGCTGTTACTGCTTTTTGACGATTATGAACAATAATACAATTAATATTTGTGTGTGTGAGCTTACATGAATGCATGACTGCCTTTCTCTTAGGTAAATATCTAGGGCAACAAGTTTTGAGGACACAGAAAAGGTGTTGAGTTTGAGAGTCCAGGGAGCCCCCATTCTGTCACCCCACTTCTTCCCCAACCCCCTGGGAGTCCAATTCCAAAACCTGTATATCAGCCATCTGTTTGGCTCAATCATCAAATGTCATCTCATTCCCTAAGAAACTCTCCACTACCCTAAAGAAGTGATGGGAAGAGACCCCAAACCTTTCTTATAATGGACATTCATTTGGACTGAGGTCCCTTCTGATTGGGTAACTATTTGATGCAGTGTCGAGAACCCTAGGAGCCCCCAGTGGGTTGGGAAGGGAGGTGGTTGACCTCCCCCATTAGCCACGTAGTTGAACAGCAGCCAAGGGTCCTGGAGATAACTTCTGCTTTACCAAAAGGCCTTGGGAAGAAAGACAACATCAAGGCCTCTCTCAGACAACACCCCTGGGGATTGGGGGGACAGCTGCTGACCCCAGACAGCAGAGAATCAGGGGGGAAAATTAAGAGTCCCCTTATTCCCCTGTCCCCCAACCTCTGGGAGGAGCAGAGAGTGGAGGCTGTAACCGCACTGATGGGGAGTGGAAGGGACATGGACAAAAGAGAGGCAGCCACCTTAAATACAGTAACTCAAGGGGAAGAAGCTGAAGAAAACAGAACAGAGACTGCTGCTGGCAATAAACTGGGAAAAAGAAAGCAAAGCCCATGAGTGAGGCACACCTATTACTTAAGGTACCTGAGCAGATTCTTATTCCTGGGGCAACAGATCCTTTGGCTGAACAGACCGGGAAGTAGGAGGCGGGGGAGAGAATGGTGCTGACGGAGTGGTGTGGTGTGGGAGTCAGTCCCAGCTTCTCATCTGTGTGCCCCGCCACTAACTGGCTGGGTGACCTTGCCAGGTCTTATCACCTCTTGGACCTCAGTCTCCCCAGTGTAGACAAGCAGGTTGGAATAAATGGTGTCTAATACCCTAACGTCTTTAAACCTGGTGCCATTCCACAGGGAGTATGGGAGAAGGACATGGAAGTGGCTCAGAGGTTGCTGACAGGAACTAATGAAGTGTTCATTCCAACTACCTAATCTTCAGTTGGCAAAGGGAGACTTGGGGAGATGCAGATTGATCCTGTGATGACAAATAACTGCTGGCTTACCCCTAATGTTTCACCACTTTATTTCTTCAGCTGGAATAAAATAAAATAAAATGACTCATCTGTAAAATGGGAATAATAATAGTGTCTGCTTTATAGGGTTGTTATGAAAGTAAAATTAGTTAATATTTGTAAATACTTAGAGCAGCGTTAAGTGCTGTGTTTGTGAAATAAAATGCGTGCCTCCTGGTATTTATTAATTATACCTCAGCAGAAATGAGGTCATCAGCCCCTCTCCCAAGAGCAAGTCCAGATCAACAGAAAAAGGAAGAGGGAGAGAAGCAAGGAAAAGAATGTGAGGCTCGGAGAGGGGTCGATTGGGAATACAGATTCTAGC
Source organism: Pipistrellus hanaki (assembly GCF_964339955.1). NCBI lineage: Eukaryota > Metazoa > Chordata > Mammalia > Chiroptera > Vespertilionidae > Pipistrellus > Pipistrellus hanaki. Next base: position 30,877,647 of record NC_140514.1, read on the forward strand.
ATAATAGCCGGTAGCTGACAGATGCCTCTCTATGACAGACAGATGGACAGGTGGTCAGTGGCTAATGGATGAAAAATGGATGGACAGTGATGAGGAGGAAAGAGCTATTTCCATTGAGAAAGAAAATCTAATTCTCTGCCTACAAGAGAGCCTTCTGAAAGAGGCCGCCTGAGCAAACAGCCACAGACGGGAGTTCCACCGCTCCTCTTCCACCCCACCCCAATCGGAGGCCCAGCCCTTCCATGGGGCCTTTGATAAAAGCGACTGTTAGCTTGCACCAGGCCTGTGAGTTGACCCTTGGGTGTTAGTCTAAGAGTGAATGTCCTATCTCTATCCGGGCCAATGTTGGAACTCTACCCTGGAATCAGCTACCTACTCGTACCTGCACACACCGGGGGCACCAACCTGCCCTGTCACTCCCAACCTACGTCCCTTCCTCTCACAGGACAATCCACCGAACACTCAGGGTGGACCCCCTGAGGAATGAATGGGGGCAGTCAGGTTGTTTTCCTGGTTGGGGTGCAGACACTGTGTTGTGATCCCTGTGGTTTGAGACTTTGGGATTTTCCTGGAAGTCAAGATGTTTCAAAGGGACCCTCAATCTGAACGTATACATAAAAGGTGTTTGGCAAACCCCAATTCCCTTCCTGCTGAGATGGGCAATTCAGCACTCCTCCCCGAACCCAAACATCCTGTCACTGTGAGGCTGGGCAGGGATGGCACTCTCAGGGCATGCTGGACCTGCAGGCTCTCAATGATGCGCCACTGCTCTGAGAGTCTCAATTACATTCTTCTTAGAGTTTTTTGTTTTTTGTTTTTAAATTAAATTAAAAAAAGAAAACTAAAAAAAAAAAAAAAACACCCTAAGAAACAAAGACAGACCAGGGAAAGGTTGCCAGAAAAGAGGTGGGGACAAACTAAAAAGAAAGAGGGAAGGGTCACCCTCAGAGGTGAGAACTCAAGTGATGCTGAAGGCTGTAGGATAACAAAAGGAGAAATGATTGAAAGCTATGTGTATACAGAGGAAACAGATGAGGTGTACATGGGCTTACTTGTGAAACCCCAGAATGCTAGGATTAGGGGGGAACACTGGGAGCAGGAAAAAACAAATTCTGGCCTATACAATAAAGTCCAATAAATGCATTTACGGAATGCCTTGCCCCCTGGAGGTGGTGCAGGCTGCCACGGGGGGGGGCAGACAATATCCCAAAGGTGTTAGTAAAGGGACAGTGGCTAACCCTCTGAGGCAGATGTCCAGGCCAGACCAGGAGCTTTTTACCACCATTTCCCAGGCAGAGGCAGGGCTGGGTCTAGCCATATGACGATTGTTCCCTGGTCAGCTCTGGACACATGGCGAAAGGGAACTCAGAGCAGCAGCCGGAAGGAGAGCAGGAGGACAGAGGATGACACCCACCTTCTCCTTTGCCACCGGCCTGAGACACAGACTTGAGCCAGTTTCCCCTGGAAGAGCTTGAGGAGTCCCTCTCTCCCACCTCACACAGCCCTCTCTCCTCACCTGCTTTTGCTCTCCCAGCAGCCTAGGGACCTGGGGACTTTCTGGAGCCCAAACCCCAATAACACACAATTAAACCCTAGCACAGCCAATCCCCTGTACCCACGCTCCCAAAAAGGAGTCTTAGGACAACCCCTTCCCCAAATCCCCCTCAGTGGATGCAAACAGGATACAGTAAAGCAGGGCCCATTTTCCCATCAACAACCGTAAGAGGCGAGTGGACACAGCTTGGCACTTAATTTCCGTCTTCCCGACACTGTCTTCACAATTCCTGCACAAGAAATACGGGTTCCAAAGGGACTGCAAGTTCTCAGAAGGGTGACTCGCTCCCCGTCTCTCCTCCCCCAGCCTGGAGAGCACGGAGGGCTTAGCAGACACCTGTTGTCCAACAGGCTCTAATTCTCTGGCACTAGCACCCTCTACACGGGAGCGGGGAAAAGCTATTATCTTGCAGCCTTCCTTGTCTCTATCAAAGCCTTTCCATGGAGTGGTTAATGGTCTGTAAACACTTAGGGAGACACAGAAACATTCCATCGAAAAGGAACAGCAGTGTGGATCCTTTAGTAAAGTGTGTGTGGGGGGGTGGAGAATCACTTGTAAAATGAAGCATCCCTTTTTTTACTGCTCTTTGATAAAGCCAAGGTTTTTCACAATATGGATCACTGGTGTCCAAGGACATGCAAGTTGTCTTCACGTCAAAACCTGGAAAGTAGCCGTCCTCAATACACAGCAAGCCAAGGAAATACCAGGGAGCTGGGAAGTCTAGACACACGCCCCGGCTCTGGAACGGAAGTGGAATGTTGCAGGTGGGCAAATTCACAGCCTCTGAAGTCAGGCGTCAGCTGGAGACTCCATCAGTGCCCGCCAGTTACCACCTACTTCATTGCCACAGCCTATAACGGTGATGATAATGACCATTATGATGATAATAGTAATAATAGCTTCCACAGAATGGTACTTTGCAGCTTACAGAGCGATTTAACAACTCGGAAGGCCTACCAGGCCAGTCTTGTCACCCACTGTCTCCGAACCTTATCGTCAGCACTGACCCCAGAGAACTCCATGGCCTCTTCTGCCCCATGTCCCCCCTTGCCAATGACAGGACAGTGTGAAGTGGCAGAGAGATGCTCACGGGGTCCTGCGCCTGGTCCTCACTGAAACCTCGGCATCACCGAGGCCATCGTGAGAACCCAGGAAGGTCTGGGTGCTGCAGGGACCACTGTGCACAAAACCAGCAGCCCCGAGGAGGTGAGGGACCGGCCGGGGTACCCACGGGGTCTGGTTCTTTGAGGAAAGATTTGCCCTGAGCAGGGCTGGGCTGATCAGAAGTCCCTGGGCCAGGTTGCTGGAGGGGCGGGAAGGGGAAATGGGGGGAGAGACTGGGTCAGACTCTGAGCAAGAGGGGCCCCTGGAGAGATGGGCGTGTGGCTCTTCGAGGGGACACATGGGCCTGGGCGCAGAGGTGGCGAGGGGAGATAATGCCCACAGTGATAACCAGAGGGCCCTGGCAGAAGGGGCCCTGGACACGGCGGGCTGGGCACGGCCTCGGGGACAGCTCATGGGACGTGTGTTAGTGCGCCCAAGGAGAGCTCCTCCCTAATGGTGACCCCTATCAGTGCGCACCCAGCACACAGGCGCACACCCAGGCTGGGCTGGACGCAGGGGTCCCTCCACGGTTGCAGGGCGTGCACTGAGGAGGTGGGGAGGGGACAGCCTCCCAGCATTGCATCAGCCCGGGACCAGAAGGCGCCATGAGGCACTGAGCTGCCCAATACTCACGTGGCCTCTTAGATGTGGCCGGGGACATTTGTGACATCGCCACCTCTGGAACTGCATTTCTTGGTCTAACTTTAATAGCAAGTACAGTTAGTGTACTGAAGGGAAGTGGGCAGGGGTGATCTGCTCTACCCAGCTACTCGTCAACACACATGGAAGAGAGGGAAGTGGGCAGATGAGGGAGAAGTAGGCCTGACGCCCAGTGGGGCCACGAAGGTCATTTGCACGAACAAGGTCGTCCCAGCCCCGCCCCGCCCATTGTTGGCCAGGCTGCTGATTCTCCAAGGCGCCTGGAGAGCTGGTTGCTAAGGGAAGCCCCTTGGGTCTTATGTCCTAATACGTGTACCTTAAACATATATTTGAAGAATCCCTAGACCTCTATCAGACTGTCCAGTTCATGCAGAAACTGCATTTCTCTAACAGAACAGGAAGCAGGTTGGGTGAGGGGGTGAGGCAGGGGCAGGGTCTGCCCTCCCCGCACTTTCCCTTCCTCTGGCTCTGCACATGAGCAGCAAGAGAGAAGAACGCTATGACAATACACGTTTCTTCGCCTTTTCCAAGAGGTGGCCTACGGCATGGCCTCTGGAACTCCGGTTCCTACGGGCTGCCATCATCTGCTCCTATCTCCGGGCGCGAGCCAATGGGCTGAAGAACAATGTCTGGCCACGGAGCCCAGGGAGGCCCAGGGCAGCTCGGGCCACCACACAGGCTGCGCTAGATCAGCAGTCAGTGCCCCTCAATGGGCTGCCAGGGGCCCCGGCACACCCTTCCCTACCACACACTTCCAGCCCACAGTGCCTGAGGCCGAAGTCAAAAAACCACAGTGCTGCCCTGACTGGTTTGGCTCAGTGGATAGAGCATCAGCCTGTGGACTGAAGGATCCCAGGTTCGATTCCGGTCAGGGGCCTGTACCTTGGTTGTGGGCACATCCCCAGTGTGGGGGTATGCAGGAGGCAGCTGAATCGATGTTTCTCCCTCATTGATGTTTCTAAGTCTCTATCCCTCTCCCTTCCTCTCTGTAAAAAAATCAATAAAATACATATTTTTTTAAATAGAAAGAAAAAAAACATACAAAAAAAAAAAAAAAAAACCACCGTGCTTTCTGCCTTCCAGAACACTGTCCCTGAGAGAAGATGTGCATTGGGAAATACCTCTGACAGAACATTTCTCCCCAGAGGACAGGGAAGGGAATTAGCCCCATTCTACAGACAAGGAAACTGAGGCTTAGATCAGCTTGTTTCAGGCCAGCTGGCCAGCAGGTGCCCTGGGCACAGTCCTGACATGCAATCACTCTGGCAAGCAGCTCCTCCAAAGTGCTACCTTCCCAAGACGATGTTTGCCAACCACCCTGCACCTACCCACCAGCCCTACAGGTACCGGTATCAGGGAGGCAGAGGGACCACAGAGGCCCCTGCAACCAAAGCACGGGCTGGAGTGAAGAAACCTCCTCAGCCCCAAGGGGAGTGGCTACTTGGAAACAGCTCCAGGGCAACACCTGGGCCACGGGTGTGGCGGCAGAGATACGTGCCCAAGCTGTTTGCGGCTCTGCTATCTCCCTTCTTTCTTCTCCTCCTCCTCCTCCCTACTCATAACCTTCAAGATTTCCAGCCCCTGTGCTCCTGGCCCCACACACAGTTCCAGCAGCTGGCCAGCCTCCAGCAGGACTGAGCCCGAGAGAGTAGGCACCGCCTGGCTCCTCCAGGGCAGGCCAGCCTGGGCTGGCCCCTCCAGCCGGGGCACCCACCCCACTGCCAGACGGCGTGCTCCTGAGCTGGCTTTTGTCTCTCGCCTGGTCTGCCTCGGCTCTCCTTTTCTCCTCTCTGTCCCCTGCCCAGGCCTGCCGGAGGCTGCTTGCCAGAGTGATTGCATGTCAGGACTGTGCCCAGGGCATTGAGGGTGGGGACTCCCACGGGACGGAAAACCCAGAGGACCCGAAAGGTCGGGGAGACAAGGGGCAGCAGAGGGGCTGTGGGTCAGAGGGGCGGTCCTGGAAGTGAAACTCGCCAAGTCTAGCCCGGTGCGGGGAGCAGAGAGGGGACAGGCGAGGGTCCCTGGGACCAGTTCCCTCAGGCCAGCCGCCTCTGACTTCTCCACCCCTTGAACCGCACCCCTGCGGGCTGACAGACATGCCCGGGGAGCGGGACGGGGAGCGGCCGTGGCCCGGCCTGAGACATAATCCCCGGCAGGAATGCACGTGGGAGCCGGTGGCCTACCCGGGAGGGAGCCAGGCAGACAGTCTCTGCGGTAGGGAAGGAAGGTGAGGCCCTGGGAGAGACGGGAGAGACAGTGGAAAGAACTAGGTGTACTAAGGACACGCCACTCCTCCCAACCCCTCAGGACCAAGTCCAGAGCCAGCCTGCCGGCTGCTATCTCTCAGAGCAGCACCTGCCAGCAGGCAGGGTGGGAGGCTGACAGGCCTGGGACATCAAACCCAGAGTGCGTGAGCCAGCTCCCAGAGCTGGCGGGTCAGCAGGGCGAGCACCGAGGCTCCTCGGTTTGATTCTGGAGTCTTCACCTACCACCTCTTCCTGGCTGTGCAACCCAGAGCAGCTCATCAACCTCTCTGAGCCTCAGTTTTTTCATCAGTGAAATGTGCATGACAGTACGATACTGCCAGCCTCCTGGGGTAGCTGTGGAAATTGCCCTCAATAGTGTCTGTGAGGCGCTGAGCTCAGAGCAGCAGCTCAGTACCTTGCAGGGCGGGTTCGCAAGCACATCTAGGCTTCACTTCCTCATCTACAATATGGAGGGAACCTTCACTGCTTGTCCCAATCATGGTTCACTCAATCGACAAGAGGGGGGCTCACACCACCTCATGATCCCCTCCCAAACGAGAGGCTCTTGGTCTACCGGCCAAAACAAGACCCGTTTCTGGCAAGGTGTCAGTCAAAATCCAATTCTGCACTTTTTTTTTTTTTTACAACGGCAGCCAATTCCTTTCCTTTGATCCACGCGCATACAGCTGACCGCGGGGAGGACCAGCTGAGATGAGCCTCAGTCCTTGCCCTGAAGGAGCTCACAGTCCGGCGGCTCTAATCCCTGATGACTGTACGTGGACGTGAAGGTGTCCCAGGAAGGCCCGGATCCTTCCGGAAAACGCAGGACACTTCTGTGATACGATTAGTCACTCCCCAACGGTTTATACATTCTTTCAGGTGCTCACCTGAGTGGCAAGAGATAAAAGCTTTTTGCGAGTCCTGCCCTGCTTCCTCAATGACGGCACTGAGCTCACCTCACATGGAAAGTCAGGAAGGGGTGCAGGGAGACACGGGCTGAGACGCCAACCGGCCTCTCGGCATTCCAGAATTATTCCCGGTTATTTCACTAGTTAATGACAGGACGAACCCGGGAATACCATGCTTCTCTCTGCACAACTGTGTGTTGCGTTGGGGGACATCTCAGGCTCACAGGATTTCGGGGAGGAAAGGCCAGATCGAGTGTAATCCTCACGCCACGCGGAAGCTTTGCCACCAGAAAGTCCTGAAACCTGACAGCTCTGCGTGTTGCAACAACGCAACTCAAAGACGATCAGAATCATATGAATATGTGTACAGCTACCTATCGATGCTACCATCAGGTATCAGGTCCCGCCGAGCCAGCCGAGGTGCCTGCAGGTCACTGTCCTGATGTGTGAAAGTCGGTGCCACAGAGTGACGCGCAGCCAAGTCGCCGAGCTCAGAAGTCAGAGAGCAGGTAAGCTGGCAACCGTGTTAGCTTCCCCCACCCACCTGCCCACCCTCCCGCGGGCTTCTTCTATGGTCCGAAAGCAAACGGAAAAATAACCCGTCAGAAAACATCTTGGCCTCGTAAAATCACACAGACAGAGTAACTCCGTGGCATTCAGAAGGGTAGCCCAGTGGTCCGTGCAAGCACGCTTCCTCCCCCCTCCCCCCCATTCTGCCTGCACAGGCTTCGTACATACAACACCAATCTCGGGTATTGCTCCACAATTGTTCCCACTCACCTTCCTCTCCTGATCTTCCTCCTACATCAAAAGTATTACTCCTCCCCAATCCCCTGCTCTCTTATATTAAAACATGTGTTTAAGAAATGCCAGTAAGCAGAGACCGGTTTGGCTCAGTGGATAGAGCGTCGGCCTGCAGACTGAAAGGTCCCGGGTTTGATTCCGGTCAAGGGCATGTACCTTAGTTGCAGGCACATCCCCAGTGAGGGGTGTGCAAGAGGCAGCTGGTCAATGTTTCTCTCTCACCCACGTTTCTCTCTGTCCCTCTCAATTCCTCTCTGTGTAAAATCAATAAAATATATATATTTTTTTAAATGCCAGTAAGAAGAACAATTTTAGTACTGGTCATGGTAAACACTGTAGAGCAGGAAAAGCGCTGCCCTGGCCAACTCTAGTCCTGTCACTAAGAAGCTGTGTGGCCAGGAGGAGGCACCTCATCTCTCAGAGTGTCAAGTCTCTCATGGGTAAAAGCTGGACAGAGAGGCAGAACCCTCCTCCCCCGGGGGCTCTCAGAAGGAACAGCACTGCTTGTCGCTTTCTCTCTTCCAAGCACCTCCCTGTCTCTAGGACCCGGGGCCCATCTAGGGTGGATGGCTACTTGCTTGGAGCAAAACCAATGTGTCTGTCATCTTAATATGCGTGGAATGTGTTTAAAATAAGGATCAAAGCCAGTCATGAAGGCATCTGTGGGGAGGGGAGTCCCAGACCCCCTCACTGTATCTGCCTTGAGTGTAGGAACAGGGGAAAAGGCCACCCCCTCCAAACCCAGTCGTCCCAGGGCCAGGAGGGCCACCCCCTCATGTCCACCCCCACCCCCACCCCCACCCGAGCATGTCAGCCCCATTCAGAGCCACAGCCCTCTCCGAGCAGGAAGGAAAAATGGAGGCCAACCAGGAGACCCACGACAGAAGAAGGGGGCAGTAGCAAAGGAACCTCACTTCTCCGAGGATCTGGCTTCTTATTCACACTCTCACCCATACACCACCCCACAGCCTAGGCAGCCATTCCAGAACCCAGACTTCTCCTTTTGGCTCTCTGTGAGCGCCATAACATTTCTCTTTTCTGTGTCTTCTCCTCCATCTATCCCAGGATGGAGTATAAGGCCCCCACCTCCCAGGCTGGCTTGCCATGCACCGCCCAAGGCCGGGTAACCTGTGGAACTCAGGTCTGAGGGCCGCCCAAGCTCCCTCACAGGGTTTACAACGGGTGGTTTCTCACCCAGGACTGAAAAGCCTTCATCAAACACTCAGATGGCTGGACCAAGAAAGTGTGACATTTTGTAAGGACGTATTTAACCCAACTACAAGATTTGGGAGCAAAGATGCAAACCCAATGCCCACCGATGGGGGCAATACTCTGGATCAGCAGCCGCCAACCTCTCGGACCTCACAGACCATCGGTGGGCGACCACTGCTCTGGATCACCTGTCGGAGTTTAATTCCTTTTGTAAAGCTTTTAAAAGCAAGCAATAATTTGCATTAATCTAAACCTCCTGAGTGTTAATTACCAACTGTTGGATTCAAAAATAATAAAGGAGGAAAAGAAGGGATGGAGGAAGGGAAGGAGAGACGGAATAAACGATACTGAGTGTCGAGACCCAATCAAACCAAAAAAGGGAAGGAAATGAAAGACACTGAGCGTCAAGGCCCAACAAGACCAAGACCCCGCATTTCCCACAGCCTGCTGGGAGCACTCATGGCTTTGGGTGGCACACGCTGCAAACTCTGGAAAGGATCATGCATCCTACCACACCCCGGTCTCCTTTCCAACTCCCACTCGCCGGGCAGGACTCCCCCCACAAAACAGGGATGCCCCACTGAGCCTCCGCAGGAGAGCACAGGGCCAGGGCCCACCCTGCACGGCTGCCTCCCCAGGCGTCCACGCACAGCTGCCTCTGGGCATGGGTGCAGGGGAGCTGACGAAGACGCACGCAGAGGTCTGTCCGGCCTGCCCTTCCCTTTCGAAGCTGCCTCGGGGCTTCGCCCAACCCAGCCACCCACTGCAAAGGTAGAGGAGGCCACCAGTCTGGATGCCAGAATATTACACACACTCGCACCTTCCGCCCTGCCAGCCCGCCCTCCCCAAGAGGAAGGCATAATAAAACAAGCAAGCCAACCTCCGACTACCTGTGGTTTTTGCCTGCGCACCCATGCTCTCCCGGAAATGGGAGCTCAGCATCCCGGAAGCCAGGAAAAGTCAAGTCTAACGCAGAACGCCAATGGAAGACAGAGTACGCTGGGAGATCCAACTCTGTGCACCTCCCTCAATCCCCCTCCCCGGCGCTGTCTCAGAAAGGCTGAACGTTAGCATAGTTCTATCCCTGCAAACCCTACAAGGATGAAACTAAGTCCTGCCGCCTGCCCCCCTGTAGCTGTGAGCACCCCAGCCACGCCTCTGCTCCAGACTGTTCCAACAGACCTTCCACCAAGAGCCAGCCTCTGCGAGCTCTGCTGGCCAGCCCGTGGGAGGGCTGCGGACAGTGGAGGACAGGTGTCCGAGTCCTGGGTCCCGGGGCTGTGTGAGACCAGACGTGCCCTCCACCTCTCTGGGCTTCCGGTACGCCCTCTCCCACCTCTTCCCAAGGTTACTCACTTGGAGAGGCTCCCATCCGACAATGCCCGCCAAAGGGCTTGTTCATACACACACACTGCGGTTTGTATGTCTATGCTCGTTATCAATGCCACAATGGACGTCTGAAATGGGACGGGCCTGATTTTTTCATCAACCAAACAAAGCCAGACGGGCTGGCAGGAAGGGAAGGCACGGAGCCTCAGAGACGGTTTCCAGGGTGTCCTTCGGAGCCCCACTCTTCCAGATCCTTCCACATGCCTGCTGCAGCCGTGGCCCCAGAAGAGCACGCCGCCTTGTCGGGACTTGTAGGTGGAACGTGTTGCAGCAGCTGTCGGCTCGGGGGGAAATCACTCATCGCGTAGTCAACCGAGTGGGGCCGCTTTCAGCTGGACAAACACTGGATCCGCACCCGCGCGGGCTTTCCTGTCCTCCCCTTGGGGCAGACCAACCCTCCTGTACATTCCTGTCCCAACCAGTAGCCTGCTTCCCCTCCGAGGCACCCCTCCCCACCCTTCCTTTCTGCTCCCGGAGACAGGGACCTCCAGGCCACCGAGGCGAGGGATTGAGAAACAGTCCCGCCGCCTGCCGCCCCCTCCCGTCCCGGAGGCAGGGCCCCAGCTGCCTGCTCTGCGGTGAGGACAGGTAAACCCTCCACCTGGGTCTTTCATTTTAGCCCAAGTCATTCCTGGATGAGTCCCGAAGAAAAGGGCCCGGTACAGACATCACCAGGAGCAGCCCTACTGGAGGGAGGGGGACAGTTTCCCCCAGAGCAATGGCGGGCAGAAACATTCGCGCCCGGCCAACGCCCAGGAGCGCAGGCAGACCCTCCTGACTGACTGGCCAGACGCTGCGGGGGAGGCGCGGTGCCATTGGGGAGTCACCCACGCGGGGTGCTGTGGGGTGCAGGACGCCGCCCTAGGCTTTGCAGCCAGGGTGAAAGCCAGATGGTGTCAGGAGGCAGTGAATGCCCACAGGCAAAGGATCTGTCGTCAGCGCCCCTCAAAACTCCTTCTTTCCTTCCAGCCATCCTTTGACACCCTCCACAATCAATCACAGAGAAGCGGGAGAGAACACCTGGACCCGAAAGAGCTCATCGTATCAGCCAAAGGCTGGTCCTCCCGCTCTGGCGCTCTGGCCGCGGGCGCCGAGGCGAGGCGGGTGAGCCGGGCTGGGGCTCCGGCCCCTCTTGAACTCCTCTGCATCAGGCCAGAGCTGTGGGCCAACCGGCCTCCTCTCATGCCCCAGCTTCTGCCAGTGGCTGCCTCCCAGGTCTGCAAATCCCCTGAGGCCCCGAGACAGCCCTCCTTCCGATGGGCAGAGCCGGCCTGGAGTGGCACGGAGATAAACCCATGTGTGCCAGGCCTTGACCCTCCAAGGTGACAAAGACCTCACTAGGCTGTGTCTCGTCAGTTCAGGCTCCGTGGTGAGCCAGCTCCGGGGGGCAGGCTGCCTCCCAGGAAAGCCCTGGGTGCACTCAACACACCCAAGTGCCTTTGTGTGCCTCTGCTCCGAGGACCAACGGTACAGGCCACTGACAAAGGCCAAGGCCGTGCCTGTGGCAGCACTCCCCACTGGGGAGAGAGCCCCTCGTGTCTCCCAGAAACCTGATGTGTGTCCCTTTTTCTGTCAGCAACCTCAAGTAATGTCTGTGGTGCTGAGATGTAGACATGTGTACTTCATGTTGTTTTGTTACAGCCCCTGCAAAGCTACTTTCCCGCCTAAACATTCAATTAATGTAATTAAATTGCTACCTGATGGCATTGTCTCCTTCAACTTGGGATCCGAACGATTGAAAAGCATGTGCCTCCATCCCCCGACTGGTAAGGCATGTGATGAACGGAGCTATAAACATGTTGGCATAACTGAGCTGTTTAAAAATAAATTAGCAAACTATAAAAATAAACAGTCACATACATATGTACTCAATTATGAACTAACTCTAATTTTTGTTCTGAATACTGTCTTTGACCTCAGTCATAAACAAGCACTATTAAAAAAACATAATATCTCAGCAGACAGGAGGCTAAGGATTAAATGCTCTCCGGTGCCTCAGAATGCAAAATAAGGGAAGGAAAGAAAGAAAGAAGAGAAAGAAAGAGAGAAAGAGGGGGAAGGGGGAAGGAGAAGGGGGAGGGGGAAGGGGAGGGGGAGGGAAAGGGGAAGGAGAGGGAAAGGGGGAAGGGAAGGGAAGGGAAGGGAAGGGAAGGGAAGGGAAGGGAAGGGAAGGGAAGGGAAGGGAGAAGGAAAGGGAAAGGAGAAGGAAAGGGAAAGGAGAAGGAAAGGGGGGGAAAGGGCTGCCTTCATTAAAAGCTGGGGAAATACGTACAAACATACAAAGACTGCTGTGCTCTGACTGATGTGACGCTGCTCCTGTCTGAGCCGGGAAAGTTAAAACCTGGAGAAGTGCTTGGCGCTGTCAGATGTTTCAGAGCCTCTGCAGGGAAGGGGGCAGCAAGGAGAGCTGTTCCCCAGAGCAGCTGTGGCCACAGCTCGCTGCCTGAGCAAGTCTCCGTCACAGGGCGGCCCCCCACCTGAACGGAGGAGCTCGCTGGCCCAAGTCTGCTCCCGCCTTTGAGTCTCGCTCTCCTAAGACACATGGCCCAAGTGTGGGAATGGTCCTCCCAGCAGCCCAGGATGGAGAGGGCAGGGGGCACCATCAAGCTGCCGGAACCGGCCACGGGACCCGTTTTTGCACTAATCCAGTGGCCCCCGTAACAAAGGACTGCCTACTATGGGATAATTACTGTGGATTATTATTACAGTTTCTAAAGCAAAAGAACAAAACAAAAATTTCACAAAAGACATATTACACTCGCAGATTTCTAAAGCTTTAGAATCCTATGGTCCTCAGGGCTGGCTCCTATGGGGTTCCAGGTGAGGCCCTGTAAGGCCCTCAGTGAGCAGGACAGATGCAAACACAAAAAAAGAAGTCGCAATAAAGCTGAAATTCTCTCATGTCATGGTGCTTACTGCCCTTTATTTCACAAACAAAAGTAGTGGAGCCACAGCTAAGACACAACCTAAAATTCGGATTGCCCTAGGGCTGTCTACCCATCTCCCAAACAAACAAACAAACAAACGAAAAAAGTACACAAATGAAAAATAGGAAGAGACCCCAACCCGGCCGCTGTTTTTAGAATGCGATGGAGAAGGCTTGATGTGAAAGACGGCCATGAGGTTATGGGACAGAGAGTGTGGAGCTAGCTGTGCCGGGCTTCTCCCTTCCTGAAGACTGTCTTTTCCTCCGGGAGAGAAGGATGTGATCGGTGGGTGAAGGATGGGGTCCCGGTGCCGGGCATCTTGGCAAACTGGCCAAGGAAGGTACTGCCACGAGAATGAAGATGGCAGGAACCCGGCTCTGGCCGGCTCGGGAAGAGGCTGGTGCTGACCTATCTGGGGCCGTGGCCGTGGCTGGAGGCCTTGAGACGCCCTGAGGGTCTCTCGGACAACAAGGCTGGGCCTAGCCTGCTCTGTGGGCTCTCCTTTGAATCACCTCTGGTTCCAGAATAATCTGTTCTACCTGTGGCAGAGCCAGCACTACAGAAAGAGAGAGAAAAAAAAAAATACTAAGTCCTAACTTGAGGGACAGGAAACTCTTGCTCTAAACGCTGTGTTTCAAGGTCTTTATTGAGACTGCAGGGCAAAAGAACCTCCCCCGCCCCGGAAAGGAGCCTGTTGCTGGCAAAAGATGTTCACCTGTGAGCCCTACACCACGGAAAACCTCTTAACACCAAGGGGCTCAGACTGACTCCTGTTTCTCATCAGACGCCTCACATCCCCGGATTCTGATCTAAAGATTCAAGCTGAGGTCAGGGCAAGAAAGCAATTTGTTTGACGCTGGCACTTGCAAATTACCCCCAAATAATTTACTTGGTCTCAGCTTTGGCCGGCTTGGGTGCTCTGTGGATTCCAAGAATTATTTTACTTTTCCATTAGAGGGCTCTCCACACTCCTTTCAAGGAAAAACACTCTATCTGCCAGCCAACTTCTTTCCAGGAATGGGAAAGGGAGGAGGAGGGCCCGTGGAGAGGAGGTTAACAGATTTCCATGAGGAATTCCAAACCCCGGAGTGACCGGCAGGTCAGAGCGCGGCAGAGCCACCAGACGCTTCAGAAAAGGACTCTCTGGAGGTGCGGGCAGTGGGTTCCCGGGAAGCCGGAGGCACCGGGAGAGGGTGCTGTCCAGGGAAAGACAGCTCACGTGCCCATTTCTGAGCCCATGTTCACCAGCAGCCCCGGAGGGTGTGTGTGTGCGGGGGGGGGGGGGGGGGGGGGGGGGGGGAGGGTACCCAAGCTCTGAGAGGCCAAGCTAAGGGAAGAAGTGCAGGTCACAAAGCACGTCTTTCAGTGTCTTTGGTATCTAAAGAAGAACTGAGCAGGCAACGGAATAAAACCAATTCAGAAAAACACCTTCCCTAAAGCACCACAGTCAGAGGTGGACTTACAGCATCTCAGCTACAAGCCGTCTGTCTCTACCAGCACTCTCCCAACTGCCCCATCCGAGGGCCACGTCCTGCCCTCCTGAGCAGGGCAGTCTGGCACGCACCCTTGGCCCCACGCAGAGGAAGAGCCTGGAGCTCAGGTAGAGCACCAGCCCAGAACACAGCAAGGCCATCCTTGTAGGCACCAAGCCAAATACCTAGGGTCTGCCCTAACTCCTCTCTTCCTCTCATACCCCACATCCAATCTGTCAGCAGATCCTGTTGATGTTACCTTCACAATATGTCCCAAGCCCAGTCTCTTCCCACATTCCTGCCACCCTGATCCAAACTGCCACCATCTCGCCTGGATTTTGACCAACAGCCTCTGACTGCTTCTGCCTCGCCTTCCTACACTCAAGTCTTTGAAAGGAGCCAGAGGGACCTTCCGGAAACCCAAGTCACCTGCCGCCACTCCTCCAGAGGCGAAGCTAACGTCTGCACAGTGGCCTGCAAGGCACTGGTCTCCCCTCCTTGGACCTCAGCTCCTACTCACATCTTAACGACTTCCACCCTGACCACAGGGCCCATCGCGCCTCCTCCAGCAGCCAGACAGATGGCACGCTTTCCATTCGCTCTGCCTGGAGCCCTCTTCCCCCAGAAGTCCACATGGCCGAAGACAAGAACCAAGACAGAGTTCTTGTCCCTAAGGCTTCGAGGAGCCTCTAGAAGAGGCTAAGAGCCTGGGAGGTGCCATTCACCCGCAGCTCTTCAGAGCTCTTGCCTCTCGGTGTACACATGGGCCCACACACGTGTACCCGTGCATAGCCACGTGTCCTGGCAAACTGAGATGCGCACACTCACCCATCGCCGTGCAGGAGTGCTGGGCAGGAGCAGAGCCCTGAGGCACCAGCTTCCTGCAGGCATTAACTCTTCCTCTGAAAGCTTTCAGACTCTCCCTTCTCCCAGCGGGAAGAGGGGGGGAAGGGGGAGGGGACCTTGGGAAGGGACCAATTGCTTACACCTGAGAGCCCCGCTCTGCCAGAAACGCTGAAGTATTCTCTCCCGCCCCGGCATACATTTTGACAAGCAAATAAATGCTCCCCAGTAGGCAGTAACAAGGAGAAGTCTGAATTAAAAGAACTTGCCAATTTGAAAAGAAATGCCATTCTATGTGACTCCACTCTATTCTGTTACCAATAAAACACTTAAAGATGCTATTCATGCAGACATAAAGTGCTAATGGCCACTTGTTAACATGTTTCATAATGCTAATATTTCCCTCTGATTTCCAACAGTTCTTCCCCCCCCCCCCTTCTTCTTTTTGGGGGCTATTTTAAGTTAACAGGGCCCTAATCTGATTTGAAAGTGAAGGCTTAAAGAGCCACACTCTACATAACTGCACTATTAATGACAACCATTGCTTTATGTGCTGCACCATTTCATGAAAACAATCATCACTCCGTCAACGGATTTTCCCAATCAGAGGACAAAACGCTGTGGTAAAAGGACGGTAAACCAAGTGGGATTTTTTGTTTTTCCCTTTCAAAACAAACAAACAAACAAACAAACAAGAATGTGGCAGCTTCCCCTGCCTCATTCAGCCCACCCAGCTGGCCTTCTGGTAACCGGGAGGAGAGGCGAAAGGCCACAGGCAGGGCCTGGCTCCGTGCTGGGTACTGACCGGGCCGAAGGACAGCAGGCCTGGCTCCGTGCTGGGTACTGACCGGCCGAAGGACAGCAGCACTCCCCAGGAAATGAAGTGTCTCTGCCACTCAAAACGGAATATGTGCGCGGACCTGGGCCTGCAACTTTTCTCCCAACAACGTGGGAAGGCTGAGCAAGTGGGGTGGGAAGCAGTCAAGAACGCCTGGTCCCTGCCCTCCCTGGAGAGCTGTCCCAAGTGGGAGCCTGCTGGCCTGGGATGCTCTAGGGGAGGGGGGGTGGCCCAGAAGGCACCTGGAGGCCCCCCTGTACCTCTGCCGAGGAGCTCACGGCGTGCTGGAAAATGCACGGGTGCGTCTGGGAGACGGGAAAACCCTGTTCTGGTTTGTGGCTGAGCTCTGCTAGGTCACTTGGTGGCCTGGGCATGAGCCCCTGCCCCTCTTTTGGGTTGTGTGTTTATTTTAGGTTTTCTGGCTCTCAGGTAGAGGATGTGCCCACCCCTCTTTCTTCCCTCCTTTCCCCCCCCCCCCCACCCCGTGCCCTCCTCTCCCAATCAACCCATCTCCCAGCTGAGAAAGGCAGCTTCACGAGCGAGAGAGAACATGCGTGGTCTGTTCATCTCTGCATCTCGGGCCCAACACAGCGCTGGGCACAGAGTAAGGGAGTGCTCACTGTGTGAATAAAGCAGTGAGGTCACGTGGCATCTGCCCCTCGGCTCAGCTCTCACACTTTGGTGCTGGGAAAACAAGAGCCCCCTGAACTGCATGCTGCCTATCAAATCACTTAAGAGGCTTCAATAACGTGGGCACCAGGGCGGCCCTGGGGTGCTTGAGATTTGTCCCGAGCCTAGAGAGGATCGCCTCTGATGGAGACGGTTTATTTTCTTTCTGTTTCTCAAGGGAGTGCCCTTAACGAGGGGCAGAAGAGCAGGTGGGTTTTACTGCAGTCCGAGTCTGAAGTGGAGAAATAAACTTGACCATGTTGCACACCCACATTGCATCCATTTGGAAGGCACAAGGGGAACGGAGGTTTACCCATGACCATCTCAGAGATGAATCTCATCAAAAGACAAAAAACCCCAGGGCACAGCAGACACGTCCCATTTGCCCTCGCCAGCACCTTTGGGTCCCGCTGAGAGGCAGACAGAGCAAGGACAGCCCACAGAACAGTCACCCAGGGGAAGCGCTTCACGGATAGTGAGGAGTCCCCCTCCCCTCCACGATCCACGGGTACAGAGCCTTTGGGAGGCTGTGAATGACTGTCTCCTTCGCGTCCTCACAGTCTGAGCCGCTGTCCCCGGGCAGGAGGATGAGCAGAGTAAGGGGATCCGGGGAGCCACCCTGTGCTAATTAGGTTTGAGGCCCAGTCCCCAATCTATGTGGTCAACACTGCTCCAAGATGGCGGGATGTGGGACCAAGAGGGGATGAGGACTTTGGTGCCAGCAGTGGCACTAGATGCAGTCACTGCACCAGCCGCCCGCTCCCCGGGGGCGTTCGCTGCCAGGCGATGGGAGAGAAGCTGCTCCCGTGCCCCTGGAGGCTGCTCTGCAGCAGACGCCATGGGCCCATGCCCTCAAGCCAAGCGCCCGGGGCGGCAGGTGCTGGGGTGCCTCACCAGGGGTGGGTGCTGGCTCAGCTTCTTGCAAGAACGCCTGCTGCTTCTCTCTTGTTGCAGCATATCCTCCAGTGCTGCCAGGATCTCCCCTGCTCTGCTCTCTCCCTTCGAGATCCCCCTTCCCTCCAAGGGCTGTCTGCCCGCTCCCACCCACGGCAGAACAGAGGCATCCTGGGCCAGGACAGAAAGTCTCCGCCACACGGATACTCCCAGCATGCCGGCATCTGGGGAATGAGGAGTGAGTGAGAGCCTACTCTAGAGCCGGGCACATCTGAGCCAGCGCCTACGCTGGGGTGCTGTGTGCTTCAGACAGAGGGCAGGGGCCCATCTTCCCAATGCGCCAAGGACGTGCTGCCTTCCACAGAAAGGCACCTCCGAGGATGAGAAGCAGTTCCCAAGGACCTCAGTTTCCAAAGAAGGAGGGGATGAGGGGAAAGGAGGGGAGGAGAGAGGGGTGGAGGAGAGAGAAGGAGAGGGAAGGCTGGCCTGAGGGAAGGCCGGTGGACTGACCTGGGCTGAGGCCGAGGCTGAGGGGGTCCACAGGGGCCTCTGGCCACACCAGCCATTTCTTCCCAGACTCCCCCGCTCCCCCTCAAACTGCTGGCCAGCACAGCAGGGCTGCCCACTGCTCTCCAAGGGGAATGCATGTGTGCCGGCCGCCTCTGCTGGGATAGAGGGAGCAGGTAAAGAAGGAATGAGAATGGCCAGCCAATGAACCGGAAGGCTGTGTGGACTGCCATGGCACTAATGGAACAGCCGTGCTGAGCCTGGCCCTGTGGGCAGCCCACTTCTGGACAGTCCTGGGACTTGGAGAGCCGGCCGCCTAAACGTGGAATTAAATCGGTGGGTTTTTTTCTCACGAAAGAAATCAGAACTGTGCAAGTAAACCTAGCTGGTCTGGATGACCCTGTTCACAACATGTCGGAAAGGGCGGCACTGCCAGAGTGTGAATTCTACTGGCATGAGGATTTCCCTCCCAATATCGATGGGCTTACATGTGCCTTCACCAGAGAATGAATCACTGCTTCAGCCCAGCCCAGCCTCTGCCAGAGCCACCAGAAGAAAAGCAATACTAAGTCCCTTCTGAAAGCAGCCCATACTCCCTTCTAGAATGTTCCGGGCTGGTTGCAGGATGCTGCTCCCAGTTCCCACACCCCTAGAGGATCCCCTATCTGCTCCCCCCTCCTCCCCAAAGTCGGCCCAGGAGAGAATAGGCAGAAGCTAAAAGCACAGAGCTCACTTGGCCAAGAGGAAAGGTGCCCAGGGAGGGAAGGCCACCCCATCCCCACCCCAACCCTTCCCCATCCCGTCCATGGGGAGAAGGGGGGGGGGGTAATTAACCAGCCAAGGAATCCAAAGCAAAGCCCACCCTTTTAATTTTCAATCAACTAGCCTAAACCAAATATGAATTAAATGGCATCTACTAGTATGAACTGGCACTGTTTAGGACATGAAAATACAAAGAGTAAAACAAATCCTTGCCCTCAGAAAGTTTACAGTCGGGGAGGAGAAAATGCCAACACCCAGGAGGCAGCGGGAGTGCCACGGATGTGTGTGCACTCACTAACCCCAGAGCCTCCACCAAAGGGCGCGGCAGGGCAGAGCGGGAGCCACGGCCTCATGGAGTCCAGGCCCTGCGGGTCCCCACACAGCGTTCTCGGTGACCCGGAGGGAGGGCCCTGGAGACCCGGCTACAGAGACAGCACTCAGGGCGTGTGCCTGGGACCCAGCTCCCTGTTCTCCCTTCACTCACAGCCCGGGCTCTGGGGGCGAGGAGAACGGAGAGGCAGAGGAAGGCCTGATACCCACACAGGGGCTTCCAAGCGACTCTGGAACCCCCCCTCCCCCCCCCCCCCCCCAGTTCCAGGCTTCCCCATTTCTGCTCCGGGCTGGAGACTGGAGGCAGAAGTTCCCAGGGCGCTTCGCCCACGGTGAGGTCACCTTGTGGGGATTACCGAGTCGCCTCCGGGCAGGGCAGGGCAGAACGGGAAGCGAGCGGGTGAGGCTGAGAAAGTGCCAACCGGGGACTTTCTCTGGGCTCCTTAAGGCCAACACCCGTGCAGGGGCTCCGGGCTACAAACGCGCCCCCCCCCCCCCCCCCCCGAGGCTGAAGAGCAGGTGGCCCCTCTTCTCACCAGTTTATTGACGTCCTGATAGCACGGGGGCAGGAGCGAGGGAGGCAGGGGCCGAGAGTCCGGCCTTGTGGCTCTGAGCCTGCTATTACTCATGCCGTGTTTGTGTGCCCTGAAATGCTTTCCCACGTCTGTAATGCTTTTCCTGTCGTCCTACACACGTGCCGTCACCCCCGCTCACCCCGGCACCCCGAGAAAAGAGAAAACGTGCTTATCTGCGCACGTGGGTTTGGGTTCACTGTGAAGCACAGGGACCGACCGGCTCCTGTCACGGTAACACAGGTTGTGCGGGACCCTCGGGAAGGACGCGGCTCTGCTGGCTCTGGGGGACCCTGGCGCTGCTCCTCCTGGACCCATGTGGTCCAGATGTCAGGGGAAGTTGGGGACAGCTCTCTCCCCAGCGGGGCTCAGGCGAGAAAGGCCACTCACGGTGTTTCTCAGCCGCCAGGAGGCCATCCCTGGGAG
The DNA here is from genome assembly GCF_964339955.1 of Pipistrellus hanaki. Classification (NCBI taxonomy): domain Eukaryota; kingdom Metazoa; phylum Chordata; class Mammalia; order Chiroptera; family Vespertilionidae; genus Pipistrellus; species Pipistrellus hanaki. The sequence continues at coordinate 30,897,765 of NC_140514.1, forward strand.
AGGAGCCCGGAGGCACCTTCAGGGACAGGATCCCATCACCCGGTGAAGCAGAGCGGTGGTCGGGAAACCCTCAGACAGGAATGGAGAACCACATTCAAGGTGAACGAGGACAGAGAGGGCGGTCTGAGATGCATCACCCTATACGGTTGGGGCTGAACGTTAACTACGCCCAGCGATGGCCGATGGACTGAGGAACCCCAGCGGGCATCAAGCTGGGCATGTGTCATGGGTAAAGCACTGGTTTTTTTTAAAAAGCAGGCAAGACACCGGAGCACAGGGCTTGGAGTAAGGAGCGTGGACAGCACGGTGTCTGCAGTCGTCAGACCAGGGTTAGAGGAAAAGACCTGGGAAACCAGGAAGTTCTAGCAAGAGGCACAAAAATCATACGTAAGTTAAGAGATCATGGATTTATGAATTCACGTTCAGGAAGTCGAAATTATTAAAGGGAGTAAAGAAAGGAATTCTAAACTAGGAGGGGGTCTTAGCCCACATCTGGTGACAGGACAAGCTGTCTTTTCTGGAATGAAGAGGAAATGGGTGAAGACTGAAGCCGAGGGACTGAGGGCAGATGGAAGGATCCCCTCCGAGAGAGAGAGAGAGAGAGAGAGAGAGAGAGAGAGAGAGAGAGAGATCTCTAAAACCAGAACCCATGGAGTGGAGGAAGAGGTGGGGCCGACCAATTCTCAAGATCTATTTGCCCCTGAGAGGGTATGGGCTCCACGACCACCCCAACGCCATCAACCCCCGTGTCCAATGATCTGGGCAGAGATGCCAAGCAACATCAGAGCTGCCACCCCATGGGAGCCCCTGCGGGAACCAGGGCAGAGGCCAGAGGCCAGGAAGGAGGTGGATGAGCTGGCGAGGCCGCACACCCCCTCTGCGATGGCCGTGTGGCTGGGTGTCTGTTGTTTGGGTTTGGCCATGGGATCCCCGGGTTAGTGCTGCCCAGAGAGATCTGGAATCTCTATCAGCAAAGCTCCAGTTCTGAGCAGCAATCCGGCCGCGCGATGAAAGCGCTGGGAGCAGTACAAGTCACTCGGCAGAGGCCCAGGGAGCCGCCCCGGGCCCGGCGGGGCAAGGAGCGGCTGTAAAGCTGCTACTGCTCTTCAGGGTGGGAGCGCGGGGGGCCGGGCTTCGGGCCAGGTCTGTCCCAGCCCGGGGAGTGGCCTCAGGGACAGGGCAGTCTGGAGAATTTTGTTACTACTCAGTCCTAATAAGAATTCCTCTCTCAATGTCTGTGTTACACAGACTCGAGAGGGTGCCTGTGAAATGATGTCCCCATGCACCTGCGTTTCCATATCCTTACTCGTGTGGAGAGGGAGAGGCAGGGCCCAGCCAGAAACTGCCCGTGGGAGGGCATCAGACACGAGAAGGTCAGTTTCTCACATGTGTGGAGGTGGCTGGACAAGGCCAGAAACATGGAGGCCCAACCTGAGAGTTGCCACATACAAGGGGGGTGGGGGGAGGCACCAGAGTGTGTTGAGGAAATTTCAGAGTTCCCTTGACAGGCCATCCAGAACCAAACTGTAAGAGGGGGTGCCCCGGGGCTCCCTGAGGACCCAGCGATTACTATCCAGGCTCAAGAAACACCGGACGGACCCCATCGACGAAGACACGGTCACTCAGAGTGGAGTTCACGGGGCTGCTTACTACGGACAGGTTGTCATTTAAGTGGAGACCCAAAGCCTCAGGCCGCTCCCAGCCTGCCTCCCTACAATCCACAGCCAAAGGAGAGTCCGTTCCTCCGGACAGCTCTGGCGCACACCGCTCCCCCCAGGAGAGGAAATGGAGAGGAGGGGGACCTCAGTCCTGACAGGTTGTGCCAAGCCAAGAGGCTTGTTGTCTCCCGCGTACACCAAGGGCCCCTTTTCAAATGTAGACTTCCAATAAATAAATGAACGAGTGAATGAATGAATGAATGAATGAGTGAGTGAGTGAATGGCTGTGTGAAAGCTGGGCAGGAGAGGGGACCTAGAAATTGTGCATGGCCGGCATGTGGGGATCAACATCTCCGAGGCATTTTGCGGCCTCTCCGATTCCATAACCCCCAGAGTGAGTGACATAAAGCACAGAACATTACACCTGTCAGGTGCAGTGCCCCCGACCATCCCCAGGCAGCTTAGAGTCAGTACATCAGACTTTTAACGACGTGGAAGCTAAAGATTAAGAACATGTTGGAACGCTGACTTTAGGCAGTGCCAACAATGTGTCTATAACCTGTTAGGGGAGATGGGTGTGGAGCGTCTTACGAGAAAGATGACAGCACACACGCCGCAGAGAGAAAAACAAGGTCCCCACTAGCTTTCTTCCCTCCCTTCTGTCCTTCCTTCTTCCCGAGGGAAGTCCCTCCTGCTATCCGACACGCCTTCCGACAGCTGTAAGTCAGCCACTCCAGAGAGGGAGGCTGGAGCCGGTGGAACGGGGTCACGCTACTGAGGCCAATCTGTCATACGTGAAGTCAAAGCCCCTGGTTCAGACATGCACGTGGGCATGGGGACATGCTTATTCAGGCAAGGGCTCCAGGTCACGTCCTGCATTCTCCTGGATTACTCCAATGACAATAAAAAACCCACTGAAAGCAAAGAGATACTTTTCACAGGGCACTGCCATTTGCCAATCTATAATGTAAGCATTCAGGGCTACACTTAGTTGACTCTCTCTTGACATGGAGTATTGAAAGTTTGCATCTGTTTGTTCTGCTCTCTCCCCCTCCCTCTCTCTGGCAGAAAATTCATGTCACTGATAAGCAATTATTGTATCTCTTTCAAATAACTCAGCTTAAATTTTCATGTATGGCTGTAGGTATATATGCACAAATGTGTACCTGATGAAGTGTTATGGTTTCTTTTTCCCCCCCAAAATTCAGAAAGCCAAAGATAGCAGATAACATGATATACCTTGAATGGCATGTCCTATGGATAGAAGCAAAAAAAAAATTTTTTTAAGTCCTTACAAAATTGTTTTGCAGGAGTATTAAATTTTTCCTCAAAACTTCCCTGGCAAATGAGTGCCTCTTTAATTTTCACCCTTACAATAAACTCTTCTGCAGGTTTTGTTTATTTTGAGGAAACATTTCACTTTTTTTTTTTTTTTCCAAGACATGAGGTGTGAATGATGCAAAACAGTATTTGGATATGTAAACTGAGTTGTTTGCATAATATATTACTAATCAGTGAGTATAAATCCTGGAGTCTAAAGAACTGAAATCAAGTGCCACAAGATTTTTAAATCTAGATTAAAAAGTAAAAAAGCATCGTCCTTTGGTGGAATAATGTGCACATTTGCATTCCGTTTATAAGGAGGAGGAATTATCCCCACAGAGTTTGCTGAAGAGTTTTAAATAAATGATGCTGATGTGCACTGCTTTGCTCTGATTCAGCCGTCCTAAATTCACAGGCGCAACCACACCAAGCGCCAAGGACCAAGGAGAGTCAAGTTATCTGCATCTGAAAGAGCAGACCTCACCCCCATCCCCACGAGGGTCTGCCTGGTGGGCCTGCAGGAGTCTGTGATATAAAGCAGGACAGGGGGGCAGCCAGACATTCTGCCTGCAATACCAGTTAGATCAACTTGATCACGTTGCCATGGGGCCCAAATCACCCACCCCCTCCTTCTGCTGGGTGCCCACTGGTACCTTCAGGCAAGCTTAGCCCCTTCTTTGCAGAAAAGCATGGGTGTGCAAACAGTAAAAAGAGTGATCCAGTTTTGCACACCCTCTGTCCATCAGGCACAGAGAAACCAAGTTGAAGAAGCTATCTGTCTGAACACACACATTTTGGGGAAGGGCTGAAGTGTGGGGAAGAGGAAAAGGAGGTAGCGCCCCACAGTCAACCTCAGACAATGGCACTTTACCCGTTCCCACAACAGTGGCCTGGCGGGTCCCCAGTCGCCCAGGAGTCACCTGCATGCTCAGAACTCCCCAAGGTGCACATGTGCATGCACACTCACCCACACACACACTCACACACACAATCTTTGAGGGTGCCAGGTTACATCTCTACAGCAGCTGGTCCTATTGTGCACTGCCAGCGAAGCCAAACCAGCCTAAAATTTAATTTAATCTGCTGTAAACCCACGTGTCATGCACTTCGGTGGCAGCCGAAAGCGCCGCTCTCAGATAACGGAGTGACACCTGCTAATAATAGCCTCCCTGGGAACCGGCCTGGGCGGGCATTTTGTGGCACTGGAGGCACCGATGCCGGGGAAGGCCAGTGAGGCCGCAGATCCGGCTGACGCGGGCCCGCCGGGCGCCCACGGGCTGGCTGCATGAAGACCACCCGTTAGACGGCCTTGCTTCCAAGCTACTCAGAGACAGTCCTGGCTTTTGCCGAGGGGCCCCAAAATGCCCCTGCTCAGCCGTGCCATCCTTCTCTGCTCCCTCTCACCTTCGGGGCGGTGCCCAGTCCTGCCGTGACGCCATGACTGTGTTTTAGTCCCCTTCCTCCTTAGTGTGCGGTCAGCCCCCTCAGGAGAACCACCTTTCCCCAACAGCCAGGGCTCCCGTGGCCACAGGAAGACCCAGAGCCTGTCTTCCTCTCACTGCCAGGTAGATGGGCACCGCCCCCTGCTCCTTCCCGACATCCACCTGGCCAGGAGGCACAGGTGCTAAAACTCACTCACTCCACTCCACCTCTTCTCCATGCACCGGGAAAGGCCAAGGGATCTCTCTTCTCCCAGGAGAAGGAGAGAGCACAGCCCAGACTCTTTATGACCCTTTAGCAGTGACCTTTCCCAGATACCAGGCCTGAGCTCACAGGTACTTCTGTCCCAGGCACAGCTGCTGCCTCGCTATCTCCGAGCCAGACCCTGGGCTTAGAAATAACACCCCCTGGACAAGGCCGTTCTGCTCCTTAGCAATTAGGTAACACCTTTATTTTCGGGAGACTCTCTCCCGTACAAGAGGAGAGTCTGGTGCAAATCAACCCGCAAGCAGGAGTCACCGGGCTTCCTCCTCTAGCCTCTCGCGCCAATCTCGTTCTATCCAGAACCCCGGTACCAACCCTACCCGCTGGATTACTCACACGGATTCTAGACATCCTATCACTTCATCAGTAAATACTTGCGTGTGTATTTTTTAAGATAAAGGCTTTTTTCTTTAACCGCAAAAGCATGATCACACCAAGAAAAATGAAGTGACAATAATTTCTTATTGTTACAGAGAGGAGTTACTTCGGACTGAGAAAGACTTCTTTCCTTCTAGATCATGCTTTGGAGGATCCCTTCCACCCAGGTTCAAGACGGAAGCCCAGGAAAGCACTCAAAAAACCACACTCTCTCAACAAGGTCGCAGGGTTTGTGTAAAGCCACCTGGCACTTCAGCCCAATCCCTGCCCCTCGCATCCCTTGTTGTCCTATGTGGGGTCTCATGCACCCTCCAGAGTCCTCACTCCTCTCCAAGTCCCCCTGGGCCCAGAGTCTCCCTCACTCCCCACCATGTGTCCCATCACCCATCTGCGAGCAGGTGCACGCCCAGCGTTCAGAGCTGGTATTTATTTTTCTTCGAAGAAACGTGTTCTCCGGGACCGGCGCTGCACAGAATCCATTCACAGAGCATGTCTTGGATATACAGCTGACTAGATGTGTCAGTTATGTTCCAAATGGGGTTTCTCGGGTCAAGGTTCTGCAGGCAAGAGCAAATGCTATTTTCAGCCAGGATAAGGTCACGGTGCTTTTAGAGACAGTAAGGTCTACGATAAAACCTATTGATCAGCCTCTGGAACTGGTGCTCCAGAGAGACACAGAGATTGAAACAAAAATTGCCTGGCCGTTTTCTCTGCAGACTCGATGGGTAAAAGCCTGTTGGACTTCATACCTTCCAGGATATGAAATAAGTGAGAAGGAACTGCGTACAGATCACTGAAGTCCGTTTCACCAGATGCAGAGGTGGGTCACGGGAAATAGCCTCTGTCAGACCTGGAGGAAGGGGACTTCTGGGCCAGAAGGATCCCCCGAGAGAGATCAACACCGGCTTCCCGAGACAGCGAAGGCGAAGGTACAGGCTGCATCCATGGCTTTGCCCTCACGTTATTGTCCCTAAATTTGAAACCCTGCCCCTCAGTCCAGGGCTCTGTGAAAAACAGACCCTCAGAGACAAACAGCATGAGCAGAGGAGGTATGAGCATGGGTGATTTTTAAAACTTCTATACTGAAAATGGAATCACGGTAAATCTGAAGATCTTCCTATCTAGACACATGATGTAGAGACAGAATGCATTATGTCACTCTATCTATACACGTACTCAACACTATATGTGGTACATGTATGTATGCATACATGTATGTAAGTGTATATAAATAGATGCTATACCTTATGATGATAGTGCTGCGGCATATGGGAATTTTTTTTTTTTTTCAAAAGACGCACATTTTTTATAGGTGTACCCCACAGGATTCCACTGAGAAAAGTCATCTATTGCCAGTGAAACTTGAGAAAAAAATTTGGAAATCATATGAACACAGGGGAGCCCAACCCAATGAATTGTCAAGGCACAGAAAGCCACCAGAAAGTGATTTCCCTGGCCCGAAGGTTCGTGAATTTACTGTGGTTTCAGCAGCAAAACCCTTAGATAATTTACTTAAAGTCAAATAGGAGCTTTTAGGAAAGACGTTCATGTAATGGGCTAATATCCCATCTTAAACTCCAGCCAGAGATCTAAAACTTGGAAATCAATTAAGTCCCCGTAAATACCTCCCCATTATCAGCGGTGCTTGATTGTTTGGGAGATCTCAGGACCACAGGAACTCGTGTGAAAACTGTAGGGCATCTTCATTTATCATCTGCTCCCACCTCCCAGCTCAGCTCGCAAACAAAATATGCCAGAGTAAACATAATCCATATATCACACGGTGACACCGCTGACCCCATTAGCGAGCCCAGCCTGTCCTGGAGGCAGCGTCCTATCACACATTAACAATACAACGGCAGTACATTTGCACAATACAATGAGGGGAGGGGGGAGGGAGAAGCGGGGCCATCGGACGGTGACATCCTGAACTTCAGATCTGAACACATATTTGGTCGCCTGTCTCTTTGGCATGAATGTTGCCATGCTTTCTCCTCAGGTAACAGACGGGGAAAGCGGTGCCTCTAAGTGACTGCCATTCATTCACTCTGTTATCTTCCTTTGGTTTGGGTTAGCACTAAACTTTTTCTTTTCCCTGTTTTTTGTTGTTGTTTTTTTTCTTTTTTTAAAATATATTTTATTGATTTTTTTACAGAGAGGAAGGGAAAAGGATAGAGAGTTAGAAACATCGATGAGAGAGAAACATTGATCAGCTGCCTCCTGCATACCCCCCACTGGGGATGTGCCTACAACCAAGGTACATGCCCTTGATCAGAATCTAACCTGGGACCCTTCAGTCCACAGGCTGATGCTCTATCCACTGAGCCAAACCAGTTTTGGCTGTTTGTTTTTTTCTAACTTTGTTTTTCTTTTGTTTTAACCAGAACCAAACAGCATGCAGAATCTGAAATAGGGGATTATCAATGCCCTAATAGAGCACTTCTAATAATAAAAAAAATAAAAAATAAAAAAACATTACAAATTAAAGAGGCAGTCATTTAAATAAATGACTTTTTTATGGAAGCTCTGGATCTCAAGAGTGCCTCTGTCCTTTAAGGAACCCGTAATTTACAACCGGTTCCTTTCCCCCCTCCTCTCAGCACATGGGATAACAGAAGAAAGTTTTAAATAACCATTATCAAAGAATAACTTGGTTGCTTTTCAGCATGCTTCTGCAAACATGGTTTTCTATGTAATTCAATGCCACAAATAAATGGTATCTGCTGGACCGTGTGGAAAACAGAAACATCCGTGCTAAAAGTCAATGGAAAAACACCAAATTTAGAAAAGACTGCAAAAAATCACATGTCCCAGAACAGGCCATATGCTTTTACCTACATGATGAATAAAAAATAAAAAAAGAGCATTTTCCCTCAATTTATGCTGTCTTCAACACTAACAGAGGGAGAGTTCTTCCAAACATGTTGCATCCGCTGCCTTTAACAAGCAAGAATGTGTAACTCCAAGAACTCAGCATATGCAGGCTATGTCCATACTGAGAAAACAGCTTTCGGGGGAGGAAAAAGGAAAATATCACTGAATTCAGTCAGCTAATTGAATTTAAAATACCTGGTTGTTTGAATTCAACTGGTTTCTTTGTCAAACATATTTCTATTCTGACATAGCGAGAGTTGCCCAAAAAAGCAAGCTTGGGGAAAATACCCGTTTGCACTCTTTAGAGTTTATAAAAAATAATAATAATGATGATGATAATGATAAAATTAAATTAAAAAGTGGATAAATCTTATACGGCTGGAACCATCTGTGCATTGTCACCATTCCATTGTACTGTGCTTCAGGTTTGCTTCCAGCAATTTGAAAGTTGTCCTTAAGCTTTCTGCCAAGGGATCATTAGCCCAAGCTTTCATAAACACCGTGGCTTCCATCTCTGAGGGAAATCAAAAAGCATTCTGCCCTCTTTGCAGGTGAGTCCCATTCAGCAATTAGATTCCAAAAAGAGCGGGGCACCTGCCTGCCTGAGCGCTCAGACAATGCTAGAGCATGACGGGAGCTTGGAGATCCACCTAACCCAAGCAACCCATGTTACAGATGAGGAAACTAAAATGCCAAGAGGCACAGGAAACCCAAGGCCTCACAACTCGGGGTCAGAACCTGCTTCCCAGACCAGTGTCTTTCCAACCATCATTAAAGTCAAAGTATGGTTCTAGAAAAATCGTGAAAGATTTCACTTCTCTCCCCAAAACCAGTTTTTGTAATTTCCCCCTGCTTTCCTGGGAGAGTAAATGTCTAGTTACAGGGACTTTACAAATTTTTATTTTATAGATCTTTTTAGTTATTTATTTATTTATTACTTTATAGCTTGATAACCAAAAATAGTTCATCGTCATGCTCTCAGACTGTCTTCCTATTAGAGGCAGGGACTGTCATTTTCTAGTAGAGAATGGTAGCAGGACTGGTAATAAGGATGCTGTTTTTATTAAGCATTATAGTTTTTTTCTGTAACAATGACTTTACATTCCCTTTTTTCCTGTCCCTTTTTCTTTATTTTTGTTTTATTCATCATCATCTCTCCCTTCTTTGCCCTGTCCACCTCCTCCATGCCCCACCATCACCACACTGTTGCCCATGTCCATGAGTCCTCTCTCTGACTTCACATTCTAGGTACAAAACAGGTACGATTTCTCTCACCCTTAACTTCTGCAAAAATCTAGAAGGAATTAAATTCAGAGTAGGGCGAAAACCCTACATTTTAGGACGATGTGTTCTAGCAGAAAGCTCTCGGGTTGGCTGTCTATTTTGCTTCTTCCTCCCGGACAGATTTTTAAATAGTTTCCATCTTTCAAAGGATTTCAACTTCGGATTGTGCCGGTGCCAAAGTCTCTATGCATCTAATCAATCAATAAATAAGACAAACAAAGCAGCATATGTTTACCCTTTACCATCCGGGAAGTGTACATTAATTACCACAGATTGTCCCCTATGCGTCTCTCCCCCCACCCACCGCCTCCCCCCCAATGCAGACAGCATTGCTCAAAAGGGTCCACAAAATAAAAATGTATGGGGTAATTGAATGGATATTTATAATTAGAACTTAATAATTTGCATCAGGGACAAATGAGCTCTGATTTTAATCGGCAGCGTATTTAGATTAGCCTGAAGATAGTGTAATTTGATGGTTTATGGGCCTCCTCTCGGATTATGAAATAATACCAAGCCTTTCCAAGACAGCGGGTCTCTGTCAGGAGTGTGTTAGAGAAGAAGATGCAATGAAAATGTTTGACAACGTGAAAGCAGCCATAAATTACATGACAACTGTGTAAAAGTCATGATGAAACAAATAAAGGGCTGACCTATAATGCGTCTGATTCATTGTGACACACACAACTCCCCGCACTAATCTCTGCCCGGCCAACGCACTCTTAAGCGGGGGACTACTTAGCACCGGGAACGCTGTAAATTATCACTAGTCAACGGCATTGATTTTTAGTCGACATTTCAATCAGGTTGAAGTAGAAATACTACCCAGCGCATCCAACAGCCTCTTACCCGGTGCGCTGCCCCTCTGCGGTCTCCTCAGTTATGGCTTTGTTAAATTTCCATCGCTCTCACCATTCAATATTTATTAGTGCGTGGCCACATCCAGGCACTTGGCCTGAAGGGTCACCGGCCTGCCTCTGGGGACATTAAATTTGTGCTTATCTTGAGGAAGGCAGAACCAGAAAGAAAAAGAAACAAAAAGGCCACTATCAGAGAGCTGGCCTGGTTTTCAAGGGAATGGAGAGAAACTTGGAGAGGGAGGGGGGAACGGAGGCTCTAGTCCAGTGTTTCCCAACCTTCTCTCATGATGAGATCACCTGGTGGAGTTGTTAAAACACAGATTCCTGAATCCCAACTAAGAAGTGCTAAACTAGGATTTTTGGGAACATATAGGTAAAATTGTATACCTAACTAGTGCTCTAAGACAGATGTTATATACAGAGCACTAAGTTAGGTATGCAATTTTACCTATATGTTCCCAAAAATCCTAGTTTAGCACTTCTTAGTTGGGATTCAGGAATCTGTGTTTTAACAACTCCACCAGGTGATCTCATCATGAGAGAAGGTTGGGAAACACTGCAGTCTAAAGCCATGGTGTTCCTGTTATCACTTCAGCTCTGCAGTCTAGGAATCGGAGCAAACAAAGCTCAGAATTTCCCTTCTGGGGGATGAAGGGATGGCCCTGCAGTCCTGGCCCAGGGCGTGGAGAGCCAGTGGAAGAGGTGGAGGGCCGAGAAGCAAGGAGGCCAGTCCCAGGGCAGAGCAAGAACCGGAGACGGAAGGTTTGGAGTTCGCTGCCCACATGCCTTCTCAGCAGCCACCTCCACCCCCACCCCCAACGCAGACAACCGCCTGAGTCCATGCCAATGCCAGCCTCTTGGGGTTGGTTCTGAACAACCTCCCTCGGTCCAAAGGGAAGGGCTTACCGTGTGAGCAGAGCTCCCAGGTAACGCCTGTCAGTGCTGAGGCCGACTCTTCAGCTCCCCCCTGGGGCCTCCGCACACAGTAGGTGCCTCTTAAGCACCAGCTGACTGAAATTATGTAAATGGAGGTCTATGGCAGCCCAGCCAATTGAACAAATGGGTAATAAAAGGAAAACCCTGACATTTGGTTTTGGAATACATTACGTAATCCCTCTGCAACGAACCTCAGGTCTTGCTTCAGCAAATATTAATGGTGTCAGAGCAGCCTGCGGAGTGACTGGAGGAGGCCACCATGTAGCTGAAAACTTGCCTCGGGGAAAGCCACATGTGGATCAGATGGAGTTGTTGACTGTAGTTTCCATTCAAGTATTCCCTCAAGTCTCCTCGCATGCCTTCCAGACTCGCCTCACCACAGCCCGATGTGGCCAGAAATGAAAACCTCCTTGAAGCAGATTATTACCCCCTAGCACCCATCATCCCCAGCACCCCTACACACACACACACACACACACACACACACACTCACACACACTCACACATATACATTCTCACACACATTCTCTCTCACACACACTCACATACATACATACATACACACTCACACACATTCTCTCTCACACACACTCTCTCACATACATACACACTCTCACATACATGCACGCTCACACACATTCTCTCTCTCACACACACACACATAGACACACACATATATTCACACACATTCTCACACACACACTCTCACATATTCACACATATATATACATACACATTCTCTCTCACACACACTCTCATATACATACATACTCATACATATACACGCATACATTCACACACATTCTCTCTCACACACACTCTCTCACATACAGACACACTCTCACATACATGCACGCTCACACACATTCTCTCTCTCACACACACACACATAGACACACACACATATATTCACACGCATTCTCACACACTCTCTCACATGCATACATATTCACACATATATACACATACACATTCTCTCTCACACACACTCATATACATACATACTCATACATATACACGCATACATTCACACACATTCTCTCTCACACACACTCTCTCACATACAGACACACTCACATAAAGACACACTCACACATATACCCACACACCTACATTCACACACACTCACGTACGCTCTCCCTCACAGTGTAATGCTGATTCTCCCCTCCACCCTTTAGAAGTGTGGTCAGTGAGGGGAATGCCAAAGAGACGACAGACAGAACTGCTGAAAGCCAGACTTCACCAGTCCTGAAAAGTCCTTGCTTATTTCCCGGTCGGCCCACTGCCTTCTCCTAACCAAGTCCCACACAAGTAGCAAAACCTCCTCCCTCCTCCTCACAGGACCTGGCCCATCTGTGGCTCACTCGGGACAGATGGAGAAGTGACCGCTTGCAAAGCAGAATTCCTTGCATTGCAACTCTTTTCCAGCAGCTCCAAGGCTGCTCCACTGTGGCCCGGACAGCCGCCCGGGGGCTGGATGGGAACATTCCTCTCCTTCCCCGAAGGCTGCAGAACCGGACCACAGAACCCACAGGAGGCCAGCCGTCCAGCACCAGAGATTCCCACCCAGCCGGTGCCCGGCCCCGATGCAGGGAGCGGCTAAGCTTCTGAGGAGGTGGCAGAGGGTAATGACTGGACGCCAAAGAAGGGAATCCTTAATAACTGGGAGCCCTCGGGGAAGTCATTTAACCCTTGGTGAGCCCCAATTTCCTCCTCTCCCAGATGGAGCTATTAGGACTTCCCTTCTGGGCTTGCCGTGGGATGGAGTAACAACAGGTCGGATACATAGTGTGGCAACGAAAACTCTCGGAATGCATCCTGTGTGGCAAGCAATTTATGTCCTTTCTCTCCTTTACTCCTTGTAACTAACCTCTGTGAAATGCTTCATCTCCATTTCACAGAGGTTAGTTTGCCCAAACTCTCCCAACCAGTCAGTGGCAAAGGAGGTCTCTGCACCCCAACTGATTGTCGCACACCCGGGCACACGCTCCGGATGTCTGTAAGAATAGAGGCCCGGCACCGAGGGGGCTGCCGATGGAGAGAAGCCCCCAGTCACCTCACCTCACCTCACCTCACCAGATCCGGCTCTTGAACCATCTCTACCCAGGACTCTCCCCAAAGGCTCCCACAAGAGTCCCCCCAAGGCAGAAAGAGGCTCTGAGGGCTTTAGCACCCCCACTGCCCTGCTCTCCTCTCATCCAGCTGCTCAGCCTCCACACAGGGAGGAACTCTGGGGGCCCTTGTTGGAACTCTGCTATGTTCCCACAAGAGCACTTTTTCCCTCTTCCTGGCCTTCCTGGGCCCTGCAGGTCTGACAGGAGAAGGAAGTTCCCAGCCATGAGTCACAATCATAGCGGTAACCAGCTTTTCTCTGGTGCTTACCACATGCCAGGCGAGCATTCTCACTGAATGCTGCCAGCGTCCCCGAGGTGGGTCCTGTGACTCCCCCCGAAACACGGATGAGGAAACCAAAGCTTAAGAGAGACGAGGGAATCTGCCCACGCTCACACAACTAGAAATGGCGCCACCTCTTCGCCACTTTATTTCATGTACTCTCCGAGGCTGACGAGGACAAAACAGGAGATACACATATTTTTAAGAGCCTGTTTGCCCCCCTCTCCTTTCTCTGCCACGCAGGTTACAAAGACACCTCGGTGGGAGAGAAGACGGCCCCAAAAGGCTTGGCAGGGCCGAAACCGGTTTGGCTCAGTGGATAGAGCGTCGGCCTGCGGACTGAAAGGTCCCAGGTTCGATTCCGGTCAAGGGCATGTACCTTGGTTGCGGGCACATCCCCCGTGGGGGGTGTGCAAGAGGCAACTGATGGATGATTCTCTCTCATCGATGTTTCTAACTCTCTATCCCTCTCTCTTCCTCTTTGTAAAAAATCAATAAAATATATATTTTTTAAAAGGCTTGCTGGGTTTTTTGGGGGGAGATTTGTGGGATGAGCCCACAGGCCTCCACGTTTTCCCGTTTCCAGTAGCTATTAGATAAGGAGGGAGGAAAGCTCACCTGCCTTGTGAGGCTTCAACCTGGGGAAGCAAACACGACTCCGTCCTGTCTTATTTGGATGGTCACCTTGGTGTGCCTGTTCAAGTCCTCGGTGGGGAGAAACAGGTTTCCTTGTGTGAACTGCCCTTCCCACAGGCCCCTCACCACTGGGAAGCTCCGGGTCCCCAGGTGGAACCGGATGAGGCCGGCAGTGGCCCCAGCAGCCCCTCCGGGGGCACCCAGGACATGCCTCCTGCCAGGAGAAACAGGGGGATTCACTTGTGGCGGGAGGGCACAGACTGGACACTGAGAGAGTTAAACGTGTCAGGAAGTTCCTGGCTGGTGGCTCCTGCTTGCCAGCCCTCGTAAGCCAACGCATGATGTCATGATACACTAGAAAACACAGAAACAGGCCAGAGGAGATAGGACGATCGAGCACAAAACCAGCCGAGACGCAGGGGTTTGCCACCAGCGGGCCCTGCACTTGGAAGCGAGTGCCATGCACCCAAACAAGAGCCCTTCTCCCCACGCCCGGCCTTCCTGGGCCCTTGCTTGTGTATTATCTTTCTTGGCCGCCAACAACAGATTCGTGTGCAGGTCCTTTCCAACAAGGAGTTGAACGTCAACCATAAAAAAAAAATAGTTTCCACCGAGTTCTACGTGCACGCGCAGGCCCGGCCACCACACCCCAGGCCTTGCTCACTTCTACTCCAGCCACGCTGAGCACACACCAGCCCTTCCGATCCCGGGCCCTCAGGTTACTGGCGTTATCACAACTCTCCCCGCCCCCCCCCCCCCCCAAGTTGGCAAGCCAGGAAAGATGATAGAACCTGTGTTGTCGCCAAAGGACTGGCTTCAACTGGTTCTGGGGGGGGGGGGGGGGGTTGGAGTGGAGGGAGATTGAGCTGTGTGTCTTTTTCTTTCTTTTTCTTGCCTTTAGCCAAAGACCTGGGAGCATTTGATGTACAGTCAGCAGGTATTTAAAAAGAAAAGAAAAAGAAAAAGAAAAGAAAGAAAAAAAACACCACTGAAAAGGCTTGGCTGCACCGGGGCCCTGACACGCTCTCATCTGAAGCTTGGCCCTCGGCCAAGTTCATCTGTTAATGGACAGCCACAGCCCAGGGCCTGCCCCTCCCCCAGCGCCCCGGCTCCTCTCCGCGCTCCTGCCTCTCTCTAGCTCCTAAACACTAGACATCGATTATGTCTGTGCTTTTCCCTTTCTATTCAAGATAAACAAAGTGCTTCAAGTTCAGGGCACACCCTGGGACCCTTGACAAAACAATCTATCATTCTGTCTGCTAAACCAGTCTGGCTGCACCGCGGCCGGCCGGCCGAGCAGCGCTCCCGGTGTACAATTTTCCCTTTGTGCTCCTTCCCTCTCGCCCCTAACCTCTTTTCTTCACCACCTTCTCTGGAGCAGATGGACTTGACCACTCTGCTTAAGCCGCCCCTCCCGCGTCTCCCCCCCCCCCTCCACGTCCCCCGAAACCTCAGACATTAAAGAAAAGAGGGGAGCTGCTGCTGCCCCCCCCTCCTCCTCTGGGCCCCCACATCCCTCAGACACAGACATGAACCCCCCCCCCCACTCCCCCCCATCCTTCCAGCCCTCACACCACAGACACTCCACCAGCAAAGAAATTCAATGCAGGGACCGGCCCCTCTTCCGCTCCCTGCAAGAAGGATATTTTAAGAGAGTTTTGTTTTAAATCATATCCATTAATGTAGCCTGACTTGCAGTTAAAGGCGGGTACACTTTTCTACAACCGGCACGGAATGTATTAATTATCACTTACAAGTGGTCAAATGAGAGCACAGTCCCTCCTAAAAAAAAATATTAATAAAATACATAATAAATAATATTAATGAAACAAAAACAGACTCCTAAGCCCTTGGCCTGGGCTTTTATTATTTCACACGAGGGGAAACCCAGCCAGGGAAACTGGCTAGGCACATAACTCGGGCAGGACTCTGGCCAGCCACCGTGGTGGAACTCTGAGGAGCGTGTTTGTGGGGGGTCGGGGGCGGCGGGGCTGGTGCCCTGGGTGTTGGGGGCTCCGGGCAGGCACCGCCTGGAGAAGCTGACTGCGGGCCGGGCCATGGTGCCCAGGAAGAGCCCAGGAGGGCGCACAGCTTGGCCACGTGGGAGGGAGAAGTTACCCACAGGCTGCTTCCCCTCCCTCGGGCGGCTGGGCCCACCCCTTCCCTGAAGGAACAATGAAGCCCCCTGGACCCAGAGGGAAAGGAGCCCGGCCAAATTAGGGCTCAGGGTTCGGGCCCATCAGCACTGATTGGCTTAGGGCGCCAGCGCTGGGAGCCACCTTCCTGCCCCCACGAACCTGTCTCCCACGTCACACAGCCCCTCACGTCACCCCCCGCGCTCCCGGCCCCATCCGCTCCCCCCACACCCAGCACACCCACAGCACAATGGAATCTAATTAAGATTGGGAAGACATTTGCATTTCCTTTTCACTGTACCCCCAGTAATCACACAAGTTCTTCAAAATTTTGAGAATTTTGTTCCTCCGCTAATTATTTCCCTCACTTTGCATTTCAAGGCACAAAGACAAGTCTCTCTCGCTGGTGGTCTATTAATAGTTCGAAGTTTGGAGCATCAGAGGTGGGGTGGTGGTGGGTTCCCGCCTTCCTCCCCTCTCCCAACCCCACCTTTTAAAACTATTCTGTCATTTCCAGTTTTGGGGGTGTGGGGGGGAGGGGTTTTTTGTTGTTGGTAGCGGTGGTGATGTTAATGTTTCTTCCAAAAGACAAGCTTAGCAGTGCCATTCTGTGCATTACGATTTGGTCTCCCCCTTACAACAGTGACTCTGACTGGTTTACTGATTTACAGAATCTTGGTATGTGAATGGAAAAAAAAAAAAAAAAAAAAAAAAAAAAAAAAGAAAGAAAAGAAAAGAAAAAGAAAAAGAAAATTCCTTGGCATAAGTATATGTTTGCTGATCAAATTTCAGATCATGTGTTGTTCATTATTATGACTTTACTTGAAAAACAGTTTGCCACAGTGAGATGGATTCACTTTATATGCCTTCTACCCCTCCACTCCCTTTAAATATACTTTGAAAAAAACAGCGCAATTCTTTAAAGGTACACTTAAAGCATGCACTGGTTTGGATTAAAACAATGTTTCAACGTCCGTAAATCCCCCTCGAAATACATTTTTAAAAGACTTACTGGTATGCAAAGCCACACAGGATTCTGAGGGAGAGCAAATGAGATTGTCCCACCGACAAAATTTAATGGTGATTTAAGAAATACTAATACTTTTCATTTACTTCCCGTAGAATTTACTTGTGTACTTGACATTTATACAGTTTCCCCATTATATAACAATCTACTCTGGGCACACTAGATTATGCCAGTCTGTTAGAATGAAATTGGTGCTCCATATAAGCAGAAGTTTCCAGTCGGTTTTGACTTACCATTATGTCTCAATGTAAAGTGTTATTATATCTGGGTATAAAGCACAGCTACTCCCTGCTCACGTTTTTAACTCTAATACTGTAATCTTTCTTGCTGCTTCTAGGGCTGTGTCAGTGTTTACATTCCTGGAAGTTAAATAAACCTACAAGGCAAAACTCCTGGATAGACTGAATAATAAGGCCTGTGATGACTAAACTGTTTACTTTTTACCTTGTTAGGATCCCTTTCTTGTAAAGTTTGGGGGAGAGGCAGAGAGAGAGAGAGGGCATGGGGGGGGGGGGCGCGCGGGGAGGCGGTGGTGATATGAGATAGAGAGATTTACACACTGGCTTCCATATGTCACAAAGACCTTCCTACCCGCAACCAACGCGATTATGGCAGTGTGCATGAGTTTGTTTTGTCTTTTTTGCATTTTGTTTTGTTTTCTTCCATACCAGGTCATCTGAATACACCCCCTTCTCTGCTACCCTCCCGCCAATAAAAAGTAGGAACCTTTTTTTTTTTTTTTTTTTTTGCCATTTT